>NC_054833.1:102364146-102664146 GCF_018345385.1 Vulpes lagopus
CGAGGTGTTCTGAAAAATCATTCTCTGAGGGAAAATTATTTCCTAAGGTGGTTTTAAGTTTTTGATATTTTTCTTAAGTTCTCAGTCAGGCTGGTCTGAAGTTGAAAGACCCTTCCCTTGGGTTCTGACAGCCCCGGATTTAAATTGGGGCTCTTACCTTTTTGGTTTTGTGATCCTGGGTAGCACTTAGTCTTTCTGAACCTCAATTTCCTGGACTATGAAATAGTTCTGATTCTAGAATCGATTAAGAAAGAAATAAGGTCATATATGTAAAATTCCCCTATCTATATTTGCTAGATGGCAAATACCCAATATATGGGACAGTCACCACTCTGTTCCTATAATTATTGTCATTATTTGTAGCATGCTACTTATAAAGGGATGGAAATGGCATCAGTGCAGATGCTTGAAGAATGTTTTTTTGTTCTTTTTAATGCATGTGTTGATGATGATGTGTCTACTGTTTTGCAAAGAATTGCAGAAATAAGCCCAAGTGTCATCTATTCCTGTTAAAGCCATTTAGGAAATGTATATTATAAGTAAGGAAGTAATGGGATGCCTGGGTGACTCAATTGGTTAAGGATCTAACTCTTGGTTTTTGGCTCAGGTCTTGATCTCAGGGTCATGAGATCCAGCCCCATGCCAGGCTCCACACTCAGCAGGGGTGAGTGGAGTTCTGCTTGAGGTTTTCTCTCCTTCTCCCTCTGCCCTTCCTGTGTCCTCTTTCTCTCTAAAATAAATAAATGAATCTTAAAAAAAAAAAAAAAGTTAGGAGTCTTTATGTTCTGTCTCCCTTTCTGATATTTCCCACACATTTCTTCTCCCTTCCCTTATATTCCCTTTCACTATTATTTATATTCCCCAAATGAATGAGAACATATAATGTTTGTCCTTCTCCGATTGACTTCCTTCACTCAGCATAATACCCTCCAGTTCCATCCACGTTGAAGCAAATGGTGGGTATTTGTCGTTTCTAATGGCTTGAGTAATATTCCATTGTATACATAAACCACATCTTCTCTATCCATTCATCTTTCGATGGACACCGAGGCTCCTTCCACAGTTTGGCTATTGTGGACATTGCTGCTATAGGGGTGGTGGAAGGGGAGGAGGGCGGGGGGTGAGGATGAATGGGTGATGGGTACTGAGGGGGGCACTTGACGGGATGAGCACTGGGTGTTATTCTGTATGTTGGTAAATTGAACACCAATAAAAAATAAATTTATTAAAAAAAAAAAAAGGTGAGGAAGTAACATGCCTAAATTTTCAGCCAGGGTAATAAACATCCTGTCCTATCCCAGAAAGACATTAACTTCTCTTAGCAACCATTTGGGTGGGTTATTGTATAGAAACGAAAGTAAACCTCATGTATCTCGTTTTATTTATTTATTTTTATTTTTTTTATTGGAGTTCAATTTGCCAACAGTTAGCATAACACCAGTGCTCATCCCCTCAATTGCCTCCCTCAGTGCCCATCACCCAGTCACCCCAACCCCCCGCCCACCTCCCTTTCCACTACCCTTGTTCATTTCCCAGAGTTAGGTGTCTCTCATGTTTTGTCACCCTCACTGATATTTTCACTCATTTTCTCTCCTTTGCCTTTATTCCCTTTCACTAATTTTTATATTCCCCACATGGATGAGACCATATAATATTTGTCCTTTTCCGATTGACTTATTTCACTCAGCATAATACCCTCCAGTTCCACCCACGTCGAAGCAAATGGTGGGTATTTGTTGTTTCTAATGGCTGAGTAATGTTGCATTGTATACATAGACCACACCTTCTCTATCCATCATCTTTCAATGGACACCGAGGCTCCTTCCGCAGTTTGGCTATTGTGGACGTTGCTACTATAAACATTGGGGTGCAGGTGTTCCGGCATTTCATTGCATCTGTGTCTTTGGGGTAAATCCCCAGCAGTGCAATTGCTGGGTCGTAGGGTAGCTCTATGAGGAACTCTTTGAGGAACCTTCACACACACAGTTTTCCAGTGGCTGCACCAGTTCACATTCCCACCAACAGTGCAAGAGGGTTCCCCTTTCTTCACATCCTCTCCAACATTTGTTGTTTCCTGCCTTGTTAATGTTCCCCATTCTCACTGGTGTGAGGTGGTATCTCATTGTGCTTTTGATTTGTATTTCCCTGATGGCCAGTGATGCAGAGCATTTTCTCATGTGCTTGTTGGCCATATCTATGTCTTCCTCAGTGAAATTTCTGTTCATGTCTTTTGCCCATTTCATGATTGGATTGTTTGTTTCTTTGCTGTTGAGTTTAATAAGTTCTTTATGGATCTTGGATATTAGCCCTTTATCTGATATGTCATTTGCAAATATCTTCTCCCATTCTGTAGATTGTCTTTTAGTTTTGTTGACTGTTTCTTTTGCTGTGGAAGCTTTTTATTTTGATGAAGTCCCAATAATTCATTTTTGCTTTTGTTTCTCTTGCCTTCATGGATGTATCTTGCAAGAAGTTGCTGTGGCCAAGTTCAAAAAGGGTGTTGCCTGTGTTCTCCTCTAGGATTTTGATGGAATCTTGTCTCACATTTAGATCTTTCATCCATTTTGAGTTTACCTTTGTGTATGGTATAAGAGAATGATCTAGTTTCATTCTTCTGCATGTGGCTGTCCAATTTTCCCAGGACCATTTATTGAAGAGACTGTCTTTTTTCTAGTGGATAGTCTTTCCTGCTTTGTCGAATACTCCTTGACCATAAAGTTGAAGGTCCACTTCTGGATTCTCTATTCTGTTCCATTGATTTATGTATCTGTTCATGTATCTTGTTTTAATCGATACTCCTGTGCTTGAGTATATTAGTGCCCCCTATTTTATTCATTTATTTATTTAAAAGATTTTATTCATTTATTTGTGAGAGACACAGAGAGGCAGAGACACAGGCAGAGGGAGAAGGAGGCTCCCTGTGGGGAGCCCAAAGTGGGACTTGATCCCAGGACCCTGGGATCATGCCTGAGCCGAAGACAGACGCTCAACCGCTGAGCAACCCAGGTGCCCCAGTGCCACCTAACTTAATTGATTCTTTACATACCTGATGTGGTTTTTTTTACTTGCTTTTCAATATTTTTGTTTATTCTTTTTTTCTTAGATTATAGACTCCTCGATTAAAGTCTGTATTTTCTTCCTTTCAAGTTTCTCACAGTCTAGTATACTGTTTTCCAGTTAGTGGTCATATAATGATGTATTGGTACTAAGAAAGATTTCCCAAAAATAGTATTCCATTTTTAAAAGTGTGGAGGGAAGGAGGTTCTGTTGATGGCATGATGTTTTTAATATTAGTGTGTACTAAATATTGGATTTAATAGACACCTAGTGGATATTAGTTTCTGCCTGATGACCCCAAGCCCTAAGAGATTTCAGTTTTGGAGATATTCCTCAGATTTGATGTCAACAAAAAGAAAGTCAAGTCTATTTTGTTCTAGCCTATTTTTCTTCAGCTTTGAGGGTATACCGGAACTTTTGTAATGAAAGCAACAGTTTCCCATTACTTGGGCAAAGGACAGATCTGAAATGTGGTCCAGAATGCTTTTTTCCCCCTCTCTCTGCCTGTTCACTAATGAAGCAGTGGAAGAAATCACTTGATACAACCCATTGGGGTTAATGCGTGGTATCATTTCTTTGAAGTTTGCTTAATAAAAGTTTTTAAGACTAGTGGTTCTCGAGCATTACAGTCCCCAGAGTATTGTGTTAAAATGCAAATTTGATTTGATATATCTGGAAGGGAGCTTCATGTTCTCAGTTTTTACTGCCCTGAGAGCATCAAGGCTGTAGGCTGTGTGTGGAGGAGAGGTGAGGTTCTTTCATGTTTCCTGGTCCTGTCCTGAGAAGTCTGACTTTGAGTGTTTCTCTTCAATCTGTTCCAGGTTTGGTCGCTGGCTACAGTTGCTACAGATCTTTGCCTTGGTCCGAAGTCTGACCCAGATTTGGAAACACCCTGGGCTCGACATCCCTTTGGGCGACAGCTGCTCGAGTCCTTGTAGGTTTTAAGAGCTAAATGTGAGGAAAACGAGTAATATAAATTTTAGGTCTTGTAAGCATTTGCAAGTGTTTTCATCGAAGAGGTCTGAGAATGGGCAAAAGTGAGATCTTTCACGTTAGTGCTACAATAATATCTGTGTAGAACTAACATAACAGAAGGAAGTATACAGTATTTGTCATTTACAACAGGGATTTGAGACTTGTGTCCTTTAGAGATTTATGCTTTAGCCCTAAGTCACACCAGTCTGAACACAGGAGTTTGAACTCTTGAAATGGTAAATTTCTTGAGTGCTATAGAGCTTTGTCCCCAAGAGCAGATTCTCTAATTCCATGTTGACTTACACGTTTTTCAAGGGCAATGATATTTTTCACCCTATTTGGCAGTTTATTGAAACACCAAATTTGTGTTGGATTTATTGCACTGAAATGTGGCAAGCTGGAAATACAATGTGAAAATGATTTACCACAGATCATACCACTCAAACCTTTATACTGTGAAGCTCAGAGCCTGATAGAGAAACTCTAATTCCTTCAGGTAGAGGATTGCTTGACTTACTTGTTGAGGCTGGACTTGGGACCTATTGCTGAAGCTTCAGTTGCAAATGGTGATGCAGGGATGATAATGGTTGTTCTGTCCACATCACATAAGGCTCAGATATGATGGTGTGAAAACACTTTAAGAGATACTAGACATTGGTTGGTAGGAAAGTATCAGTATCATTCCATTCCCAAGGGCCAAGTTGCTCTGATCACTACCTCACATCCTAGCTTAATAATCCTAAAAGGAGCAAAGAGGATGTAAGTACCTAAAAGGTAAAAATATTCCTTGTTATTCTTATTTAATAGCTCATATCCATAATTCCACATTTGAGTCTATTTCCAGCTCTCCATACTGTGGTGGTGGTGGTACAGTGTTCTGAACACCTTCACATAGCATTAGGTTATGAGTGAAGAGTGATTCTTGGAGTTGGGGAGACCAGGAGCACATGCATGGTTTCATTCAGTTGTTATTTTAGTCCACTTAGTTCTTGGGGAAGCTACATTCAAGTCTGAGCCATGCCTGGATGCCAAGCAGAAGCTTTCAGATGGGTTATTCAGCTCCTTTATAATACTTGGATACATTCTTTTCCAAAACAAATTTAGCCAAACTCAAGAGTATAAGCTTCTGAATCTGGAGAAAGCCCTGGTTCCTGATGGGTTTGTGAGGCTGAATTGAGAATCCTTCCTTCTGCCCTTCTGTCAACAGCCCACCACAACTATGACAGTTATCCTTCCTCTGTCTCTTTTCTTGACTTTTTTTCTCTCCTCTTTCCCTCCAGGTTGGCTCATTACTGCCGACTCCGGGATGTCCAGACCTTGGCCATGCTCTGCAGCGTGTTTGAAGCCCAATCTCGGCCTCAGGGAATACCAAACCCCTTTGGACCCTTTCCTGGCCGATCCTCTAACCTTATGGTGTCCCACAGCCGATATGTAAGCTGGAGGCCTTGTGCTTTGTATCTGACTTCCCCTAAAGGAAACCTATTCTGATATGGCTCCTGTTTGTCCTGCAGCCTAGCTTTACTTCCTCGGGCTCCTGCTCAAGCATGTCAGACCCAGGGCTCAATGCTGGTGGCTGGAACATAGGTTGGTATGGAGCTGGCTTGGCCACGCTGGATTTCTAGAACTCTGAAAACTGTGTGTGAATCATTAATGTGTAAACTTCAGTTGATAGATACACTGTATTTTCCTTGTTTCTCATTTTTCTTCAAATTTAATGTACGGGGATGCTGTAGTTATTAGCAAGCCCCAGACCCGTACAGGCCAGTTTCCCATATGTCTTTGTGCCTTGCCAGGACTGACAGTGGGACTTCTCATTGTTCACCCCTAGAAACCCAACCCTCATCCTTTCTCCACCCCCATCATTTACCACTTCTTGTTACCTGTCTCTTCCCATGTACCTCTTCTCAATGTGGAGAAAGAAAGACAAGCCTGATTCTAGCTGGCCATAAGGGTCTCTTTGACAAATAAGTGTGTTTGTGTTTTCCGGATATTTGAAATTTCTTTTTAAAAATCATCTTAATTTTTCTTTTCTTTTCTTTTGTTTTTTTAAGGCATTATTTATTTATTTGACAAGCAGGGGGAGCAACAGGCAGAGGAAGAGGGAGACGCAAGCTCCCCATGGAACAGGGAGCCCGATGTGTGGCCTGACCCCACGACCCTGGGATCGTGATCTGAGTCGAAGGCAGACGCTTAACCAACTGAGCCCCCCTTTTCTTTTCTTTTTTTTTTTTTCAGAATTTTTTCTTATTTTATATAGAACTTGAATGAGCTTGGTGATTTAGTTTCCCAGTCTATAGAATCAAAGCTACACTTGTAGAGACTTTGAAGTAGGACGTGGAGCCTGTTAGAGGCAGGGCAGGCAAAGAAGTCATAGTTACAGTTGTTTGATAATAAGAGATAAAAGGTAATAAAAAAATAGACCCAAATGAAAAATAGTAGTTTGTGGCCAATAAGTACGGTGTCAAATAATTTCCTGAGAGTATATCACTCTCTTGCCAACAATGATTCTGTGTCATACAGAAAAACATTGTACCAGTACCATTTGCACAAGGCCAGGAAAATTCATTTCTGATACTCAGAATAGTTTTCAAACTATGAAACTTCAAAATGTTTGAAATTTAAAAATGTTCCAACAAATGAAGTTTTTCTTCCTAGAAAGACATTTTCCATTTAGGGGAATGAGGTGGGAAAGACAGAAATCTTGTTCCTTTAATTTTCTTTATTATAAAAGTAATAACTGGGGGTGCCTGGGTGGCTCAGTCAGGTAAGCATGCAACTCTTGGTTTCAGCTCAGGTCATAATCTCAGGGTCATGAGAGTAAGCCCCACATCAGGCTCCATGCTCAGTGGGGAGTCTGCTGGAGGTTCTTTCTCTCCTCCTCTCTCTGTCCCTCACCCCTGCTTGCATGCATGTATGAACATTCTCTCTCTCTCAAATAAATAAATAAATGTTTAAAAAAAAAAAGTAATACATGCCCAGTGGGGGAAAAAAAACTGAAAAGTATTGGAGAAGAAAATAATCATCACTGAACCTGCACCTAGAAATAATGTCTGTTAATATTCCAAAACATTTTCCTAGTCTATGTGTGTGTGTGTGAAGGGCCATTCTATATATATGCTTTTGTGTTCTGTTTTTAATTTTATCATGAACATTTTCTTATGTCCTTTAAAAAGTCTGTATCAGTAATGACTGTTTTATCTAATATTCTGTGTAACTGTGCCATAATTTGCAGCTTAATCATCATGTGTGTACTTACTTATCAGGTTACCTTAACAGTAAGCATCTAGATGAAAAGGTAAGGCTAGGAAAGAGTCCAGTTTAGTTCTATTTCTCAGCATCTTCAGCTTAGCTTATATTTCTTCCAGCGACTAAATTGAGCACACTCTGCATTATATGAGTTTTCAGACACTTCCCATGCCGCCTCTCATTTCACTCTTTCCTTCCCATTTGATTTGCTTCAGCGGGAAGAGAGGCAGAACATGTCTCCTCCCCTTGGGGAGAGTCTTCCCCAGAAGAAATCCGTTTTGGCAGTCTTACCTACAGCGATCCTCGTGAGCGAGAACGTGATCAGCATGATAAAAATAAAAGGTAACAGCCTTCCCCAGCAAGGGCTGCAGTTTCATAATGCTTGGATTCCCCCAAATCAAGACTCTTGCTGTAAGAAAGGTATGTTATGTGCCTTTGGTATCGAGCTTGTTTCTTCTTAAAGGAACTGACAGGAAATCTTTTGAGTTTTATCCAGGCTTCTGGACCCTGCCAATACCCAGCAATTTGATGACTTTAAGAAATGCTATGGAGAAATCCTCTATCGCTGGGGTCTGAGAGAGAAACGAGCTGAGGTGCTGAAGTTTGTCTCCTGTCCTCCTGATCCTCACAAAGGGATTGGTGAATATGAGTTTCTTTTCCTATCACTCTCTGAAAAGGCCTATAATTTATTTTGTAACATAAGACTTGGAGTGAAGTCTTTTAGCTGCTCACAAGCAGAAATTTCTGAAGCATTCGGAGTCTGCTCTAACCTTCCAAAAACCCTTTCTTTCTTTCTTTTTTTACCTTTTTTTTTTAAAGATTTTTATTTATTTATTCATGAGAGACCGAGAGAGAGAGAAAAAAAGAGAGAGAGGCAGAGACACAGGCAGAGGGAGAAGCAGGCTCCATGCAGGGAGCCTGACGTGGGACTCATTCCCGGGTCTCCAGGATCACACCCTGGGCTGAAGGCGGCGCTAAACCGCTAAGCCACCTGGGCTGCCCCCAAAAACCCTTTCATTCCATGACAAGAGTAAATTTCTCTTCTAAGTGGAAGTAATTTTAAACACAGTACTTAGATGTCGATTTGAAGGAGGGGTACTCATTCATATATTCAACTAATATATATCAGGCTAGCACATTCCTTCCCCTCGTGGAACTCACAGACTAGTGGGGGAGAAAAATGTAAAAATTAGAGGTTGTGACCAGTGTTAATGAGCAAACATAAAGGATGTTGGTGCAGGGAGAACACCAACAGGAGGGAAGATTTCAGGTGATGTTTGGCCAAAAGGCCTTTCTGAGGGGCTGAGACTAAAGGATGAGAAGCCATCTGTGCAGAGAGCAGCAGACATCAAACAAGTGAAGCAAGGACAGTGGCTAGAACACAGTGAGTGAGAAGAGGGGTACCAAATTAGATTGTAAGATAATTAGGGACTTGCAAGTCATAGTACAGAATTAGGATGTATTCTGAGTTCAATGGTAAACTTCAAAGGGTGTTAAGAGGTAAGTGACATGCTCTGGTTCCTATTTTAAGAGAATCACTGGCTATTATATGAAGAAAGGCTTGGAGGGGGGGAGGGGTAGAAGTTTGAGGACTGTTAGGGTAGTCAGAGGGAGATGACTGCCTAGCCCCCGGCGATGTCAACAGAAGGGGAGAGGGGGATGGATTAGGAATACATTTCAGAGGTAGACTCAGCATGATATGCTAACAAATTGGATGTGGGATTGAGAGGAAGGGACAAAGCCTAGATGATTCCTAGGTTTCCAGCTTGGGCAACTGAGGGGGGGCGGGGGGCGTGGTGGTGTCATATTCTCAGATAGAAGAGGCTGGAAGAGAATTAAGAGGTCTGTTTGGGACAGACCATACAAGTCATCTAGGCTGCCAGATGTGAGTCTGGAGCTTAAACGGGAGCCTGGGGGGAGAACTAGCAATTTGGGAATCTTCAGCATGTAGGTGGTACTTGGAGCTGTGAGAATGGTACGACCTGGGACCTGGGGGTGGGGAGGGAGAGTACAGGGAGAGTGAGAGTCTGCCCACTCTGGGCCTTGAGAGAAGCCAGCACTCGCAGCTTGAATCTAGAGGAAGAGCCAGGAACAGACTCAGAAGGCAACACCAGTGAGTTTTGAGGAGAAGCAAGAGTGTAATCTGGAAGGAGCTAAGAGAAGAGATGTGTTTTAAAGGGTGACATAGAGGGTGATCTGAGCACACACTGATTCCCTCTCTCCCCCACACACCCTCACCAAAGCATCTATCCAGAGCTTTCCTGAAAAGGCATAACTGAGGGGAGTAATGTCAGCATACCCTTGAGGACCAGGGAGGCAGGTATCTTAGTGGTAGCTGATGTTACGAGGCCTGAACTGACAGGCAGAGAAACAACTACATGTGACAGAACCACTGCCCCTACTCCCAATGGATCAGGGTTTGGTGATGCCCAGCGCCTCTAGGAGTGGTACGAAGGTGAGACTAAACACAGAAGGATTGTTTGATAGCCCTTCTAGGTTCCCCACGTCCCTGCAGGTTATGACTCTTCCTCTACTACAACAGAAAATTGGAAAATTTCATCCTCCAGAGAAGGCAGACACTTTTCCAGATTGAAAGGGCCCACTAAGCACCTCGTGTGGTGAGTGAAGACAGACCTGGGATAGAGAGAGTACCCTGGGAGCTTCCAGGGAGGGACAACAGGCCACACAGAGAGGATAAGGAATGTGGGCACTACCACACCTCTCAGGAGTGGTGAGCTGGATACTGAAAGGGAGAGGACGATGCAGCAGTGCCTTTGGAATTCTCCAGAAAATGATTTCTAACCCAGGATCCTGCCCCAGATGATCAGTCCTGTGTGAAAGTAAACCTTCAGCCTATCCAGGAAAGCAGAGAGTCAGGATGACAGTAAAGGGAGATCCACGTGGCTGACTCAGAGACAGACCCTTCCAGGTTGGAGTTTCAGGAACGTCTCCAAGAAGAGAAAGTTAGGATAATATCTAGTGGATTTCAGTGTCCAGTATATTTATAGAGATTCAGATATTTGAGAGAGGGTTTGCAAGTGAATTATGGTAAGCAAATTAAGCAAGCAAAAACAAAATGGTTGCTAAGAAAAACCAAATGTTCAAGAAAGGAAAAGTTGTCATGGTACGTGGCTTGGCTTAAATACTGTTCACCTGGATAGATGATGTGAAAATAAAATGTTGATCTAACCAAGTAATAATAGAACTGTGTGGGGAAGATGAGGCATGGGGCATATATGTGGTTAGATGGATTGAGGAATGAAAAAAGCTTCCACAGGAAAGTTGAGATAATGCTGAAATGTGGAAATTAAGAGTTAGCTTCATAAATGGGTAGAAACCAAAAGTTACATGAGTTGGAAGGATTTCCTCCAGGGAGTGATGGGCGAGAGAGTGGAAGGGAATACTGGTTTTGTTAATAAGACATATAGCATTATTTGACTCATTAAGTTGTGTGTATATAGTTTTAATTTAAAAAGCCCAAACGAGGGGTGCCTGGCTGGCTCAGTTGGTGGAGCAGATGACTCTCAGTCTCAGGGTTTTGAGTCTTAGCCCCACATTGGGTGTAGAGATTACTTAAAATCTTAAAAAACAAACCAAAGTAATACAGAGATTTAGATACTGAATAAAAAGGATTTTTTTTTAAAGATTTTATTTATTTATTTATTAGGGAAAGCACAAGCTAGAGGCAGAGGGAGAAGCAGGCTTCCACTGAGTAGGGAGCCTGATGCGGAGCTTGATTCCTGGACCCTGAGAACATGACCTGAGCAGAAGGCAGGTGCTTAACTGACTGAGCCACCCAGGCACCCCAACAAGGATTATTTTAATATGGATTATTTTGGCACATGTACTTGAGGAAATGCAAAGACGCAAAAGGCTATTTGGGCAATATATTTTTCAGAGCATCTAAGCACATGAAAGTGTACCAGAGAAAGAACAGTGAAGACCTGAAACAATTTGTCTTTTAGAATTAGTATTCAGACAAATATATGAATCACAGAGATTGGTAACTGATACATTGCACTCTTAGTGACATCTATTATTGTAAGCATCATGCCAGGTTATGTTGGCCATAGAAGGAAACACAAGGTGTGGTTTGGGGGTGGTGTCAAAAAGTCTATAATCCAGTTAGAGAAGTAAAACAGGAACTCATGAAGACTTAAATGATACTGATGAATGAATAGTATGTTCTAATATCATTATAAACAGTATTGCAAGATTTCAACGGGGGTAGGATTATGAAAGATACACTCACACACAAATGCATTACATATTTTCATCTTTATTATTTATTACTTTGGAAGATTTGGACTGCTCAAATCTAGCGAATAGCAGATATTGAGAGAAAAATACTACAGGCTCCCAGGACATTGGGAAAGTGGCATAGAAAACCAGCAGTTTCCTCTTGGACTTATCACATCTACAAGGGTCATCCCATTTCAGCAGCAAATTTTAGGGATAAAATGGTTTTCTTTGAAGGGGTTAGATTAATAAGAAGGGCTCAAGGCTTCATTTGAGGGGATAATGCTAGACAGAATATTTTTTTCATAAACCATCTCCATTACAAGATGATTTTCAATTTTGTTTTTTTCCATTGTGCTATGTGGCACTTGATCATCATGGTGGCAGAGCAAGGCATTTGACCGCCCCCCAGATTTGCCCCAGAGATGTGCGTCTGTCTGCTTAAATTTTGTTCAGCAATTTTCTACTTCCATTTATTAACTTAATGTCTTATTTATTTACATTTGGTTTTATTCACATTTGTGTAATTGATGATAATACACACAGCTCTCCTGCATGTAAGGCTATGTGATGCTAAGCCTTTGGAAATGGCTTCTATCTGGGGGTTTCTTTTTTCTTTTTTTTTTTTTTTAAAGATTTATTTATTTATGATAGACATAGAGAGAGAGGGAGGCAGAGACACAGGAGGAGGGAGAAGCAGGCTCCATGCTGGGAGCCCGACGCAGGACTCGATCCCGGGACTCCAGGATCACGCCCTGGCCCAAAGGCAGGAGCCAAACCACTGAGCCACCCAGGGATCCCCTATCTGGGGGTTTCATAAAGCCTTGGGAATCATAATTTCTTTTTTTTTTTTAAGATTTTATTTATTTATTCAGGAGAGATACAGAGAGAGAGGCAGAGACATAGGTAGAGGGAGAAGCAGGCTTCCTGAGAGGAGCCTGGTGTGGGACTCGATTCCAGGACCCTAGGATCACAACCTGAGCCAAAGACAGATGCTCAACCACTGAGCCACCCAGGTGCCCCAAGAATCATAATTTGATCATTTATGTGCCAGACGTACTTTTCTTGTCCTTACTAATTTGTCCATTAGGAAGCACAAATGATCCATTTCACGTCTGCTGGATTTTACCTGCAAAGCCTACACCCTTGGTCATATGCTTCCTTCCCAGAGGTCCCCAAGTTTGTCAGTATTCCTGTAAAAGACACCTTGACAGCTTGTGATTTCACACAAACTCTGCATCCCTTCGTATCTCCAGATGTGGTGAGAGTCAGCATCAGCATAGCCCAGATGTGTGCCTATCCTTCTCAACTAACGGCCATTCTGTTATGTATAATAATAAGAGGCGAGAGAGAAATATTAAAATTACATTTAGTGACTTAGCGTTTTTGTATTCCCTATCTTTGTGAGTTTATATCTACCTAGAAATTGTCCACATCCTCCCAAATGATTGATTAATTAACTAAATGAAATATCAGTTCAAAGTCTTAAAGTTAGTAATGATTTTAGAGATAACATTCAAACTGACATAGTATGGAGAAACACAGTTACCAATGACATACTGAAATTTTCAGAGAGATAACGTTTTAATAATTTTGCCCAGATAGATATGGAGAATAATTAAGTTCACATTTACAGTAATCTCAAATGTCAAAGAACCCCTTTTTATTTATTTTTTATTAAAAAAAAATTTTTTAAGGATTTTATTTATTTATGAGAGACACACAGAGAAGAGAGAGAGAGGCAGAGACACAGGCAGAGGGAGAAGCAAGCTCCATGCGGGGACCCCGACATAGGACTTGATCCCGGACTCCAGGGTCACGCCCTGGGCCAAAGGCAGGCGCTAAACTGCTGAGCCACCCAGGGATCCCCACATTCTCATATTTTTAAAGGTTGAATCTTATCAAACCAATAAAATTAGTCAAGGAAATGTAAGAAATTTCAACTAATTAGGCTTTTCACAAGAACATTAATCAAAGTCTTTCCTAACAAAGAAAGTTATGCATAGGGTGACAAGACATGGCTGTTTTTCATCAAACTTATCAAACCAGTTTAATTTGTCTCAGGATTTACCAGAACTGGGACTACCATTAAATTTTTCCTTAATTACCATGTATTTTAAAAGTTTTTATTGGGGGACACCTGGGTGGTTCAGTGGTTGAGTGTCTGCCTTTGGCTTGATCCTGGAGTCCTGGGATTGAGTCCTGTATCAGGCTCCCTGCAGGGAGCCTGCTTCTCCCTCTGCTTATGTCTCTGCCTCTCTGTGTGTCTCTCATGAGTAATATTAAAATCTATTTAAAAAAATAAAATTCTTTACAGGTACATTTTTGTGACTACCTTTGTCCTGAGGCAGAGGAACTGGCCCTGGTACAAGAAAGGAACCTTCCTCCATTATGGGAGGGGAGAAGTAGAGGAACAGGAAGGGAAATTTGAAGGTTTGGCAGCTGGAGGTGAATGCTTGTGTTTTCTCAGGGAAAAGGAGAGGCCATTAGGTGAGAGAGGAGGCAGGCAGTGAGGTGGGTCAAGAGCCCATGGGCTGTGGTGGAGGCAAGAAGTGCCATCGGGAAAGTGGCATAGAAGCCACTGTGCAACACTGGGAGTTGGTTGGTTGGGTGTTGTGTGTTTAGTGAGAAGTGTATCTTGCCATTGGGCCTTCCCTCAGGAGTGCTGGGGGCAGACATCGAGTGGGTAGCTGAAAGCTTCCATCTGGGCTGGAGGTTCTGCTGGATGGTACCCTGGAGGGAGAATTGGGAATACTTGCAAAAAAGTGATGATAATGTCATGCCACTTAGGCTGGCCCTAGGGGAAATTGTCACTAGAAAGGGTGAAAGGGTAGAGGCGAGGACCTGGGAGGCCAGGTGTGCACAGGGTTGGGGAGCTTTTGAAGACACTAGGGATGGTGCCAAGAACTGGGGTCAAGAGAAGAGTGAGAACCAAGGACAGAATCCTGAGGGAACCAGGGTGGGAGAGTTGTCCAGAGTGCCATAGATGAGGGCAGACAAGAGGCAAGGACTGCAAAGCCAGGTGGCATTTCCTCAAAGGGAGAGGGTGACAGTCTTCAGGCAGTAATGGGGCACAGGTCTGCAGTTCCTGTCCCAGCACTCCTTGGGACTCTGGACCCACACAGCCTTTCCTCCAGAGGCTGGCAGAGGCGGTAGGCTGCAGCAGGGCCAGGTGCCAAGGGCACTGTTGGAGGAGAGTGTGCATCCATGGGAAGGTTTGTTCCTTGGGGGCACACTGGAAGCTGGGCAGGGGAGATGGGATCGACACAGGCCGCCAGGACTCAGGGTCGTGGCTGCGGTGCACAAGGATGTGGTGGTGGGTTAGCCCTCAGGGTCCGGGGACCAGCTGTCAGGGGGTCCTGACCGCAGAGTCCTGACCCGGCTTGTCTTGTGCCTCTTGGTCATTGGTGTACAGTAAGGAAGACACTGTGACTCTGATCAGCTGTTGCCAGATTTCACGGAGTCCTTCAGTTCTGCCAACAAACAATTGGTGGCCACCTCTCTGAGCCAGGCCCCTGCAGCCATGGGCATAGGAGAGGATTAGACATAACCACCACCTGGGGTTTTCACTCCAGGCCTCCCAACCTGGGCATCTTCTGCACTGTCCACCTGCACCCAGCCTTCAGTGACAGCAACTTGTCTGCTTCTACTGTTTAAATAAAAAAGAGAATCATTGTTGTAATAGAATCCCTGCAGACTCCTAAGATGCATACTTCATTCTTATTCACAACACCCAGTTTCCTTTTGCAGAACTAACTTACCATGTCTCTTGTTTTGGCCACCTTCAACCATTTGCAGAGTTTGGTGTGTACTGCAGCCACTGCCGGAGTGAGGTCCGTGGCACACAGTGTGCCATCTGCAAAGGCTTTACATTCCAGTGTGCCATCTGCCATGTGGCGGTACGAGGATCGTCCAATTTCTGCCTGACCTGCGGACATGGTGGGCACACCAGCCACATGATGGAGTGGTTTCGGACCCAAGAGGTGTGTCCCACTGGGTGTGGATGTCACTGCCTACTTGAGAGTACATTCTGAACTCACAGACCATGGGAGTTGTCGCAAATCCCAGAGGATCCCATAATGTTGGATGACAAGCTATCCACCAGGAAGGAGGCTCCAGAAAGCCATTCCCAACTAGGCTAGAGCATGTTCCCCTCAAAGACTGACACAGCACCAGCTGTTCATGAGCTTTTGCTTCCCTTCTGCTTGGCTGTTGATGGCATGGATGTCACCAGGAAAGAGGAGGGCAGATGTGCAGAACCATATAGCCAGGTGGGAATTTTCTCGAAAAGCATCTGCCTCCAGAGCTGTGTTTACCTTCAAAGTGTTAATCATAAACCACTAAATGGCATCCTTTCTGTTGCCATTTCAGACCAAGGTCAGATGCAAAGGATGGTCTCCTGAGCAGGACAGTCAACATTAACTTAGTTGACAAGTGGGTCTGTGATAGAAGTTGGTACATTTAAATGAACTGATGAATAGTGGCCTTTTAAAAATGATACTTAAATTATAAATATATGATGTACTTAAGGATTCTAAAGATGTCTCTTTTGTTTATTTGTTTATTTCTCTTCAAGCTGTTCTCCCTTGGCTAATAAAATTCAGGTAATTGTTCTGAAAAAAAAAAAAAGACAAAGAAGGTTGAACAATGTTTTAGTGAAATCCTGCTTCTAATTGAAGTTAACTCTTTTGGATAGATTTTTCAAAGGAAATGCTGATTTACTCTTGTCATCTGACAGGAGAAAATGGAATTTGTTATTTAAGTTTCTTTCCAACTCCGAAAGCCTTTTTTTTTTTTTTTTTTTTTTTAAGATTAACTCATTTATTTTAGAGAGAGAGTGGAGTTGGGGGGGTGGGGCGGGCAGATGAAGAAGGAGAGAAAATCCTAAGCAGACCCTGCGCTGAGCATAGAGCCTGATGAGGGCTCAATCCCATGACTCAGATCATGACCTGAGCCGAAACCAAGAGTTGGATGCTCAACTGACTGCTCCACCTAGGCGCCCCAGCCCCTAGTCATTTTTTTAATGTTTATTTTTTAAAAATATGTATTTATTTGAGAAGCAGGGAGAGTGGCAGAGGGAGAGGGAAGAAGCAGGCTCCCCATGGAGTAAGGAGCTTGGCTTGGAGCTTGATCCCAGGATCCTGGTATCATGACCTGAGCTAAAGGCAGACACTCAACCAAGTACTCCTCTCCAAGAGTCTTAATCATTTCATTTAGCAAAAGGAAAATGAGATGGCTTCATAGCATTGATATTCAAGTGTCCCATTGCCCCTGGGCAGGTTGGCTGAGTTCCAGTAAGTTCCTTCCACTCTTCATTTGGGCTCCCTCACAGACTTTGTACTTTTTGTTTATGTGCATTCTAAGTGGCTGTGACTCAGATGTCCACCTGTTTTATTCTCAAAATGATTTTCAACTCTTCACATATATGTGCCAGGAAAGAGAAATCTTAGAATCTTACAATTCCAAGTTGATTAACTTAAGAAATATAAGTACATATCTCAAAATGTGTTGTACATCACTGTTTTATTTTTTTTTTTAAAGATTTTATTTATTTATTCATGAGAGACACGGAGAGAGAGGCAGAGACACAGGCAGAGGGAGAAGCACGCTCTACGCAGGGAGCTCAACATGGGACTCGATCCCGGGTCTCCAGGATCACACCTTAGGCTACAGGCGGCGCTAAGCTGCTGCGCCACCAGGGCCGCCGACATCACTGTTTTAAACTATAGGTCAGGACCTAGTATTAGTATATAAAAGCCAACATTAAAGAAATGGAATAGAGTAGAAGAGAAATGATGAGCATGTACCATACAAGGGGTAAATATCATTTTCTGTGACTTTTTTATGAGTGTATATGTATATGAGTGTATATGTATGTGTACATATACACTCTCACACTTGTATAATGAATCACAATGTAAATTCATTTCTTACTAAGCGTTGTGGTCAAAGCATTGTTTCAGATGATGCTTTTACTTTGTCCCCTATTTTGCCAGGTGCAGAACACCATGATGTAAGGGAAGTTTGGATTGTATGGAGTGAGAGCAGAGGTTTATCCTGGTCTCTGATCAAGGTCAGATGCCAGCATCTCTGCAAAATGAGCTGAGTAGGTGCAACAGGTAGTTTGGGAGGGTTATAAAGGAGGTGACCCAGGAAACCTGAATTCGTCCACTATTTTTCACTTGTTTGTGTTTCACTTGTTTGCTGTTGTAAGGTGATCACAGAATAGGTTGACTGATTTACGGTAAGATAAAAGATCTGTCATGTTCCTCAGTGAAATCACACCATTTGCAGAGAACAATCTTTCTGTTCCCCACTGCTCAAGCTAATATAAAATCTGTCTCTATCTGTCCCCATCAACAATTAGGTGTTTTTATTGTCTTGGTTTATTATTGTAAGAACCTTATCTTCTAAAACTGAAAAATCTTCTAAAACTGAAAAATCTAAATAATGGGTATTAAGAAACTTAAAGCTTAAAAGATTACACACAGTGTCTTTCAATATGTGTGTAACTTTTGAATTTCTAAGTTACCAGAACAAAAAGCCTAATGTTTATTATTTGTCTATTTATTTTCAAAAGTCTAATATTTAAAAAAAAATAGTCACATTTGTGAGGGAGCAGGAAGATGATAGCAGATTGGGAGGACCCTAGACTCGTCTCAGCCCATGAATACAACTAGATAACTATCAAATCATCCTAAACACCCCTGAAGTTGACATGAAGACTGACAGAACAAACTCCTCAACTAAAGGGAGAGAAGAGGACCCACCAAAGAAGGTAGGGAATGTGGAGACATGGTCTTGGGGAGAAATGGATTGTGGCTGCTGTGGAAGGGAGGTAGTTGTGGTCATAGTGAAGGGCAAGAGAGGGCAGCACATGGGGAAACACAAGGAGAACTTTTCCTCAAATCCATTGGCTTGGGAAATGAGAGGGGCTCAATTTTGTGAGTTCTTGTAACTAATGTGGCTTAAAGCCTAGAGTTTAAAGGTCAATAGACTTGGCTGGGATAGAGCCTGAAAGGCACTGTGCTGTTCCTGGAGAAAAGGCAGACAAACAACTGGGGGGATACAGTGTGGAAACAGGATCTGAAGAGGGCCTGGGAACACAGTAGGGAGAGTGTTTGCTCTTCCCAGAGCATGTCTTTAAGAGGCAGCATTCATAGAGATACCTTTCTAGGAACAGAGAAGCTGGCTGGTGCCATTTCCTTCCCCTGCCCCTCAGCATAAACACAGAGCCACCTGTGGGAAGCAGCACAGTACAGACACTGGCTGCCTAACTTGTTTACACTAAGCTTTCTCCCCTCCCCACGCTGTGCTCCAGTGGAGCACAGTTTTCAGTCACGCTTATCTCAGTCCCTGCACACCACGTCCCTCCCAGAGAAGACCATCACAAAGCCTTGTCTGTACCACATCTCCTGGCCAGAGGGTTTTGCAGGGCCTCAGTTCCAGTGGAGGTGGTTACAGGTCTCATTTCACAAGCAGACTAGAGCACACCTAGATAAAACTCACCATGTTCAGGCCAGGGACCAAACAGTGCCCATAGCAAGCAAGGAGAACCTCTGCAGATGACTGGCCTGAAGGATATAGCAGCCAGAACACAGCAGCAGAGCACACACAGTATACATTAGAGACATATCTGAAGTGTCAGTCCCTGGGCACTGCATGGCTTCTTCATAAAGCCATTCCTTTTATTTATTTATTTTTAAAGATTTTATTTATTTATTCATAGACAGAGAGAGAGAGGCAGAGACACAGGCAGAGGGAGAAGCAAGCAGGCTCCACGCAGGGAGCCCGATGCTGGACTCGATCCCGGGTCTCCAGGATCACCCCCCAGGCTGCAGGTGGCGCCAAACCGCTGCACCACTGGAAGCCATTCCTTTTAGACATAACTGGCTTTTGTAACATAAAGAAGCAGGCAGAGACTGAAAATGAGACAAAGGAATTTATCTCAAATGAAAGAGCAAGATAAGGCCACAACCAGAGATGTAAGCAAAACAGATATAGGAGTACCTGGATGGCTCAATCGGTTAAGTGCCTGACTCTTGATTTCAGATCAGGTCATGATCTCAGGGTCATGGAATTGAGCCCCATAACAGGCTCCCTGCTTAGCAGGAAGTTTGCTTGGGATTCTCTCTCTCCTTCTGCCCCTCCCCCTACTCACACTCTCACTGTCTCTAAAATGAATAAATCTTTAAAATAAAATAAAATAAAATAAATAAAATAAAATAAAAAACAGAAGTAACATGCCTGATTGAGAATTTAAAGCAATGATCATAAGAATACTCACTGGACTGGAGAAAAGACCAGAAGACATCAGTGAGAGCCTTACCATAGAGATAAAAGACTTATAAAAGAATCAACCAGAGATAAGGAGTTCAATAAATAAGATTAGAAACATGATGCAATGAATAGCACGCTGGAAGAAGCAGAGGAAGGAATTAATGATCTAGAAGTCAGTGGAAAGCAATGAAGCAGAACAAAGGAGGAATTATGCAAAATAAGACTAGACTTAGGAAACTTAGTGACACCATTAAACATAATAACAAATGTATTACAGGAGTCCCAGAAGAAGAGGGAAAAAGGGCAGAAAATTTACTTGAATAAATAATAGCTGAAAACTTCCCTAAATTGGGGAAGGAAACATATCCAGATCCAGGAGGTATGGAGAACTCCCATTAAAATTAACAAAAGCAGGCCCACACTAAGACATAGTATTAAAATTGCAAAACATACTGATAAAAAATCTTAAAAGCAGCAAGACAAAAGAAGTCATTAACTTACAAGGGAAAACCCACAAGGTTAGCTGGGGAAGTTTTAGTAGAAACTGCAAGCCAGAGGGAATGGCAAAATATATTCACAGTACTGAATGGGAAAAAATCTGCAGCCAGGAATACTCTATCCAGCAAGGCTATCATTCCGAATAGAATAAGAGGTAAAGAGTTTCCCAGAGAAACCAGAAATAAAGGAGTTTGTGACCATTAACCAGTCTGCAAGAAATATTAAAGGTTACTCTTTGAATGGAAAGGAGAGACCAAAAGTGACAGTATAAAGGTAGGAAACACAAAAGCGGTAAAAATGAATGTTCCTGTAAAAAATCAGTCAAAGAACTCACACAGAAAGAATATAAAATATAATAGCATATACCTGAAACATGGAGAGAAGTGGAGAAAAGAATGGGTTCAAACTTAAATGACCATCTACTTAATATAAACTGCTATTTGCAGAAGACGTTATGTACAAACCTAATGGTAACCATATATCAAAAACCACTAATAAACTTGCAAAGAAAAAAGAGAAAGAAATCCAAATCTATCACTAAAGAAAGCAGACCATGAAAGACAAGAAAGGATCAGAGAAAATCTTCAGAAACAACTACAAAACTAGTAATAATATGACAATAAATAGATATCTGTTAATAATTACTGTGAATGTAACTGAACTAAATACTCCAATCAAAAGACATAGGGTGACAATGGATTAAAAAAACAAGACCTGTCCAGGGCACCTGGGTGGCTCAATAGGTTAAGCATCTGACTCTTAGTTTCACCTCAGCTTGTGATCTTGTGGTCATGGGATTGAGCTTTGCATGAGGCTCCATGCTCAGCACATAGTCTGCTTCAGATTCTCTCCATCTCCCTCTGCCCCACCTCTTTTCCCACTGTTGCATGTGTTCTCTCTCTCAAATAAATAAATAAAATCTTAAAAAAAAACAACAACAACAACAACCCAAGACTCATCCATATGTTGCCTACAAGTGACTCATTTTAGGCCTAAAGACACCTGCAGATTGAAAGTGAGGGGATGTAGAAACATTTGTCAGGCAAATGAAATGTCAAAAGAAAGCTGTAGTAGCAATACTTACATCAGATAAATTAAACTTTAAAACAAAGATTGTAACAAGAGGCAAAGAAGGGCACTTTCTAATAATAAAGGGAACAATCCAACAAGAAAATACATTTGTAAATATACACCCAACAAGGGAGCACCCAAATACATAAAACAATAATAACAAGCATAAAGGGACTAATCTATGATAATAATACAATAATAGTAGGGGACTTTAACACCCTATTATATCAATGGGGACAGATCATCTAAACAAAGTCAACAAGAAAATGGCTTTTTTTTGTGTGTATTTTTTTATTGGAGTTCGATTTGCCAACATATAGCATAACACCCAGTGCTCATCCCATCAAGTGCCCCCCTCAGTGCCTGTCACCCAGTCACCCCATCCCCCCACCCACCTCCCTTTCCACTACCCCTTGTTTGTTTCCCAGAGTTAGGTGTCTCTCATATTCTGTCACCCTCACTGATATTTCCCACTCATTTTCTCTCCTTTCCCCTTTATTCCATTTCACTATTTTTTTATATTTAGAAAGGATGAATACCCACCATTTGCTTCAACGTGGATAGAACTGGAGGTATTATGCTGAGTGAAGTAAGTCAATCGGAGAAGGACAAACATTATATGGTCTCATTCATTTGGGGAATATAAGAAAATGGCTTTGAATGACACACTGGGCCAGATGGACTTAACAGATATATTCAGAACATTTCATCCTAAAGCAACAGAATGCACATTCTTCTCAAGTGCACATGGAACATTCTCCAAAATAGATCACTTATTAGGCCACAAAATAGGCCTCAACAAGTACAAGAAGATGAGTCATACCATGCATCTTTTCTGACCACAGAACTATGAAACTAGGTCAACCACAAGAAAAAAATCTGGAAAGACCAAAATTATGTAGACATTAAATAAGATGCTACTAAACAATGGATGGGCCCATGAGGAAATAAAAGAAGAAATTTTAAAATACATGAAAACAAATGAAAAGGAAAACAAACTTGTCCAAAACTTTGGGATGCGGCAAAATTGGTCCTAAGAGAGGAGTATAGGAGGAGGAGTATAGTATACTCCTAAGAGAGGAGTATATAGCAATACAAGCTTACGTCAAGAAGCAAGACAAATCTTAGCCTTACAACTGAAGGAACTGGAAAAGAAAAACAAATGAAGCCTAAAGGCAACAGAAGGAAAGAAATAATAAAGATTAGAGCAGAAATAAATAATACAGAAACATAAAAAAATAGAACAAATCAATGAAACCAGAGCTGGTTCTTTGAAAAAATTAATAAAATTGAGAAACCTCTAGCCAGACTTATCAAAAAGAAGGGGACCCAAACAAATAAAATGGCAAACTAGAAAGAAATAGCAACCAACACCACAGAAATACAAATAATTATAAAAGAATATTATGAAAAGCTATATACCAACAAATTGGAAAGCCTAGAAGAAATGGATAAAATCCTAGAAACATATAAATTACCAAAACTGAAACAGGAAGAAATAGAAAACAGACTGCTAACTAGCAAAGAAATTGATTCAGTAATCAAATTCCACCAAACAAAAGTGTAGGACCATATGGTTTCACAGGCAAATTCTACCAAACATTTTTAAAAAATATTTTATTTATTTATTCATGAGAGACACAGAGAAAGGGAGAGACACAGGCAGAGGGAGAAGCAGACTCCATGCATGGAGCCTGATGCGGGACTCGATCCCAGGACCCCAAGATCATGCCCTGAGCCAAAGGCAGATGCTCAACTGGGAAGCCACCCCAGGCATCCCTCTACCAAACATTTTAAGAAAAGTTAATACTTACTCTTCTCAAACTATTCCAAAAAATAGAAAAGGAAGAAAACTTCCAAATTCATTCTATGAGATTAACATTACCCTGATACCAAAACTAGATAAAGACACCACTAAAAAAGAGAATTACAGGCCAATATTCCTGATGAATATAGATGCAAAAAATCTCAATAAAATACTAGCAAACTAAATCGAACAATACATTAAAAAAATCATTCACCACGATCAAGTGGGATTCATTCATGGGTTGCAAGGGTGGTTCAGTATTAGCAAATCAATCAATGTGATGATATACCACACTAATAAAAGAAAGGATAAGAACCATATGTAATCATTTCAGTAGATGCAAAAAAAATTTTTAACAAAGTACAACATCCGTTCATGATAAAAAAAAAAAAAAACCCTCAATAAAGTAAGTGTAGAGGGATCATACCTCACCATATAAAAGCCATATATGAAAAATCTACAACTAATATCCTAAATGGGGGAAAGCTGAGAGCTTCTCCTCTATGGTCAGGAACAAGACAGGGATTCCATTCTTACCACTTTTATTCAACATAGTGCTGTAAGTCCTAGCCATAGCAATCACACAACAAAATAAATAGAAGGCATCCAAATCAATAAGAAATAAGTGAAATGTTCACTATTCACAAAGCCCAGTGACTATATTCCCTAGGCTGTGCCTTTTATCTCCATGACTTCTCATTCCATAACTGAAAGCCTGTACTGTCACTCTACCTCACCCATTTTGCTCATGTCTGCACCCCACCCCCTGCCCACTTCTGGCAACCATCAATTTGTTCCCTGGGTCTCTTTCTGCTTTTTTTTTTTATTTGTATGTTTTATTTTCTAGATTCCTCATATCATATGGTATTTATCACATCTTCTTTATCCATTCATCTATGGATGGGCACTTTGGTATTGTATATAACATCCTCCATGTCTTGGATGTTGTAAATAATGCTGCATAAACGTGTGTCTTTTCAAGTTAGCATTTTTTGTTTTCTTTGGGTAAATACTCAGTAGTGGAATTACTGGATCATATGGAATTTTATTTTTAATTTTTTGGGGGAACCCTCCATACTGTTTTCCACAGTGGCTGTACCAATTTACATTCCCACCAACAGTGCGTGAGGATTCCTTTTCCTCCACACCCTCACCAACACTTGTTATTTCTTGTCTTTTTTATTCTAGCCATTCTAACAAGTGTAAGATGATATCTCGTTGTTTTGATTTGTATTTCTCAGATATAGTGATGTTGAGCATCTTTTCATGTGTCTGCTGCCCATCTGTATATCTTCTTTGGAAAAATGTCTATTCAGGTACTCTGCCCATTTTTATTTGGATTACTTGGATTTTTTGGTGTTGTATATATCTTTATATATTTTGGATATTAATCCCTTATCAAATGTATCATTTGCAAATCTCTTCTCCCATTCCATAGGTTACCTTTTCATATTGTTGATAATTTCCTTTGCTGGGTAAAAGTTTTTTATTCGGTGTCATCCCAATTTTTGCTTTTGTTTCCCTTGCCTCAGGAGACATAACTAGAAAAATATTGTAATAGCAATATCAAATAAATTATTGCCTATCTTTTCTTCTAGAAGTTTCAAAGTTTCATATCCTACATTAGGTCTGTAATACATTTTGAATTTATTTTTGTTTGTGGTGTAAAAAAGTTAATCAGTCCACTTTGTCACTGGTTATATTTTTCAGTTAAACTTTTTAAGGCATTGATCCATTTTTGCAAATTGGAGATATGCTACATACTAGTAATAGTGAAAATGCAAATTTGACAACATACTCATTTGATATGCACATGTGCAATCTTTGAGGATATCCTTAAGAACATACTAAGAGATGAAATGTTTAAAATCATAGTTAATATGTGTCAAATTAGAGGAAACATACACATACACCAAATTATCTTTTTCCCCTGGAAGGCTTGACTTGCAGACCAGTTGAGAACACCAATGGTTTGAGGATCTTACTTGAGAAATAACTGCTATAGACAATGGGAAGTCATCAAGGAGAGTTAAATGGGAGAGCAACAGGTCAGTTTTTAATTTGACCATGTGCAGATTAGAGGTGAAGAGATAGTGGAAAAGGACACTGGTTAGAAGTCTATTTCTGTGCTTTACTTAGTGGGAATACAGACACTAAGGCAAAAGAGATGAAAACCATCTCCTTGGAGAAAATGTCTGGTCAGCCTCAGTACTGCTTCCCAGAGGGAGAGAGCAACTGTCACTAAGAACAAGCACAGGGAGCTTATACTGCTCCGTACCTCTATCTTATCGTGCCAGACTTTGTTCTTTTAATCTTTCTATTTTTAGGTCATTGTGGATTCACATACAGTTGTAAGAAATAATACAAAGTGATCTGATGTACTGTTCAATCAGTTCCTCCCTATGTCAATGTCTTGTGTAATTGTTAAATATCACAACCAGGAAGTTGACTTTGGTACTGTCCGTCAACCTTATTCGCCTATTTTAGATGTACTCATGTATGTGTGTGTGGGGGGGGAGGTGTGTGGGTGTGTTTAGTTCTCTGCAATTTTATCACATGTAGATTCATGTATCTGCCACCACCACAGTCAACATAATGAGTAGTGATCCCTCGTGCTGCCCTGTGATAGCCACCATCACTGCCATGTGCACACACACACACACACACACACACACACCACCTCCTAAGCTCCTGGCAACCACTAATTTGTTTTCCGGATCTGGGATGGTGTCGTTTCAAGAATGTTTTATAAATCTAATCATATAGTATATAATCTTTTGAGATTGGCTTTTTTCATTCATTGTAATTCCCTTGAGAGCCAGCCAAGTTGCTATGTGTTATTAGTAGCTTGTCCCTTTTTGTTGTTTAGTATATTCCATGGTATGGATGGACCACAATGTCTTTGCCTGTTCACCTATTGAAGGACATTGTGTTGTTTCCAGTCTTCAGAATTGATTTTTGAAAATTATTTTCTTTAAAAACAAAAAAGTTTTCACTGCAATAAGTGAAAAATAGTTGGAAACAAAATTAATAATCTTCCTCTTTCCTCCTCAGCAACCAGTGTTAACAGCCTTGTGCTTATCCTTACATACTTTTCTCACATACAAATGTGCAAATACTAGAATAATGTGGTTGTATTATATGCTTATGCTACTGTTAGCCTTCCTCACTTGAAAATACTTTATGATATCCCTCCAGTGATTAAAAGAAGAACTTTCCATTTGCAGCAATACAATCTAGGAAATACCAAAACTGGTATAGTAGTGCACCAGGACTTCTGGTCTGGACAAGTTAGACTTGCCTCTCCCGGCTCCTCCCTGCAAAGTACAACTCTTTAACTCTGGAAACAATACAAGAGACAACCAGAGAACTCTGCAAGGTAGAGAAAGAAAGCTGAATTGGTAGGGATACCAGGACTGGAGAAGCAACACAGAAAGAGGACATTTTATACCCCTTCCCCAACTCAGCTAAAGAAAGCAACCTGCACCCAGCATTTTCCAACCCCCAACCAAGCAGTAGAAGGCACCTATAGTGGAACAAGAGCTCCACCAATGCCAGGTGAGCCAGACAGCCACAGCAAAAGATCAGTTGGGAACTCACTGATCCCTGCATCTGGGAAGTCCTGTTTATGTCTAGCAGCTGGGGAGATGCTTCCTTCCTCTCTGGGTCTGAAACTCTCTTTCCCACTGGAAAGACACCTGGTGACCAGTGAGCAATTCTGCACTGAAACACCAGGTGGCTAGAAACACTGGCAAGGGGAATCTCACCATGGCCAGCACCTGGCTCAGGAAGCCTCTTTATTCCCACATGCCTGAAAGGACCAGGCAGCCAGCCTGGAAAACTCCTTTGGCCCCCTCAGGCAGCACCAGCAGGGACGAGAGGAGCCCCAGTGGCTCTAGATAAATTAAGCTTCCCAAAATAACATCACAAAGTCTCTGAAAATTAAATTGTCATTGGAACTACAGTTCAGAAAAGTAGGCCAGGCCCACTTATAAACAATTAAACCTGAACAAGGTGACTGCCTGCTAAAATATAAGATTTAAATAGGACCCAGTGCCTCCTAACTTAATTGCCAAAATGTTCAGCATACAATAGAAAATCACCCGTCACACCAAGAACCAGGCCAACACAATTTGAATAGAAAAGACAATTGAGGGTGCCTGGGTGGCTCAGTAGGTTAAGTGTCTGCCTTTGGCTCAGGTCATGATCCCAGGGTCCTGAGATCGAGTCCCACATTGGGCTCCCTGCTGAGCAGGGAGTCTTCTTCTCTCTCTCTGCCCCTCCCCACTGCTTATGATATCTCTCACTCTCTCTCTCAAATAAATAAATAAAATCTTTTTTTTTTTAAAAAAGAAGACAATTGACTGATGCCAACACTGCAATGAATAGATGTTAGAATCTCTTGACAAGGATTTCAAAGTAGCCATCATAAAAAAAAAACTTCCACAACCAATTACAGATTCTCTTGAAACAAAAATATAGAAAAATCTCATCAAAGAAGTTATAAAAAACAACCAAATGGAACTATAGAACTGAAAATATAATAGCAATTTTTTTAAACTTGCTGGATGAACTCTAGAATGGAGATGACAGAGAATAGAATTAATGAATTTGAGGATAGAATTTACCCCACCTGAATAGAGAAAAGTTGACTGAAAAAAAGAAAAAGATCAGAATCTTAGGGACAATAACAAAAAACATTTGGACCATCAGAATTCCAGAAGGAGACTGGAAAGGTTATAAAAATAGGATTCAAAGAAATAATGTCTAGAAACTTCCCAAATTTAGTGAAAAGCTTAAGCCTACTTGTTGAACTAGTTAGGATTTATTTACTTGTGTAAAAATTTTTATTAATTTAGCAAAACAGGATAAACCCAAAGAAATCCACATCGAGACACATATCATAATTAAACTTCTGATAACAAAATTCAAAGAAAAAAATCTTAAAAGTACCAGAGAGAAAACACATGTTATCTCCAAGAGAATACCAATTCAAATGACAAGAAATTTCTCATCTGATACTCTGGAGGTGTGAAAGAAGTGGATATTTTCCAAGAGCTAAAAGAAACGAACTATCAACCCTGAATTACATATCCAGCAAAACTATCCTGCAGGATGAAAGGGAAACAAAAAAAGAATTTGTGATTGCACACATACCTTAAAAGAATATCCAAAGGACATTTTCAAACAGAAATGAATGATAGAAGATGTTGGAGCATCAGAAAGGAGGAAGGAACAGTGGCAGAGCAAAAATATGGGTCCATGCATAATTATCCTCATGAGTTATATAAATTATGTTTGATGATTGAAACAAAAATTATAACATCATTTGGTACTCAAGACGATGATACTTATTTTTTTAAAAGGTTTATTTATTTAAAAAAAAAAGGTTTATTTATTCATGAGAGACACATACACAGAGAGAGAGAGAGGCAGAGACACAAGCAGAGGGAGAAGCAGGCTCCATGCAGGGAGCCCGATATGGGACACAACCCTGGGTCCCAGGATCACACTGAGTTGAAGGCAGATGCTCAGCCACTGAGCCACCCAGTCATCCCAAGACAATGATACTTAAAAGGGGGGAAGTAAAGTGACCTAAATGGAGGGAAGGTTTCCATACTTCACCCAAAGGGGTAAAACATTGATACCAGTAGGGTGTGGTGCCACAGGTGTGTCGTAATACCCAGAGCCACCACTGAGAGCCACACATTATGATACACTTAAAAACTGTAAATGTAAAATGGTATAGACACTGTGGAAAAGTATGGCAGTTCCTCAAAAAATTAAAAAAAGAATCACAGTTCTGTATAGAATTAACAGCAATTCCACTTCTGGGTATATACCTAAAAGAATTAAAAGCAGAATCCCAAAGAGTTGTTTGTACATCCATGTTCATAGAAGCATTAGTCATAGTAGCTAAAATATGGAAGCAAGAATCCAAGCGTTCATCATTGGTGGGTAAGTGAAATGTATATTTATATAATGGAATATTATTCAGCCTTTAAAAAGGAAGGAATTCTGCAATTTGCTACAAAATGTGTGAACCTGAAGGATATGCTTAGTTAAATGAGCCAGTCTTAAGACTGTATGATTTCACTTACATAAGGTATTTTAGAGTAGTCAAAATCATAAAAAGTAGACTGTGTTTGCCTATGGTGAGGGGAAGGAGAGAATAGGAAATTCTTATTTAATGAGTCTAGAGGTTCCAGTTTCTAAGATGAAAGATTTATGGAGATGGACAGGGGTTATGGTTGCACAACAATGTAAATATACTTAATTCACTGAGCTATACACTTGAAAATGGTTAAGACAATACATTTTATATTTTGGGTATTTGGTCACAGTAGAAAAATTTGAAAGGAGAAAAAAATACATACATAAATCAAGATGAGATTGTAAAAATGTTCAACTAACCACAGGAAGGCAAGACATGAGAAACAGAAAAGTGGGCACCCCACTGGCTCATCAGGTGGAGCATGTGACTCTGGATCCCAGTTTTTAAGTTCAAGCCCCATTTGGGTGTAGAGATGATTTAAATATAAAATCTTAAAAAGAAAACCCAGAAAATCATACTAAAGTAGTCGATTTCTGATAGCCCCCAAATGGAATTAGCCCAGTTGTCCTGCAACAAGTGAACGGTTAATGATAGCAGATCTGTACCATGAATACTACTTAGCAATAACAAAGGAATGAGCTAGTGATCCATATAACCACCTGGATGGCTCTTTATGGGAATCATGCTGAGTAAAAAAAAAAAAACCAATCCCAAAAAGGTCACATTCTGTATGATTTCTCATTACATAACACTCTCAAAATGACAACATTATCAAGCTGGAGAAAAGATTACTGGTTGTTGGGGAATGGGGATGGGCAGATGGGAAGTATGGTTGTTTTCGGGCAGCACAAGAGATCCTTGTGATGATGGAACAGTTGCGTATATTGATTGTGGTGAATACCCCCTTACAAGTGTGATAAAATTGCACAGAACTACACACAGCCACACACAAACAGACTCATACACAACTAAGTATAGGTAAAACTGTAGAAATATGAATTATCGGTGGATTGCAACAATCTCAATATACTGGGTGTGACAAGACTTTTAGAGATGTGGATATGTTTATTACGTTAATTGTGGTGATGGTATCACAAGTCTATACATATGTCCAAACTCATCAAAATGTATGCATGAAATGTGTGCAATTGTTTTGGTATATCAATTACAGCTCAATAAAGCTGTAAAAAAGGTAGGGAGTGGGGAAGTCCTGGGTATGATATTGTCTTGCAGGATGTTTGCCTTTGGAGGAAACTGGACAAAAGGTACAGTGTCCCTGTATTATTTCTTAAAACTACATGTGAATCTGCAATTATCTCAAAGTTTAATTGTTTAAAAAAAGCTGAACACTGTGATTCACCACAACTGGTTCTGAGAAACAAGTATGAACTTTGGGCATCAACTGGGACATGCTAGACCTGCTCTGGACCTAACTGAAGATTTTCTTGAGTAACAGTAGATCTTGATACCAGTTGGTACAGGGGCCTGTGGACTTACTCTGTTCTACCCAGCATAGGAGAGGAAAAATCAATTCCTTCCTCCATCCTAGGTTCTACTTACTCATTCTGACTTTAATCCTTTGACTCTGTTCCCTCATGGTGTTTGTGACTATTTTCCAGTTACATCTGTGGTTGAAAAGCAGTTAAAACTCTCAGGAACAGATGACACGTGGGGTATCTGCTCCCCCACGTTTGAAATATACAACTCATCCTAGGAGACTGGTTATTATCTTCCAAGCCAGATATCAGAAACCCCCAGCACTGCCGCCAGGAGATTCCCTGACCACATATGGGTAAGGTCCATGGACTAACAGGAAAATGGTAAGGAAAGTACATTTCTTCTATCATAAAAATACTTCTTATGGTAGCACAAATTTGAAGACAGTCTTTAATTACTACTTTTATTTTGCTACATTAAGTCGAGATATAATATAGAGAAAGTGATTAGATTTAAAATGACCTATGTTTTGTCATTGAACTCAGTTCTTGGCTGTCATGGCTCTGGGTTGCCCTACCAGAAGGCATTCTCTCTCACCCTTGGTGCTTGCTTTTGGAAGGCTGGAAGTTTGCCAGTACGAACCGGCCTAAACTGGGAGTGACTCTGGATTAAAGGCCAGACATTACTTTCTTCTATTATTTTCCTAATTCACAGCACCCTGCTATACTATGTTTTTTTTTTCTTCTTTTCCTAATGGAAAAAAAAGAAAGAAAGAAAACCCAACATAGGTGAGTTTTCTTTCCCATCTGGAAGAATGGCCCAAGACTTGGGGCAATGTGTACCTTAAAGGAATCAAAACTTTTTTTTCCTTCTGTGAATATATTGGACACATTTGATACAACAGAGTGTAAAAAGTCTGTGCAGTACAAAGAGAGGATATACTATTTCTTATTTTCTGCACAAAAGGCTCTGATAGAGTTGGAAAGTCTGAAGTACACATGGCGGCACAGAGCTCAGGCTGTAATTTTTAGAGCCTAGAATTTCCTGAACATTTACATCTTTGAAGCTGAGAAATTACTGCCACTAGGTGGCAGCAGAGACCTCGTTCGGAGAATCTGACCTATTCCTCAGTCCGACATGAGATTGAGAATAAAGGTTAATCCAGACTAGTCCCTACCTGTTTCTCTCCTTGTGAAATAAAAGATTCATTGATCCAGTGACTGAACAAAGATATGCCACCAAAAAAGAAAAGCCGTTTGAAATTCTGTGCCACACCTTCTTGAGTATGAACATTTCTCACACATTGCTAAAATCTAAGCTTTCAACATTAATTTTAAATTGCATTTTTATTTTTAAAAAATATTTATTCACTCAAGAGAGACACAGAGAGAGGCAGAGACACAGGCAGAGGGAGAAGCAGGCTCCATGCAGGGAACCCAACGTGGGACTCCATCCTGAGACTCCAGGATCACACCCTGGGCAAAAGGCGGCACTAAACCGCTGAGCCACCTGGGCTGCCCTAAAATTACGTTTTTAAAAAGATTTTATTTATTTATGTATTTATGTATGTATGTATTTATTTATTTATTTGACAGAGAGGGAACACAAGCAGGGGAAGCGGCAGGCAGAGGCAGAGGGAGAAGCAGGCTCCCTATTGAGCAGGAAGCCAGATGCAGGACTCAATCCCAGGACCCTGGGAGCCAAAGGCAGACATTTAACAGACTGAGCCAGCAAGGCACCCCTTAAATCACATTTTTAAATGAGAAACCTAGTTAAAATACTGTTATGCACGAGGGAAATGGAGGTGGTCAAGCCAAATCTAGGAGCTTGGTGGGCGAGGTGGTTCAGAGATTCTACCAATATCAATTCTGGAAGTGAATGAGAAAGGCAGAAGCTGAAGTGAGGAGAAAATAATCACGTAAAGCTGATGTCAGGTTGAATGAACAGCAATCCTTGATGGATGGCATATGGGAAAATGTATTTGTCTGAGACTGACAAGAGTTGAGGTGCATAATTCATACGTTGGATAATTGCGTCAAATCAAGATCTAAGGGGCCCTTGGCTGGCTCAGTCAGTAGAGCATGTGACTCTTGATCTTGGAGTTGTGAGTTTGAGCCCCATGCTGGGTGTAGAGATTACTAAAAAAAAATAAATAAACTTAACAAAAATCAAGATTTAAGAGGAAAAAAATCAGCAAATTATGGTCATAGATCCAAACTAAAAAGATATGTTTTGTGAAGGATAAATGCAAACTCTGCAGTTAGTTAGAAATAGTTAACTGTAGATGTACAGCATGAGAGAGTTCTTATGAAAAAGGCTTGGAGATTTTAGCTAACTGCATGTTCAGTATGTGCCAGCAATGCACATTTATGGCCACAAGTCAATGAAATTTCAGCCCTTATTGTTTGGATGGAGAAAGAGAGAGAGGCAATAGTTCTCTTTTTGCCCAGTTGTGGATCCTTCTGTTTAATTCCCAGGCATTTTTAGAGGAACAGAGTTCAGAGAATAAGCAAGGTGGGGAAGAGTTTGGAAACTACATAAAATGAAGAATTATTGTAAAAATTGGGAAAAAGTAGGATTGTTGGAAACAGGTTACAAGGAAATAGAATTCAACTCCATAGAAATACAGCAGAAAAAAATGAAAACTATTGTAATGGCTTTCACATATTATGAGTATAACATAACTCAGAGTACATGCATTTAGGGAAATAACATTGATGAGCTGCTTTGAGTATGAGAGGTGAGTGGCCTCTGGCACCCTCAAAGAAGAGATGCAAAAAAAAGAGCTTAATTTTCCTGTCTAATAAGATGAGAGGCATTGCATGTTCCCTGGGGAGCTGTGGGAAGAGAGACACCTCTTGGAAGATTTAGCCCCACCAAGGGAGAAATTTGCCGACGTGGGGAATGGCTGAAAAGTTTCTCAGAGTAGTGATACTTCCCATTCACCTTCAGATCATTCTCTGTTCTCCACCGTGATTACCCTCAATTACTACTAACCGTCCTGTCAAAGTCTGCCACATGCTATAACTTTGTGTTGTTGGGTTTGGAAGAGCGAAAGAAGAGGAGTAAGTAAGGTTCAGGATGGAGTGACAGGTAAAAGTGGGCAATGAATCTAGGCATTGCACTGCAAACAAACAAGCTGCAGCCGGGCTACCTAGATCAATATCTGGTGAGAGCACTAGAGGAGGCTGCCCACAGCCTGCCTCACGGAGATGTTACAGAGAAAAGTGACTTTGATGGGATGGAGGAGTAGAGGGTACCTGGATTACACCAGAGGAGACTTAAAATTTAAATTGGTTAGCAAAAAGGCAGTGAGCTCCCTGTTACTGGAAGAGTTCTCTTGGTAGCATCTGTTCAGGGCATTGTAGGGGGAGCTCTTACACTGATTAGGAGGCTCCACCAGAACTACAAGAATCCTGATGAGAGAAAAACACTGCCTTTCCCTCTATCTGCTTCATGATGTCTTTTCATGCAAAGATCAACTTGGGGTTTGCAAAAATGTGATGTGTCTCAATACATTAATACTCAATGGATTCTTTTTTTAAAGGATATTCCACTAATTCTACTTTTCCATCCTTTCGCTTAAAAAGTATCTGTTGTGTTTCAGGCACTGTGAACCGTTCGTAGGGACGCACTTGTTAATTAGATATGATTCTTGCTCTTTCATGTTTTTGAATTTCAGTGTGCACACTGCTTATTTTTTTTTAAAGATTTTATTTATTTACTCATGAGAGAGACAGAGAGAGAGGCAGAGACATAGGCAGAGGGAGAAGCAGGCTCCATGCAGGGAGCCCAATGTGGGACTGGTTTCCGGGACCCCGGGATCATGACCTGAGTCAAAGGCAGACACTCAACCACTGAGCCACCCTGGGGCCCCTGCACTCTGCTTTTATAAGGAGGACTTTTTGGGTTCCAGATTTGGAGCAGTAGGAATGGCATTTGTGACTCTGGAGACCTTTGTTCTCACCCCAGCTTTGCTGTTGTGACCACAGAGCAAGCATGGGACTCCTATAAATCTCTAATCATTCATCTGTAAAATAAAGGTGCAGATCTATTCCAGGTGTCACAAATTCCAAAGCCTGTGGAGTTTAGGCACGTAACATAAGTACATGATGCAAGCAGATGTTGTGATTTGTTTCATAATGATACCTTATGTAGAATTCTCCAGAAGGATACTTTGCATAGTAAACATGATGTGCTTTTTTCTTCTGTGAAGAACTGTGTTCACTCCCATTCATTTCTTGAAACCCTCAACCTTCTAGATCCTTCACTTGTCTTCCCACACTGATAGAGTCATGGTATAGGGGGTTTACATGACACACAATAGACTCTATGACAGCTTTTTGAAACAGGGAAGAGATTTACGAAAGAAGTAAGTCACAGAAACTTGATGTGGCCTGAGAAGTCAGGCCCGGGGGTCCTGTAGCCAGGGTAGGCTGCCAGATAAGGTATAGCGATGTCCAAGAAAATTTGAATTTCTGTTGGAACATGCTTCTTGGCAGTTAATCTGAAGTTCAAATTCAAATGGGTATTGTATTTTTATTTGCTAAATCTGGCAACCCTAGCCCAGGGTCATGCTGAAATTATATCCTGGGATGATTCTAGTTGCTGACAGCAGCAGTGCACCAGCAATGCCACCCCTCCATGTCTCCCACAGCTCTCATTCTGGCTTTCACCCTGTCTGTTCCTCTCAGCCCTTCCTCTATAACCCCTGTCCATACCAAGGTCTTGAAAAGACTTCCATTAGCTAATAAGTCAAAAGCAAGATATCTGTTCTCACTAATAGTTTGGGCAATGCAAGTTAAGACTAATGATAGCATTGGTGAGGCGGTGCACACAGTGGTAGGAGCCTAGACCCCCTGCTCAGCAATCTGGTGTCCTTGGCACTGTGTCTCAGTTTCCTCCCCTGCAAAGTGTAGGTAACAGTACAGTAGTCCCCTTTATCTGCAGTTTCACTTTCTGTGAAATTACCCACAGTCAACCCATATCCAGGAGCAGATGATCCTCCTCCTGATGTATGGTCAGAAAGTCAACAGAAGCCTGCAGGTACGCGCCCATGCCAATCACCTCACTTCCAAGTCATCATGTAGGTGCCTTATCATCTCACATCTTCACAATAGGGGTAAGTACAGCACAGTGAAGGTATTTTGAAAGAGACCACATTCATGTAACTTATTACAGTGTATTGTTACAAGTGTTCTATTTTATCATTACTTATTGTTGTTAATCTCTTTTCCTGTCTAACATAAATTACACTTTATTATAGGTAGGTATGCATGGGGAAAAACCATAATACAGTATATAGGGTATATAGGGTTCATTTTTATCTGCGGCTTCAAGCATCCACTGGGGGTCTTAGAGTGTATCCCCTGCCAGTAAGGGGAGACTTACCCCACTGGGGTTAGTCTGGTCAATGTATATATAAATTTCCAACATTGCCTCAAAGTTCATTATACTCTAGCATAGAGTTCTCTCCATTCCCTTGGCAGAGTCTCCTAGAGAATTAGGGGTCTTTCATCCCCTAATACTCAGCCTTGCCACCACAATTTACTTTGGAAACCCTCGAGTCTCCATTCATCACTGTAACCTTGCTTATGTCAACACAGGAATTTTATAAATGTATTTCACTCAGCCAGGTGATCAAGGTCAAAAGCAATAGTGATTAGTTATGTTGACAGTGTGATGTGATGGTTGATATGATGTGATGAGCAGGGCACATTACCTCTGGGGTCTCCCCCCCTCAAATCCATAAGCCCAGTGTAATCATGAGAAAAACATCAGACAAATCCCAACTGCGGGACAGTCTACAAAACACCTGACCAGTACTTAAAATTGTCAAGGTCACCAAAAACAAGGAAAGTTTGTAAAACTGTCACAGCCAAGCGGAACCAGAGGAGGCATGACAGCTAAATGTAATGTGGGATCCTGGAACAGAAAAATACCAGTATGGAACAATGAATGTTAAGTGTTAATGAAGAGGGAAACTGAGTGTGGGGTATATGGGAAGTGCTTGTATCATCATTGCCATTTTTCTGTAAATCTAAAGCCTTTCTAAAATAAAAAATATTATTTAAATGTATTTCAAGAGGGGACTTAAAATTTCTCTCAGTGGCAGTAATAACTTTCTTTCAAAACTGTTCATAAGAGGTAAGGAAAAGTTTGAAGATATATATATATATATATATATATATAAAATCACTTTTCCATTTAGCCTGTTCTTAAGACTGCCTGTTTTGCATAAATATACCATATGAGTTGTCATCATTGTCAAGAAGAAGAATCCCAGGCAGACTCCACACCCAGCACAGAGCCTGATGCAAGGCTCAGCCTCACGACCCTGAGATCATGACCTAAGCCAAAACCGAGAGTTGGATGCTCAACTAATGGAGCCATCCAGGTGCCCTGGTACCTTTAAAAAAAATAGGCTTTATTTTTAGTTTTTGGGTCCACAGCAGAGTTGAATGGAAAGTACTGAGAGTTCCCATGTACCTCCTGCACCTACGTATGCATGGCCTCCCCATTGTCATTTTTCTCTTCCAGTTAGCAAAAAAACATTATTGTTTCTTTGCAATTTATTTGTTGAAGGATATTTGTCCTGTAGAAACTTCTACATTCTAGATTTTTCTGGTTGCATGCCTGTGTATTTCCTGTGAACTGGTAGGGAGACCTGGAATAGGGTTTCCAGAGAAATTGTAGGACTCTCAGTTAAATTTGGGTTTCAACTTAACAGGGAATAATTCTTTCTTCTTCTTCTTCTTCTTCTTCTTCTTCTTCTTCTTCTTCTTCTTCTTCTTCTTCTTCTTCTCTTTTTTTTAGTGTAAGAATGCTCTGTGCAGTATTTGGTCATCTTGTATTTTTATTTGCTAAATTTGGCAACCATAATCTAGAGATTTGATCACATTCAGGTTTGGTTTCTGGCAAGAATACATTCAATATAGTGTTGTGTTCTTCCATCAGGAGACACGTAATAATGAGTTGTTTCTTTTTGTGTGATATAAAGAAGGATCCATGGATTCAGGTTTTGACAGATGTATCTCTTGTTAATAAACTCCTCAGCTTCACGCTGCTGGTTTTGGCAGGTGATGGTCATTGCCCAGAATCATTGCCTTATTAAGGTTTGCAGAATGATGCCTTTACAAGTCTCTCATTCCTTCTGACTTCATTAGCTGGTGTTCTATAAAAAACTTATTCTCCTTTATGGTTTATGTAGGAAGGTTATACTCTTTCCTTTCCTTAAGTCTGAATTTTGTAGGCACTTAAGAAAAGAGCCTTACAAATTTAAAAATAAAATTTTGGGGATCCCTGGGTGGCGCAGCGGTTTGGCGCCTGCCTTTGGCCCAGGGCGCGATCCTGGAGACTCGGGATCGAATCCCACGTCAGGCTCCCGGTGCATGGAGCCTGCTTCTCCCTCTGCCTGTGTCTCTGCCTCTCTCTCTCTCTGTGACTATCATAAATAAATAAAAATTTTAAAAAATAAAAATAAAAAATAAAAATAAAATTTTGCTAGGGATTTAAGTAACTTTTATACAGTAAATCAAAATATACATTTAGTAAGATAAAAATCATTTTTAAGGATTTATTTGAGAGAGAGAGAGAGAGAGAAAGAGAGAGGGAGGGAGAAACAAGCAGATTCCCCACTGAGCTGGAAGCTCAATGTGGGCTTAATTCCAGGACGCTGAGATCATGACCTGAGCCAAAATCGAGAGTTACACACTTAACCAATTGAGCCACCCAGGCACCCCAAGATAAAAATCTTAAAACACTTCTATATTTTAAAAATCAAACTTACGCATTTAGAAAACCAGAGCTCTTCAGCATTTAAACGTTGCCTGCACACTTAATTAGTTAAATCTTCCTTAAGATTATGATTAATATTACATGTTAAATTCTCTAGTATATCATATTGTCTGAAACATTTCAAATTGTTGAAAACTGAAGAAAGCCTATAAAAAGCAGCACAATGTATACAACTTTTCACACCAGGATTGACAGTTTAAATCAAAACTTCATTTCCTCATTATATGTATCTTTATTATTTATGCCTTTCTAGGATTGCAAGCTCACTTATCCACCAAAGGAGAGCTCAGGCACCTTCTCAAGCTTGCTATGGCCCCCTCCAGAGAATGGTTCAGGTCACCTGGCCAGTAGGACAGCCAGAACTGGGTAAACCAAACCACACATGGACCCATTCAGGCTTTGCTCAGTCTGGCTCTCAAGTCCACATCTTTGAACTGGAGTTAGTGATAAAATGTCTTGACCCAGGGCATCATACATTCTGGTCATCTTTCACATGTCATCCTTGCCAATCTCTGCTTTCTAAGTAGATGGAATTTGGTGACACTTTCCTACCCCAACTTGGCCTGTGGCCAATCTTCCTGCTGCCTGTTAAGAGCTCATTGGGTTCTATATTCTCTGTGATATTTGTGTACCTGCCTTGTCAATCCTACTCCACAGTTGTTTGTAGACAAATAAAACATGAAGCACGTCCCCGGATCAAGTTTCTCATTCTTACTGATATTTTTCAGGTAAAGAAATAGCCATTGAGGAGTGCCTGGGTGGCTCGGTGATTGAGCATCTGCCTTTGGCTCAGGTCGTGATCCTGGGTCTTGGGATCAAATCCTGCATCAGGCTCCCCACAAGGAGCCTGTTTCTCCCTCTGCCTATGTCTCTGCCTCTCTGTGTCTCTCATGAATAAATAAATAAAATCTTTAAAGAAAAAAAAGAAAGAAATAGCCACTGAGAAATGAAGCAAGTGTCTCTCATGACAAGTTTTCCATTGAAAAGCCAGGGCCATCACTCAGGACTACTTTCTCACGATTACTAGGTCAGGAGTGGGCAGGCCATGACCTGGATTCTGTTCTTGGGTATTTATCTTGTTATCTCAGGTGGATGCCCTGTACCCTTTAGTTTCGTACCTTCTCCTCTTCCATTTCCTCATATCTATGGGTGAGAGATCACTGAAAAAGAATGAGCTCAACGGCAAAAATACAGTGGTGCAACAAATTGTGCCACCTGTGTTCCTTGAACACAAAAATATCTTTAAAGTCATTGTTTACTCAGTCATGTAAAATAATGGCATCCACTGATTTATTGAAATGGCCTTGGGGCTTTCAGGTTAAGGTATTATTTGAAGTAACTTGTATTATTCCCTTTACTTTTAAGCAACACATTTCCAATCTAAAGATAGAGCTTATTGCTGTCTCATAGCTTACGTAGTTGATGTTTGTTGTTAATTTGTCCTCGTCTTATAGAAACGTTTGCAGTTTTATGACATTTGAAATAACAATCTACTTTAGAAACTCCTAAGAGTAAAAAAAAAAAAAATTATTTCCGTGCCTAATTCTATACAGTAGCTTTAAAAATTCTTTGTAGTTCTTCAAAAGTCGAATGCTACTCCTGAAGCCAGTATTACGCTATATGTTAATTAGAATTTAAATAAAAGCTTGTAATAAATTAGCAAAAACAGAATACCAGATAGAATCTCATTATGGCATTCTACCTTGGGGCATTAATTATTTTCATAAGGGTAACAATAAAAAGGGCTTTTATTTATCTTTCTGATTGCAATAGCTTCCTTTTTCTCATGGACTCTGGTTTTGTTTTTTGTTTGTTTGTTTTGTTTTGTTTTGTTTGAGACTTTGTCATTGGGAACATTGCATGAATATTGGGAGTATAGTTGGAAATTTCCCAAAGGAGTAAACCAGCCGCGGGACAAATCTTGGCCAGTTCATAGAACAGAGAAGCCAAAACCAGCCAGGGCCTCAAGCCTTTTCAAGTGATATTTGTGCAGCTCAACCCCTGCCAGCTCTCAGAGGTTCCCATGGCTGGTTAGTCTGGCTAAGTTGGGTAACAAGAATCAAGACCAGAACTAAACTTCCATTTTCGATTCATTTGTAAAAGCAGTAGCATAGGTAACTTACAGCTTAAGGTCTCACGGTGACAGGCTGAATAATGGCCCCCAAACACGTGCACATCCTAATTCCAAAACCTGTCAATAGATCCTCTTCCATTGTGTTTTAGTCTCTTCAGGCTCCTGTACCAAAATTCTATAGACTGGAGGACCTACAAACAACAGAAATGTATTGCTCACAGTTTTGGAAGCTGGGAAGTCCAAGATCAAGGGGCTGGCATCTTTAGTATCTGGTGAGAATCTGCTTCCTGGTTCACAGATGACTGTCTTCTTGCTGTGTCCTCCTATGGCAGAAGGAGCGAGGGGGCTTTCCGGCACCTCCGTTTCCCAAAGCCCCCCCCCCCCCGCCACCTCCTAATACCATCATACTGGAAACTAGGTTTCAACATATGAGTTTCAGGGGACACAAAGATTCAGCCTATAGCACATGGTAAAAGAGACCGCACATGCTAGGAAATTAATCTGAAGCATCTTGAAATGGGGAGATTATCCTAGACTTACCTGATGGGCCCAATGTAGTCACAAGAGCCCTCATAAGAGGGAGGCAGGAGGGTCAGCAGCAGAGAAAAGATATGAGGTTGCAGCCAGATATGGGAGTGATGGGCTTTCAAGATGGATGGAAAGGCCATAGCCAAGAAATGTGGTTGGCCTCCAGAAAAGACAAGGACACACATTATCCCCTAGAATATCCAGAAAAAAAAAAAAAAGAATATCCAGAATAAATACAGCACTGCAAAAACATTGATTTTAGCCTCAAGACCTCTTTGAGACTTCTGACCTCCAGAACTATAAGATAATAAAGTTATATAGAGTTAGGCAGAACAAACAAACAAATAATCAACAAACAAAAAGCACTGTTGTAGGTTCTTCCCTTGGCCCAGAAAATATCAGATGAGGTCACTGAGGCAGAGAGAAGAGAGCAAGAGTCCTGAACCCCACAAGGTGAATGTCCTATTTGATGGCAGCCTGATCAGCTCTTAGAAAGAGAAATTAGGGGCACCAGGGTGGCTCAGTCTGTTAAGTATCTGCCTTCAGCTCAGGTCATGATCTCAGGGCTCTGGGATCGAGCCCCACATCAGGCCCCCTGCTCAGTAGAGGTCTACTTCTCCCTCTCTCACTCCCCCTGCTGTGTTCTCTCTCTCTCTCTCTCTCTCTCTCTCTCTCTCACTTGTTCACTCTGTCTCTCAGATAAATAAATAAAATCTTTAAAAAAAAAAAAAAAAAGAAAGAGAAAGTAATGATTAAGGATGTGTGAGACAGAAAAACTTTCAAAAGCTACAATGGTGCCAGGGTCACTCGTCATGCAGATATGCAGTTAGTGTTGATAGGGTGAAAGTGATTCTTGCCACCTTAGAAAATGACTACACTATTACTCAGGATTTACTTCCCTGAGAGTAGAGTAGGTTCTCAGTGATTCTAATTCTTGATGGTGCCTTCCAGAGCTTTTTAAGTCAAAACTTGAACTAAATGCAAGAAGGTTTATTTTATTTTTTTTTTAAGAAGGTTTAAATAAATCTATGAAAACTAGGAAGTAAATGATAAATTAGTTAATTAATCTACTATGAGAAACCATAAAACAAATGGTATCATAATAACTAAAGGCAATTAAGGACAAATCCTGGACTATTATTACTTCTCTACACAGCGCCTGTAGGAGGTAACACCGGTCACCAAGTTGTTAGACTCTACTAGTTCTAGCTAGAAATGCTTTTCAAAAAGAGTGACTAGAAAAAGAGTGTAGGAAAATCCTTCTTCTCTTGAACTGCTCAAGTTCTAAAGACCCCATGAAATGAAGGTTGGTTGAATGTTTGAGTAGCTCATGAATATCTGGGTTCTAAGAGGGTCCATCTATTGAATGTTTATTGTTGATAATGAACGACATTGTTATTGTTAATAGTGTAATTACCAAGAGTAGGTAATTAACAAGGTGATATTAATATGGTATTATTAATAAGATAAGCATTGTTATTAGTAGGAAATTGGTCCTTAACTGTGTCTCTCCTTTTTTCTGATTTATTCTAAGGGATAAATATCTGCTTGCTGTATTGTAAAGTGATCATCACAATGAGTTTAATGAACACCCATCACCTACACAGTTAACATCTTTTTTCTTATAATGAAAACTTTTAAGATCTAGTCTCTTAGCAACTTTCAAATATATAATATAGCATTGTTAACTATAGTCACCAGGTGTACATTATGTACCCAAGACGTAATTACCTATCTTATAACTGAAAGTTTGTACCTTTTAACCACCTTCAAAAGTATAAACTTTGAGAGGTAGGTGAAATGGGTAAAAGTGGTCAAATGTAGTTTTCACGAATAACCTAACGAAGATAATGTATAGTCTTTCCATTTTTATTCTAATAGAATGTGTAAGATTACACGTGGTAACCTTAAGAATGAAGCAATGAAATTGGGCCATGGAGAGTTTTTTTGAGCTCTTAAGTGAAGCGTTTCCAGGGAAAACTGTCATTCCAAAGTCAAAAGAGGAGAGACCCTGGTGGATGTGTGCTTTCCCTCCTCCCTTAGGTGCTATGCTTCCCACCCACAGCAACCTTGCTTTTCCCTCTCCCAGCTTGGTCCCACCCATATTACTTCTGCCTTTCTCCCTAGACCCTTAAAATCCCCCAGGACAAGGACCACTTTAATCTCCCTCCACGTCCTCAGGGCTAGCATAACCCTAGCCATGTGGTAAGTGCTTTAACAAATGTTGGCTGAACAAATAAAACACAGAGGAAAGAATAAAAATTTTCCAGGCAGCCCGGGTGGCTCAGCGGTTTGGCGTCGCCCAGGGCGTGATCCTGGAGACCCATGATCGAGTCCCACATCAGGCTCCCTGCACAGAGCCTGCTTCTCCCTCTGCCTGTGTCTCTGCCTCTCTCTCTTTCTCTCTCTCTCTCTCTGTGTGTGTGTGTGTGTGTCTCAATAAATAAATAAAAATAAATAAATCTTTAAAAAAATTTTTTTTCCTGAGGAAGAGGAAATGAAAGTAGGAAGGCTGTTTAGGCCAGTTTTGTGCTTCTCTTTTTTTTTTAAAAAAAGACCTTATTTATTCATTCATGAGAGGCAGAGACATAGGCCGAGGGAGAAGCAGGCTCCCCGCAAGGAACCCAAGGTGGGACTTGATCTCGGGACCATGACCTGAACCAAAGGTAGACGCTTAACCGCTGGGCCACCCAGGCGTCCATAGTTTTGTGCTTCTTAAAAACTAATCAGAGGCTGGAGACTGAGTTTCGATGGCTCATATTAGCAGTAACAAACCCAGATCCACTGGTTCTTGGTCCTAAGCATTTCTAAGGACTTCCAGGAGCATTTCATCTTGGTGTGCATGCGTGCACACACACCCGTACACACAGGCTGTCTGGTTGCGCCCCCGCCCCAACAAAGCATCCGCTTGGTGGACTCTGGAGATGGGCACAGCAACCTCATTTTCATTCATCAGCCTCCACCTAACAGCTGTGCTTGGGAAAATGAGGGGCCTACTGCTGTTCTCACCAGCTCCTTGCAGAGTCCTAGTGATGAACTGGAACCCTAGAGGGATCTCTGGCCTGAGGCAAAGTAGTGGAGTGAGCACTCACTTTTTCTCTTCCTGCCTTCTGATAGAGCCTAAAGCAAGGCTGCTAGCACACTGTCTCCAAGAGTCCTGCTTCAGTCAATCAGATGAATAATTCCCTTCCTTCGGATGCAGGTGTAGGTCTTGAGATTGGGCCAGGGGCACATTTGAGGGCAAGATAGTTTGCAGTCCTAGGAATGATTCACTTCCATGACTAAGGCTTTGTTTTTATTTTTTTTAAAGATTTTATTAATTAATCAATTAATTAATGAGAGACACACACAGAGAGGCAGAGACACAGGCAGAGGGAGAAGCAGGCTTCATGCAGGGAGCCCAATGTGGGACTCTCCCAGGATCACGCCCTGGGCCGAAGGTGGGTGCTAAACTGCTAAGCCACCCAGGGATTCCCTAAGGCTTTGTTTTTAGATAAGCATGCAGTTCTTGCTTCCTCTTCCACCTAAGAGGTAGACTTCCTCATAAACTCCTCAGCCCTGCATGCATATGGCTTCCTGGTGTTCTGACCACTAGCTCTTCTCTTCTCTTCACTGTTGAATAGCTGCCCAGTTTGTCCCTGGCTGTCAGGATCAATCGCTACAGCCCAAACTGTAGCTCCCTTCTTTGCCTGTTGATTCATGAGGGGCCCAAAGTGGCTGGGTGGCAGACTTAAATTCCCATTTAGTGGAGTCATTGCTGTGTCTCTGGGTAGAAGCATTCCTCCCTCTGGAACAGACCTCTAGGCTAGCAGAGTATAAAGACGTGGAGACCTTGCTATAGCTCAAGAGAGTAGAACTACCTTGTTGGCGCTGTAGCTACTATTCTGTTAAGCCAGCGGCTTCAGGACAGTGGGGAACATTACAAGACCAATGAGCATGGGCTTTTGCTGCACTTCTTTTGCTGTGAGTTTCTTGATCAGAAGTGATGCTATATCATGAAATGATATGGGGCAGGGGATGAGATATTCTGTAAGTCCATGAAATATCATGGGGCAGGGGATGAGATATTCTGTAAGTCCATGGATGGTAGTTTTGGTAGAAGCATTGCACAGAAGGAAGGCAAATCTGTATCCAGAGTAAGTGTCTATTGCAGTAAAGACAAACGCTTCCCCTTCTATCATGGTGGAGGTCCAGTGTAATCAACCTGCCACCAGGTTGGTGGCTAATCAAGGGCCAGTGTTGGTCTCCACTGCTGGCTGATTAGGCCCTCAGTGGTGGCTGTAGCCAGGTCAGCCTTATTGAGTAGAAGCCCATGTTGCTGAATGCATGCATAACCTCCACCCCTACACAGACACTTTGTTCATGAGCCCATGGGGCGATGAGAAGAATGGGTGGGGAAAGAAGCTGAGTGGTACCCACAGAACAAGTCATCCTGTCCACTTGATAATTAAAAACCGCCTCTGCTGAGGTCACTCTTTGGTGAGCATTCACATGAGACACAGGTATCTTCACATTTTTTGCCTGTGTCTATTCACATACCTCTTTCTCCAAGTTTCTTTGTCACTAATTTTCCAATCATGTCCCTTCCAAGCCCTTGACCGTCCGTAGCTACAGGTCATGAATTGGTATATAATTGCACATATGACCATTTCTTCTTCCAAGCAAGTACATGACCAGGTTTTCCCTGCCCATGTTTCTACACACTGAGAGGATTTCCCTTCAACATCTTTCAGGGGTGTCCCAGAGAGGGGCTGTAATGCTGCAGCTGTCCACTTTGGGGCAATGCCTGTATATCATTACAGAATGATCTATAAACCAAGGCCCAAGTCTTTTCTTTCTCTCAACTAATTATAGGGAATTCCCTATAAAGCCATAGGTTCAGCCTGCGATAGAGAAGGCAGCGTAGCAGGAGTAGGGACTATGGACATTTGGACCACTCAATCACATAGCTTTCTTGTGCCTTCAGAACCTGCTCCAGCCTGATCACATATATACCACTTCCATCTGATGATGAAGCTTTCCCAGGGACACCCAACTTTATGGCTTGATGTGGCATAGAACACCCAGTTCATAGGCAGCTCAGGTTGCATGGTAACTCAATGGCCCATTGTCAAGTGTTCAGTTGGGGCCCAGTAGGAAGCCAAGAGCTGTTTCTCAAAAGCAGAGTAGTTATCTGTAGATAATGGTAGGGTCTTGCTCCAAAATCCTGAAGACCTTTCCTCCCACCTTCCTATTATATTTGGGCCCTCAACAGTTTAGATGATGCTCACCCACATTGGTAAGGGTGATCTTCTTGACTCAGTGTGTTGATCCAAATGCTAATTACTTCCAGAAATACCCTCACATACAGCCAGAAATAATGTTTGGCCAGCCATCTGAGTATCCTTTAGCTCAGACAAGTTGACACACAAAATTAACCATCCCGCATAGTAACCATTAGCTACACATAGTTATTTAAATTTAAAGTAATTAAAATTGGACAGCCCGGGTGGCTCAGCAGTTTAGCGCCGCCTTCAGCCCAGGGTGTGATCCTGGAGACCCAGGATCGAGTCCCACATCAGGCTCCCTGCATGGAGCCTGCTTCTCCCTCTGCCTGTGTCTCTGCCTCTGTGTGTGTGTGTGTCTCCCATGAATAAATAAATAAAATCTTTAAAAAAATAATTAAAATTAAAAATTCAGTTTCTCAGTCACACTAATCATATTTCAAGCACTTAATAACTAGTGGGTACCATGTTGGACAGTGCAGATAGAGAACATTTCCATCATTGAGAAAATTATAGTGGATGCTGCTTCAGAGGATGAAAGAAATGAAAGTATTGTCTGATTTGACAGTTGTTCTGGTTTGAGATCACAGAACAAGCCAGTGGAACCACAAAGAGAAATGCTCTTCTATTAAATAATCCCAGAATATTAGATAATGGTAATCTACCGTTATCGGATAGAGGGGCAGGGAGGGCAGGTAATGTTTTTAAAACTTCAGCTGGCTTCTCTGGACATCCCTACTTGAGTATGTGCATATAATTCCAGTTCCTCTCCCAACACCATGATTCTCAAAACGTCTTTCCGCACAGCTCTCTTGTAGTGTGGGGGCTTCCAACTTTCTTCTTGAAGTTCCTAAACCTTCTGTGAATCTGAAGCAAGTATTTTGACCCATCTCCATCCCACTCAGCCTGTTTTTCTATGAATAAAATGAGGAACTGGGAGAAAGATAGGAAGATATGCTGGTAGTATATGTCCCTGCTTTAGACTTACCTGCTTCCAAAGACAAAGTTAAAATGATTCTATTTTCTGGAAAGATGTGAGTGGATAGAGCCTGTGGGTCTGAGTTTTTTGTGTGTAAACAATGAACCTTCCAACCTTGAATCTGGTAGGGCTCCCATGGCCCTCTATAATAATACTCATTGCATGGGATGCCTGGGTGGCTTAGTGGTTGAATGTCTGCCTTTGGCTCAGGTCCTGATCCCAGGGTCCTGGGTTCAAATCCCACATCAGGCTCCCCACAGGGAGCCTGCTTCTCCCTCTACCTATGTCTCTGCCTCTCTCTCTGTGTGTCTCATGAATAAATAAATAAACTCTAAGAAAATAATAATGCCTATTGCTAACATTTATTGGGGTGTTACTGTGACCAGGCACTATGCCAACTGCTTTGCATACTTTATTTTGTAGTCCTCTGAAGAGATTATGTTACTAAACTCCTTACAAGTGAGGAGGCAACTAGAGGCTAGATGACTGTTCAAGGTCACACAGCTTACATCTAGTGACTGCAAGTTTGTGCTCAGAACTTTGGCACTGTACTTTTTCTTGATCATGTCTCTGGTATCATGTTTACTGTTCTGTGTTGGATTTGACCTATTTGCTGTCTGTCTCTTCTTCAAGACTTGGAACATCTTGAGAACAAAGTTGGTGTCTTCCTTTTTGAAACATGTAGTTGTTTTTAGTTACCAAGGCCCTTCCAATTTTGAGCTCCCTCCTTCCCTGCCATTGTATAGCTTACCTTCCACTATGGAAGCATAAAAGGACAAGACACACTCTTTGTCTCCACCCTAGGAGGCCATGGACAGACCTGGGTTGGCCAATTGCTTCACCCATCTAGAATATTGAAATAGTGTGCTCGCTTCAGCAGCACATATAGAACATTGAACTAGTGACACAGAAGACCACGAGATGAGCAGACCTTGGCAGTGGTAGCAGTCCAACAAAGTGGTTTCTGCTAAAAAATGATGGTTGTCCTTGCTGGTCCTCCATAGCTGCCCCTTCTCCTGCCCATTTTCTAAGCCCAGTTCTCTTGCTTCCCATCTATTTCTTCCAGAATATTCTTTTTTGTTTCTGCTACTTACAGCCAAGAGTCATAACTAACACAGTCATCTTTGCATACCCAAAGGGGGAGTTGATGCATTAGTAAATGTTTGTTGAATGAATGAAATCTCTTAAGCCATTAACATACCTTATAAATGAAAGGACCAAAGGAGGAAGTAGGATAAGAATGAATATCCTTAAGAATTGTGGAAGGTAAGGACAGGTGGAATAGTTTCCCATTTAAATTCTTCTTTTAACTTGTCTGATGTTATTGTAATGTAAGGGCTCTGACAAAGACAAGGCATGGGACATGAAATATCCATTCTTAAAAGTGCAATTAAAATAAAAAATCTGGGGTACCTGGATGACTCAGTCAGTTAAGCATCCAACTCGATCTCAGCTCAGGTATTGATCTCAGGGCTGTGAATTCAAGGCCCCATTTTAGGTTCCATGTTGATCATGGAGCCAACTTAAAAAAAAAAAAAGATGAAGAAAGGAATCATCTCTCAGCTTTAATCTGAGGCATATGCCTTCAGTTTTCTCTGAAGCTTCCTGTAAAATCCCTATAAGTCTCTTCAACAACTGGTTTTCAAACAAAATAACTCTGACTCCTCCAGGTCTCTGGTTACGCAGCTCACATGGTGACACACTTGTAGAAATTTGCCTTGTTTTCGTTTCCTGCAACTTTGATGAAGAGCAAGGATTAATATGGCTTCACCTTTTGTGAGTCATACCAAGACATTAGGAAAGGCTTTGAAAGGATTTTGTTCGGGCAGCCACCAAAAAGTATTTCATAAAATTAAACCTCATTAATCAGCACTACAATACTCCAGACGGCATCCAAGTTAACATTGACTTCACACAATATGCAAAGGAAGAATTGAGCAGTATGAGCAAAAATGCAGAAAACTTGTTGAAACTTTGTTTAGAAAAATGTTCACCTCTGTAGCAATACATCAAAATAGTTAATTATACATTTTTTTGTGTGTGCAAAGTTGTCCTTTCCTTGAGGGATTAATTTATCTGATAGTCTAAACCATCTTAGTTTATTAGTTTGGTTCTACACATTATTTACACTTGTATTAGTCATGGGTCCCTAGGAAACAGGAGGCACACTCAGACTTTGCCTGCCATTCATTCTATTTACCAGAGAGAGACAGAGAGAGAGAAAGGGAGAGACAGAAACATCAGAATCCTGTACCTCTGCCATTTGAACAGATTCCTGACTCCCAGCCATACGGCTTACTAGGTTTTGCAAGACCATTAGGATTCCTCCACCTACGATTTTATCTTCTTATGCTGCATTTCTGCTTGTTCTTTCTCAAACATCTCTGTTACTGTCTTTGTGTTAAATATATACTTCCTACTGTGTTATTTTAATTCCTTTGTCATTTCTTTTTGAGTTTTTGTTTTGCCAGTTGCCCAATGAACATCTTCCCATGTCAGAATCTAGTTCTGACTAATACAACTTGATCTCAGTAATAAAACCTTTGCTCCTATATAGCTTCATTTGCTTCCCCTCCCTCCTTTGTGCTATTATTGTCATACAGATTACATCTTTATAAATTAAGTAACATCGACACAGATTTATAATTATTGCTTGATGTAGTAATCTTTCAAATCAGATGAGAGAATAAAGAGACTTACAAAAATACATGAGCACTGTCTTCCTTTTTTTTAAATTTTTTATTTATTTATGATAGTCACACAGAGAGAGAGAGAGGCAGAGACACAGGCAGAGGGAGAAGCAGGTTCCATGCACCGGGAGCCCGATGTGGGATTCGATCCCGGATCTCCAGGATCGCGCCCTGGGCCAAAAGCAGGTGCCAAACCGCTGCACCACCCAGGGATCCCATGAGCACTGTCTTCTATGTTTGCCTATACACTTGGCTTTACTTTATTTCTTCATGTGGATTCAAATTACTGTCTAGCATCATTTCAGTTCAGCCTGAGGGACTCTGTCTTACAGGCAAGTTTGCTCCTAATGAATTCTCTTAGTTTTTTATTTATCTGAGAATATCTTTTTTTTAAAAGATTTTATTTATTTATTTATTTATTTATTTATTTATTTATTTATTTATTCCTGAGAGACACAGAAGGAGAGGCAGAGACACAGGCAGAGGGAGGAGAAGCAGGCTCCATGCCAGAAGCCCGATGCGGGACCCAATCCCGGAAATCTGGGACCATGCTCTGAGCCGAAGGCAGATGCTCAACCGCTGAGCCACCCAGGCGTCCCAATCTGAGGCTATCTTAATTTCTCCCTAATTTTTGCAGGATGGTTTTGCCAAATATAGAATTCTTGATTGACAATTTTTTTCTTTTAGCACTCTAATGTGTTGTCCTGTGGCCTCTGGCCTCTGTGTTTTTATAAAATATTAGCTCTTCACCTTTTGAGGCTCCCTTGAATGTGATGGGTCAATTCTCTCTTGGTGCTTTTGAGAGTCTTTCTTTGTCTTTGTCTTTCAAACTTTGATTCTGTTGTGTCTTTTTTTTTTTTTTTTAGTATTTTATTTTATTTTATTTTATTTTATTTTTTTAATTTTTATTTATTTATGATAGTCACAGAGAGAGAGAGAGAGCCAGAGACAAAGGCAGAGGGAGAAGCAGGCTCCATGCACTGGGAGCCTGATGTGGGACTCGATCCCGGGTCTCCAGGATCGCGCCCTGGGCCAAAGGCAGGCGCCAAACCGCTGCGCCACCCAGGGATCCCTATTTTATTTATTTATTCATGAGAGACACAAAGAGAGAGAGAGGCAGAGACACAGGCGGAGGGAGAAGCAGGCTCCCTGTGGGGAACCCATCCCAGGACCCCAGGATCACAACCTGCGCCAAAGGCAGAAGCTCAACCACTAAGCTACCCAGACGTCCTGATTCTGGTGTGTTTTGGTGTGGCTTTTTTTCTATTTGTTTTCTATGGAGTTTGTTGAATTTCTTGGAAATGCAGATCAATTTGTTGAATTGAATTTTGGGAGTTTTCAGCCGTTATCCTTCAAATATCCTTTTTGCTCCTTTCTCTCCTCCTTCTGGGAGTCCTGTTGTGCATATGTCAGCACATTTAATGATATTCCAGAGGCCTCCAAGGCCCTGCTCACTTTTACCCACTCATTTTTCTTTTTTTTCCTCAGGCTCGATAACCTCAGTTGACCTCTCTTCAAGTTATCAGATTCTTTCTTCTGCCTCTTCAAATATGTTGTTGACCTTCCACTAGTGACATTTTTTTATTTCAGTTTTTGTGAACTGAACTTTAAAATTTGTATTTGGTTCTTTTTAAAATAAATTTCATCTCTTTAATATTTTCTATTTGGCGAGACATTCTTCTCAAACTTTTATTTAGTTCTTTATAAATGTTTGTTAGCTCTTTGCACATATTGAAAGTAGCTGATTTAAAGTCTAATAAGCCCAATGCCTGAGCTCCTTTTAGAGCAGTTTCTTTTTTGTTTGTTTGTTTGCTTCTTTCTTTCTTTAAAATTTTAAAATATTTTTTGTATATTTTTTATTGGAGTTCAATTTGCTAACATATAGCATAACACCCAGTGTAGTTTCTATTGATGTCTTTTTTCCTGTACATGGTTATATAGACCTTTTTTTCTTTACATTTTTAAATTTAAATTTTTTAAAAGTTTAAAAATTTTTTACATTTTTAAATTCTTAAATTTAAATTTATATGTTTGCTAACATATAGTATAACACCCAGTGATCATCCCATCCAGTGCCCTCCTCAGTGCCTGTCACCCAGTTACTCCATCCCCCCACCCACCTCCCCTTCTGCAACCCTTTGTTTGTATTCCAGAGTTAGGAGTCTCTCATGGTTAGTCTCCCTCTCTAATTTTTCCCACTCAGTTCCCCTTATAATCTCTTTCACTATTTCTTATATTCCACATATGAGTGAAATCATATGATATATAGATCTTTCTTAACTTACAATGAGGTTGTGCCCTGATAGACCCAATGTAAGTTGAAAATATCATAATAAAAATGCATTTAATACACCTAATCCACCAAATATGATAGCTTATCCTCACTGACCTTAATTGTGCTCAGAACACTTACATTTGCTGATAGTTGGGCAAAGTCATCTAACACTAAGCCTGTTTTATAACAAAGTGTTGAATAGCTCATGTAATTCATTGGATAATGTACTGAAAGTAAGAAAGGAAATGGTTATATGGGTACAGAATGGTGGTCAGTGTCTCAAGGGTTTTACCCTCATTATCACACAGCCAACTGAGAGCTGAAACTATCCAGCATTGCCACAGAGTATTGTATGATGTATGGTGAGCCTAAGAAAACGTCAAAATTCAAAGTACAATTTCTATTAAGTGCATATTGCTTTAGCATAAAGTCAAAAAATCATAAGTTGAACCACTGTAAGTGGGGGACTGTCTGTACTTTCTTGTTTCTCTGACTGTCCCACAACTTTTAATTGAAAATTGGACATTTTATTTTTATTTTTTAAGATTTTATTTATTTATTTGAGAGAGACAGAAAGAAAGTGAGTGAGTGGGGGAAGGGGCACAATCAGTGGGAGACAGCAGACTTCTCGCTGAGCAGGGAGCCCAACATGGGGCTCTGTCCCAGGACCCTGGGATCATGAACTGAGCTAAAGGCAGACACTCAACCAACTGAGCCACCAGGCAACCTGAAAACTGGACATTTTAAGTAATACAATCTGGTAAATCTAGAAATCAGATCTCTACACTCTCCCACCAGGATTTTTGTTGTTGCTGTTTATTGTTATTACTTTTTTGTTTAGTGACCTTACTGAAATCTCTAAAATCTGTATTCCTTGATCATATTGGCCATTGAACTCTGGTTTGCTTAGTGTCAACTAATGATTGGACAGAGATTTCCTTAAATGTCTGGAACCAATAAGTCTATGCTAAGCGGCTGTGTGTGTGTGCTGGAGCTTTCTTTCTTTCAAGACTTTTATCTATCTATCTATCTATCTATCTATCTATCTATCTATCTATCTATCAGAGAGAGAGAGTGCATGAGCAGGGGGAGAAGCAGAGGGGGAGGGATAGGGAGAGGAAAAGACTCTCAGGCAGACTCTGCACTGAGTGTGGAGCCTGATGGGCTCAATTTGAGGCTCAATACAGGGTTCAGTCTCACCCTGAGATCATGACCTGAGCCAAAACCAAGAGCTTAACCACTGAGCAACCAAGGCATCCTTGGGGTTTGCTTTCAATACTCAGCTTGGCAGTTGATAACTCCACTTTAGCTTTCACTTCCTGCTTGTGTAGAGCCTCAAGGTCAGCCAGAGGTAAGAATTTAGGGCTTTCTTGTGTCATTCTTGAGCATGCTCACAACCCTACACACAGATGGCTTCTAAATTTTCAAGAATATATCAAACCTTATCAAAGCTCTATAAAAATCTCATAAGCCAGGTTTTCCTCTTAAGCTCTTAAAAAAAAAAAAAAGGGCCTATCATTTGCTCTAGCTGTTATTCACCACTTCAGGCAACTATGAAATTAAACTACTATTTCTAAATGTTTTTGACAAATGCCCCTGGGAAAAGGCTTTTTTTATGGGGTGAGCTCCAAGTGAGGTGAAATAAGAACAGCCTTGCAAGTGGTCTTCCAGGAACCACAAGTCAGGTCCCATCATGAGAATTCTTTGGGAAGGAGGCTTTCAAGGAGTGTCAACCCAGCCCCCTCTATGGGCTGCCAGACCATTGGATTTCCCCAGGATTTCAAGCTGTTGGTTTCCAAGGTTACCATAGAGGTGGAGAGGAGTAAGGACTAGGGCAAGTTAAAACACCACAACGTTTGCCATTCTACCAAGATCTGGCAACTTTTCTTTTTCTTTTTTAACAAATGAAGTTTTTATTTGGGATTCTTACAGAAAAGAGCACAAATTTTATGGCAACTTTTCTTAAATGAATCATCCCTGATTTGCTGCAAGATTTTGGCTAATTTCTAAAATTCTGACAAAAAATTGATTCTGGACATTTTTATCAGTTTTCTCATTGCTTTATGGAGGAGAACATTGGGGGAGGCTTTGTAGATTTGTGAGTTCACTCTAAATAAATTAACATCTCGGGATTAGAGCAACAAGGGTTTATAATCCTAAGTGATTCTTACCAAACTCTAAAATTTGAGAAATCACCCCTTTGAAATCATTGTTTTGTTACATATTTTAAAAATCAGCCTTACTGAGCAGGCAAAACAATGGAATTTACATAATACCAGAAATTGTAAGGTCTTCAGAACCCGCAAGCAATGATCATATCATTCTTTTCTTGCTTTCTCTAACCACTTCCCCAAAAGAGAAGAGGAAAAACATCCCTAATCTTAGGGATCCTGTGTTCAATAGCATTGAAATTGCCACAAGAGGTTAATGTCCTTGCTTTTCCTGAAATAGCTATTTTTGCAATGTCTGAGGCACACAACTGAAGAAGGTTGAAGATGATGTGGTTTGGAAGATCTTAACCTTTGTGAAAACTATTTAAGTCACATTGAAAAACATGCATAGAAGTAAAAAGAGCCATATCCTGTTCTGATCTCTGCTTGAAAATCAACAATCTGCATAACTGGAAATTACAAATCAAACTAATAGGGAAGTAAATTATGGTCTTTTACTTCCAAAGTAAAGGCAGATAGACAGATGCACAATTTACATCCTATTTCTTAATGATGTTTTAAGGAGTCAATGTGGTGGTGAAAATTTAGCCAAAATGAATACATATTTAGAGCTCAGTTTTCATTAACTTAGCCTGAAAGAGTGTACAGTTAAACTTATTTTTCCAAAAAACCTATAGGGACTCCTGGGTGGCTCAGTGGTTGAGCATCTGCCTTTGGCTCAGGGCCTGATCCTGGGGTCAGGATCGAGTCCCACATCAGGCTCCTTGCGGGGAGCCTGCTTCTCCTGCTGCCTGCTCCTCCTGTATTTCTCATGAGTAAATAAATAAAAAAAAAATCTTTAAAAAAACCAAAAAACAAAAAACCTATAATAGGAACCTGCTTTGCCAGCCAGGTATGAGGATTTGGGAAGACAACGTAGAGGCTATTCATGAAGTCACTTTCTGCCTACGTCTTCCTGGTCTGGCTCCTTCACTCAGTAGCTGTGTATCTTAGAACTAATTTCTTAATATCTTTAATCCTCAGTCACCTTATATGGAAAGTGAGTATAATAATGGCACGTATTCACAGGGTTACTCTGAAGATAATGCAATAATCCAAGAGTAGCTTTTAGCATAATGCCTGGCATGGTGTAAGGATGAAACATGCAGTACAGTCTGATTTTAATTGTTTTTATTATGGTGATATGGATATAAAGTGCTCAACATAGTGGCTATTGGGTAATAAATGCCCTAAATCTATACTGTGCAATATAGCAGTCACTAGCCACTGGTGGCTACTGAGCACTAGAAATGTAGCTAGTCTGAATTGAGATGTTCTATGAATATAAAACTCATACTGAATTTCAAAGACTTAATATATTGATAAAGTAATAAAATATCTTGTTAAATGTTTCTATAACCAAACAAGGACATTACAAAAAAAAAAGAAAATTGTAGGCCAATATCCCTGATGAACATAGATGCAAAAATCCTCAATACAATAGTAACAGACCAAATTCAACAATACATTAAAAGGATCATACACCCAGATTAAGTGGGGTTAATTCTAGGGATACATGAATGTTTCAACATATGAAAATTAATTAATGTGTTATACCACATTAACAGAATAAGGGATAAAATATCAATAGATGCAGAAAAAGTATTTCACAATATTCAACAATTTTTCATGTTAAAGACTCTCAATAAACTAGAAATAGAAGGAAGTTATCTCTACCATAACAGAGCCCATGACTCACATCACACTCAATGGTGAAAAACTGAAAGCTTGTCCTCTAAGACTAGGAATAAGACAAGGAAGCTCCCTCTCCCCACTTTTATTCAACATAGTATTGGAAGTACTAGCTATAGAAAGTAGGCAAGAAAAAGAAATTAAAGTTACCCAAATTGGAAAGGAAGAAATAAAACTGTCACTATTTGCAGATGACATGACATTATACATAGAAAATCTTAAAGACTCCACCAAAAACTGTTAGAACTAATCATTTAGCAAAGTTGTGAGATACAAAATTTATATACAAAAGTATGTTGCATTTATATACATTAATAGTGAATTATTGGAAAGAGAAATCAAGAAAACAAGCCTGTAAAAAAAAAAGAAAGAAAGAAAACAAGCCTGTTTACAATTAGATCAAAGAAGAACAAAATAGGGGCACCTGGGTGGCTCAGGAAGTTAAGCATCTGACTCTTGATGTCAGCTCAGGTCATGATCTCAGGGTTACGGGATCAAGCCCCACACTGGGCTCCATGCTCAGTGCAGAGTATGCTTGGGATTCTCTCTCTCCCTCTCCCTCTGCCTGTCCCCCTGCTTGCTCACTCTCTAAATAAAATCTTTTTAAAAAAATACCTGGGAACAAATTTAATCAAGGAGGTGAAAGACCTGTACATTGAGAACTATACGGCATTGATGAAATAAATTGAAGACACAAATAAATAGAAAGATATTTCATGTTCATCGATTGGAAGAATTATTGTTAAATAATTGTTAAATATTGCTTAAGTGTCCATCCAACCAAAGCAATCTACAGATTCAGTGCAACCTCCATCAAAATTCCAATAGCATTTTTCACAGAATTAGAACAAATAATCCTAAAATTTGTATGAAACCACAAAAGACCCCAAATAGCCAAAATAATCTTGAGAAAGAACGGAGCTAAAGGTGTCAAGCTCCTCAATTCCAAACTAAACTGCAAAGCTATAGTAATCAAAACAATATGATATTGTCATAAAAACAGACATCTAGATCAATGGAACAGAATAGAGAGCCCAGAAATAGACGCACGCATTTTTTTTTCAATTCATTTACAACAAAGAAAGCAAGAATACACTATTCTTTTCAATAATTGGTGCTTCAAGGACGGTCTTTTCAATAAATGGTGTTGAAAAAACTGAGCAGCCACATGCAAAAGAATGAAACTAGATCACTACTTTTACACCATATACAAAAATTAACTAAAAGTGGATCAAAAACTTGAATTTAAGAACTAAAACCATAAACTCCTCTAAGAAAGCATATGGAGAAAGCTCCTTGACAGTGATGTTAGCAATGCTTTTCTGGATCTGACTCCAAAGATAAGAGAAACAAAGCAAAAATTTATAAATGTAACTACATCAAATTAAAAAGATCTGCACAGTGCAGGAAACCATCCACAAAATGAAAAGACAACCTTCTGAATGAGAGAAGATATTTGCAAATCATGTGTATTTTTTTAAAAGATTTTACTTATTTATTCATGAGAGGCAGAGACATAGGCAGAGGGAGAAGCAGGCTCCATGCAAGGAACCCAGTTAAGGACCCAATCCCTGATCCAGGGATCATGCCCTGAGCCAAAGGTAGACGCTCAACCACTGAGTCACCCAGGTGTCCGGAAAATTGTATATCTTATGATGGGTTAATATCCAAAATATATGAACTTACAAAACTCAATAATAAAAAAAACTCAATAGTAATTTAATCCAATTAAAAATGGACAAGGATCTGAATGGACATTTTTCAGAAAAAGACATCTAGGTGGCCAACATGTACATGAAAAGATGCTCAACATCACTAATCATCAGGGAAATCCAAGTACAAACCATAATGAGATATCACCTTAACCTGTCAGAATGGTTATTCAAAAACACACACACAAAACAGGAAATGACGAGTGTTGGCAAGGATGTGGAGGGAAGGGAGCCCTAGTGCATTAGTGTGAGAATGTAAATTGGTATAGTCACTATGAAAAACAGTATGCAGTGTCCTCAAAAAATTAAAAATAGAAATACTATACAATCCAGCAATTCCATTACTGAGTATCTAACCAAAGAAAATTAAAACATTGATTAAAAAAATATATGCACCCCTATCCCTATTTTCTTTCTCTTTTTAAGATTTTATTTATTCAAGAGAGAGAGAGAGAGAGGCAGAGGAGAAGCAGCTCCACACAAGGAGCCTGACATGGGACTTGATCCCCGGTCTCCAGGATCAGACCCTGGGCTGAAGGCAGCACTAAACCACTGAGCCACCCAGGGTGCCCTGCACCCCTATTTTCATTGCAGCATTATTAAGAATAACCAGTATATGGAGACAACCTAAGTGTCCCTCAATAAATGAACATATAAAGGAGTTGTGGTAAATATATATAGCAGAATAATACTCAGCCATAAGAAAGAATGAAGTCTTGCCATTTGCAACTACATGGATGGATTTTTGAGAGTGTTATGCTAAGTGAAATAAGACAAAGATAAATAGAGCATGGCTTCACCTATTTGTAGAATCTAAAAAACAAGACAAAGCAAAACCCAGACTCATAAATACAGAGAACAGATTGGTGGTTGCCTGGGCAGAGAGTCCAAAATGTGTGAAGGGGAAAAGAAGTACAAGCTTCGAGTTATAAAAAAAAAAAAAAATAGGTCATGGGCATGCAGAATATAGTCAATAGTATTGTTATAACTTTGTAAGGTGACAGATGGCAACTAGTCATTGTTGTGATCATTCCTCAATGTATACAAATGTCAAATCACTAGTTCGTACACTTGAAACAAATATGATATTGTATGTCAATTATACCTCAATTTTTAAGAAAAGGTTTCTATAGTGATTGCATGTTGTTTTGATAATATTTTGTATATATTGAGCTAAATAAAATATATTATTAAAATTATTTTGACCTGTTTTTATCTTTTTTAAATGTGGCTACTAGAAAATTTAGGTTTTCATAGGTAGCTCGTATTTGTAGCTTCCATGTAATTTTCCATAATACGTACTTTATTAAGCTTATGTTTAACCAATTTATTGAATATCTACTTTGAACCAGGCCATGCAGAGAGGAATGTTCCAAGTACCATGGGAGAACACAGAGAAGAATTATGCCCAAAGCATCCGGGAGGCTTTCTTGGAGGACATGATATCTGAGCTGGGGCTCACTGTCTCTAGAGATAAGCAAGAGATTCAAGGGTACTGACTAGCTGTGGGCTTTGCTCCCTTTGGGAGCTTTGCCAACATTTTAAAACCTGTGAAAACCTGAAGCCGGACAAGTCCTATCTGCATATGGCCTTCTAGCCACACAGGAAGTCTCCTTGCTCCTCTGGTAGACACAGCCATTTATGCCCACATTACACATGCCCCCATCACAACAAACAACTCTCTGCTTCCACTCCAAATTGGGCGTGGAGCTGACTTAAAAGAAAAAAAAGTCAGGAGTTTTTTATAGTCAAATAATACCCTTCCTATTTAGCAGTGAAAAGAGGAGAGATGGTCACCTGGTGCAGTCCTTGAGTAAAGCAAGGCACAAAGTCGTCATGGCAGTGGAGCCAGCAAGGCAAGAGGAATGATGCTTCTGCACCTGTGTCCTGGGGTTTGAGTTGGTTCTAGCCTTGTCATTTGTGTTTAGGGTTGGATTGGGGTGCTACTGGTCTGGAAGCTTCCTAGGGTTACAAGTCAGTCACAGAACAAATCCTCTCTTTAATCCCCAAACCCTTAAGCCACCCTCACAATTGACTCAGTCTTAGAACATTCTAGATGTTTTTCCTAATCCAAGTGATTTTTCCTAACCTCCTTTTCCTACCCCCAACCTACTTCTGGACCTGATTGGCCTCCTTGGGACACATTGCTTAGATATGCTAGAGTAGGTACTAGCAGGATTAATTGGGTTTCTTTTGTTTGTTTGTTTGTTTGTTTGTTTGTTTGTTTTTGCAGGATTTCTCAGAAACTTTATTATGAATTTTGACACTCCAGGAAAGGAACAAAATTTTCAGAGATCCCCACACATACTCAGAGGTAAGGGGGACTGAGCTGTTTTACACTCTTATCCATTAGTCATTGGCCAGAGGCTGCCCCTGGAGGGTGGAACATAACTTTCCGGGCATCTCTCAGCAAGGAAGCTCTGGCCAAGGACAAGAGAAGAATGTAGGTGTGGGCTATTGGCTGCCAATACCCAGGAGCTGGAGGAGAGGAGCCCAGGGCCAGTTAGGGGAGCTGGGCAGGGCACCAACAGATCTGCTAGAGTCCCACTTAGCGAACAACCACATCAAGCCTCAGTCCTCTCAATCACTTCTGTCACAAAGAATCAGACTAGTCTTCGGAGTAGTTCACCCAGACATTGTTCACCCAGACATTCCTACTCCACATCCTCATTATTCCTAAGGGAGAAATAAATTGTCTTAGCGATAACTTACCAAAATGAAGGGGAAATTTCATCTTGATGTTACAAGACCATGAAGGACAAAAGGTTCTTATCAGTGTGCATGCACATATAGAGTAGAGGAAGTTGCTTAAGGAAATGGGCTTTTAGCCAAAAAATGGACTTTCTTGATTTAGAATGAGCAAGTGGGGAGGGCAGAAAATTTCTCATGCCCCGTGATCCATTTTGGAACAACTCAGAGTCTGGTACAGATGGGAGCTCTCCGCCTGATTCCTAGGGGTGGCTCCACTCCCTGAAGCAGAGCAGGCAGTACTATTTGGAGCTTCTGGGGTCATGCGATGGGGGTGGTGTGGCCCCACCTTTTGAGAGGGCAGAAAGATGCACAGTCCCCTGGTTGAGGATCCAGATCAAGGAGGAGCTCCCAGTTTCTAATATTTAGCTCTTGTCCAGCTCTCCTCCAGGACAGCACCACACAACCATTAGTCTCCTTTCCTTCACTTCCCCTAAACCAGTTCACAACTCCCCTTCCCTGCTCCATGCTCTCAAAGTGAGTTGGGGCTCTCTGGGTAACCCTGAGGCCTGAGCTGTTTCAGGGTGCCAATGATGTTTGCACCTTCATCCCTTTGACATTATGAGCTTTTGCGTATTGGCATGTGGAGTCTTTTGCAGATTCTTTGGAGGCTGCTGTTTGGCTTCAACATATTTGTTTCTAGTAGAAATTTGGGGAGCAGAAATGAGGGATTTCCTGCCCACTCCCTGGCCAGAAGAATTGGGGCTGGAGTAGATGCTGACCATTATGAGGATTTGTTTCTGCCGGTGCTGAGAAACTCAGATGGTCCTAAAAGCATTTAATAGTGACTTTGTGAACTTGGGTACCTGACCAAACGATATGAATAAAGGGGGGAAGTGCCTTATGAAGGAAAATAAGGAGGCTGAGGGAATCATTAGACCCCAATGTAAGTCTGAGCCCAAGTAGGGACAGAGATGGATGGAAGAATTCTAGACTACAAGACATTTGAGGACAGTTTAGCCAAGCCATCAGGAAGTTCTTGAGCCAAAGCTGGTGGTCACAGGAGTTCTGTGTTCACTAGGAACAGGTCTGCCTCAGTATAGTGCTGTGTGTGATCACAGTGGAGAACAGCTCACGGCAGGCATGGCCTCAGTGCAGTGACACTGATGGATTTCAGAGCACCATAGCTGGGACACTTGTGACTGTGGTGGGTGGCATGCAGGTCTGGGTTTCTTGCCTACGTAGCTGACTTTTGTCCTCTGGTTTTTCAGGAACTCAGGTTTAGATATACCATTTCCACCCTATGGTGGACCACTCTGGTCTGTCCAACTTTGTGACTTGGTAGGTGCAGTCTACTACTTCACCTCTTCCAACTTACCCTCCCTGCTCTGCTTTGTGGTGCTGGGTTGAGACTCTGATGTCCATGTTTCTGTTTTGCCAGCTGGCTCCACAATGAGATCTGCCAATTAGGGCGCAAAAGGGGACAGAAATGCGGGGATGGGGAAGGAATCCTGTTCACTCTCTGTTCTACCAGCATCCCCATGGTAACTGTGCTTTTCCTAATGGGCACTTTCTACATCACCCAAACCAGCTTCATCATACTCCCTAAAGATAACAGCCAGGCAGTGCCTACTCCCTCGAAATCTGGGGCCCATCTCTGGATGGTCCATTCCTCAGCCTTTGAGGTACCACATTTAAGCTGGTGGGGACTGTCCCCCAGACGTCTGAGCTGTAGCACCCTGGACCCCTCCCTATAATCTTCTACATCCTAATATACTCTATGTCTCTCCTTTTATCTCCTAGCCCTTGGAATGGGGAGCTGCTTCCTGAAGTTTCAATGTCTGTGTTATGTCTATATTCCCTTTTCACCTTTTTGCTGCTCTAGTACCTACTGAATTCCCTATATTGAATTCTCTCTGTTGAAATAACTAGTGTGGTTGCTGTTTTCCTAAATAGACCCTGATTGTTGGTCTTGCTAAAGATTGAAACACTTTTTGGAGCTCAGATCAAATGAGATAAATTGAGGCAAAGATCAAGGCCAGTCTTGATTGGCTGGGAGCCTCACCTGATTTGTGGGGAGCATCTGGAAGAATTACTGTTTCTACCTATTCAAATTCCCTAGAAGATCCCCCAACTCATCTTGTCTCCTCAACCTCTTCCTAGGCAGCATCCCCACAAACCTGCCCCTGGACCTGTGGTAGGACCTGTCTTGTCCTCATTTCTACATTCCTGTGTCATTGTGCATCACCTCCACACTTAGGCCTCACCAGACTTATGGTCACTATACCAGATTGGTTAGTCCAGTGTGGGGGACTGCTGGCACTTTATTCATTGCTGTGATGCCACTGACTGGCCCTTTACCCTGTGACTTCTCTTGGTTTGTCTCTGGCCTCCCACCAAGAACAATTTCCTTCCAGCAGGTTCTTTCCATGCCCACCCCCCATCTGTGTGTGACTTATCAAAAATGATCATTTGCTCCAAAATTTTAAATTATCCAGCAGCTGAGACTAGAAACCCACTGGGTCTGGTAGGCCTTTCATTTTAATGCTTTTTTTCAACAGGGAGTCCATTAGACATATAAATATTTGCCGCTGGAGTGGTGGGGGTGGAATTGCAATTCAGAGTTCTGTGAACCTAGGCTTCCATGTCTTCCCTTTTCTTACATACCCTATGACCTTCACTCCCAGTGTCCAGAAGTGGTTATGAAACATCTTTCAGTTATAGGTAGGGCTGACTTTGTGGATGTATGACCTGTGTGATTGTGCAAGGCTTGGCACTTGGTTTAATGCTCTGCCATCCTTGTCTTGAAACTCTTAGTAATTTTTGAGCGGCTCCTGTGTGGCTTAGTCAGTTAAGGGTTTGCCTTTGTTTCAGGTCATGATCTCGGGGTCCAGGGATCGAGCCCCACATGGGGTGGGGGTGGGGGTCTCTTCAGCAGGGATTCTGCTTCTCCCTCCCCCTCAGATATCCTCCTGGCTCAGTCCTTCCCTCTTTCACATTTTGGCTCAAATGTCATTTTTCTCAGGGAGGCTTACTCAGAGCATCCCTACTCCCAAAGAAATGAGGCTCCCCACCATGGCTACTTGGTGACTTCATAAGGCCCTAGAGAGCCCCCTAGTCTGCTTTAAGGAGATCTCCCTCATTGTGTCCCTCTAATTTTGTCCTCTAGGCCCAAGTGGGGAAATGGAAATAAAGGGCCTTTGGCTCTGCTCTGAATGAGTGGTAAGATGCTGGGCACTTACTTCCTCCTTGTCCCAATGTCTGGCAACTGAATGAGTGTGCCTGGATGTTATTTTAGGCTCCTGGAAATCTTCACTTTTTCTAGGAGTGTCTCCTGAGACCCTGGTGGGCTGGACGCTGCCTTTGTCTAGTGCTGCTCACAGCCAGCCTCGTGGGGTCAGTGCTGAGGAAGCAGTGAGCACTGAGCTATGACAGGACAAAAAAATGTTTGGCATATCCCACGCAGAGGGACTGAGGTGTCCCTGCACACGATTTAAGGCACTCAGTTTAAGCTTTGCCCATTTTTACCATCTTTATTTTCACTAAGGGCTTCTTAGCCTTGGGTTTGCAGATAGAATTCATGGAATCCTTACACCTGTATGAGAAATGAGTTTTTAGTCTACTAACCTCTATGTGATTTTTAAGATTTTCTTCCATGATGGATATACACAAGAAATAAACCACATTGATATCAGCAATACCAGCAGAAATTGGAGCTATTTTCATGTCGTATCCATCATTGCAGAGATCTAGAAAAGTTGCTTATGCCGCTTTTTTGAAATTCCTAGATCTTCTTATTTATTCCTATATATTTTATGAGTTTGGAAACATCCATTCAGGGAGGGTGCCATAGCTTCACCAGGCCTCTAAAGGAGTCCAAGCACAAAAATGGGCAAAGAGTCCCCAATCGGGATCATTTTCATTTTCTGGTGCACCAGGTAGCGATGGGATTTGTTTTTGTTTGTTTGTTTTGTCTGTTTTTATTTTCTTCTTACTTTTATTTGAGTAGAGTTGGCATACAATGTTAAGGTTAGTTTCAGGTGTACAACATAGTAATTTGACAAGTTTGTACATTATGCGATGCTCACCACAAGTGTAGCTGCCACCTGTCCCATTACATGGCTACTACAGTATCATTGACTGTGCAGTATCATCTGCCTCTTTTTGCCCGTGACTTAATCATTCCATACCCCAAGGCCTGTATCTCCCGCAACCCTTCACCTATTTTGCCCATCCCACCACCACCCTTCCCTCTAGCAACCATCATTTTGTTCTCTGTATTTATAGACCTGATTCTGCTTTTGTTAGTTTATTCATTGGTAGTTTGTTTTTAGATTCTACGAATGCATGGAATCATATGATTTTTATCTTTCTCAGTTTGACTTACTTAACTTAGCATTATGCCCTCTAGATCCATTCCTGTTGTCTGGGATTTGGTTTTGAGGGGGAATAAGACTGACTGCCTCCCGCAGAGTCCCTGGGCAGGTCAGGCCAGGCCAAGTGCGTGGCTTGTTCCCGGCGGCCAGTATGAATCCGCCACCTAGTGGTAAGGGGCAGCAAGGGCAGGCGCCCCACCGACAGTCTGCAGCCAGCCCAGGGGCGGCCCAGCCACCCCCAGGACTCCAGATGGCCACACACAGGCTCCTCCACCACTCGTGCAGGGCCCTGAATTTAAATTTTCTCCCTTGAACCTCCCTTTGGGGGACACAGGGAGCAAGGCAGAGAAGTTGGTGGCATCTCAGCATTCAGCGGTAGTGCTTTAAGGGACCAGCTGTGCACACCAGGTGCTGGGTTAGGCGCTCTGAAAGCTGGAGGAATGGGTTATTTATAGGCTCTGACTATTGATGGGCATTTTGGAGGACTTCTCCCTTTCCCCAATTAGATCTACAAGCTCATTTCCCCGGGCTGAAACTGAGAAGCCCCTTGATATATTCCCTGGATGTGTGGTTGGACTCAGGGAAGCTACAAAGCTGGGTCTGATAGACAGGAGGGAACTACTTGCTGGGCCTCCTCCCCACAAATTAACTGTGTAGACAATTCCCTTCCTAGCAGGACCCTGCCATAGTGTTTGTGTTGGGATTCAGCCCTCAGAGCTACTACACATTGATCCATTCAAGACTTAACCACAAGACTTCCAAAGGAGGAAAAAAAAAAAAAAAAAAAGACTTCCACAAGAGAGAAGAAAAAGAATTTCAATATGGATCTGATAGAGATTAGAGTGAACTAAGGTACTGAATGGGAGTGTGTGTGTGTGTGCATGTGGGTTTGTGTGGAAAACCGCAGAACTCTCAGCATATAAGGACTCCATTAAATTCTAGGATGGCTTCTGGCGGCCTCAGGCCATGTTCCCTAGGATCAGTGTGCCTCCCTGCTCCTGCCCTGTAAAATACCTGCCAAAGAAAGCTCAAATCTGCTAGGAAATTTTACAGTTTGTTCTAGGCATTTGACAAAAAACATTACTTAGAGCATTTACTAGAAAGGGCTTAAAATTAAAACAGTGAATCCTTCCTCTGTCCTTTTGAGATGTATATGTATCTCCTGCAACTTAGGAGTGTCTTCCTCAAGGATCTGAAAGTGATTCTGATAGTAAAGGAGAGGGTCTCTGTCTCTGGGTCTCTGAGGGAAAATGGAACCTAACTTCGATAATTGCCAGGTAACAGAGCTAGCCTCATCATATTTACACTGACCAACCCTTTGCCATTTTTTACTAGAGCCTTACTTTCTTTCACTCCTCTCTCCCTCATCTCCCTTTAAAATATCTGGTCAAGGGGTGCCTGGGTGGCTCAGTTGGTTAAGCGTCATGATCTCGGAGTCTTAGGATCCAGCTCCACCTTGAGCTCCCTGCTCAGTGGGGACCTGCTTCTCCCTCTCCCTATGCCTACTGCTCCCCTTGCTGTGTTCTTTCTCTCTGTCAAATAAATAAATAAAATCTTTTAAAATAAAATAAAATACCAGGTCATGTCTGCACAAATCAGAATGGAGCTCAGCCCTTTCTCCTACGATCAGTAATTACTGAATAAATTCTATTTGCACTGTTTTAATTAATGTCCTGCTTTATTTATCTTTACTATTGTGTGTAGACAGATGTTTATTTTTATGTTTAAAATCCAGTTATTTATTGCCTTATGGATAGCCCATTTTATATTTGCCAGTTTATTTCAGAGTTCCTTATTTTCTTTTCTTTTTTGTATATTTTTTATTGGAATTCGATTTGCCAAGATATAGTGTAACACCCAGTGCTCATCCCGTTAAGTGCCCCCCTCAGTGCCCGTCACCCAGTCACCCCATCCCCCTGCCCACCTCCCCTTCCACTACTCCTTGTTCGTTTCCCAGAGTTAGGAGTCTCTCATGTTCGGTCACCCTCTCTGATATTTCCCACTCATTTTCTCTCCTTTCCCCTAGGCAGAAGTTTATAGGCAGATGTTTATACCTGTGCCTGCCCAGTTGATTAGAGCTAAGGGGTCAGGTTAAGAGGTCATTCCACTTAGCTTATATCTGCCCTTATTTTTTTTAAATTTTATTTATTTATTTATTCACAAGAGACACAGAGCGCGCGCGAGAGAGGCAGAGACACAGGCAGAGGGAGAAGCAGACTCCATGCAGGGAGCCCGAAGTAGGACTCGATCCCAGGTCCCCAGGATCAGGTGCTGGGCTGAAGGTGGCGCTAAACCGCTGAGCCACCTGGGCTGCCCCTCTGCCCTTATTTTGATAGTGTTTGATTAACTTAAACTAGGTCCCTACTGTATGTCATAAATTTGGGGTAGAGTATGTGGACAGATCTCCAGAATGTTATCCTGACCCCTGGAATACTTCTCAAAGTCTGTTTTCTGATAGTCCACCAGAAGTTTCTCTCTGGAAGGAAATTTATATTCTGTATCCAAATCAATTTAACAACATTCCTAGAGTCACTACTGGACTGTGTCAGTCACTGGAAAGTGCTACGATATTCACAGATTTACTAGACCATTGAAGGCTTGTCTCTGGTTAAAGTCATCATTGTGTGTGTATATAAACATAGTGTTACATGTGATTATTTAAATCTGTATAATACCTACTAATAAACTTGGGACTCCACCCAAGAAATAGCATTTCTAGCAGCCAGCTGTACAGATCTGCCTCAGTGGATGGCCTATTATCTATAGCACCATCGGTAACCTGCCCCTTCCTTTTGGCTCCAAGCTCCATCATTACTTGGGGTCTTGCTTCATCTTTTATTGAGAAAGTAGCCATGTTAGACATGACTCTATGGCCATGCTATCCAAATCATCTGCTTACATGCCAGGCTCTCTCTGCCATGGATGAAACATCCTTATTCCTATTACACGCCATGCCTTTCCTTTGTTAAAACAATATATACATATATATATATTGTTATATATATATACACACATGTATGTATATATATTTATATGTATGATTGTAAAACAACAAATATATGATTGGACCTATAACAGTATAGAAACGTAATATACATGTAGTAACAGTACAAAGGAGGCAGATAGAAGCAAAGCTATATTGGAGAAAGGAAATGATACCAGACAGTAATCACAATTCATAGGAACAAATAGAAAAACTAGAAATGGTAAATAGGTTACTATAAGTGTATAAATATATTTTCTGTCCTTTCTTTTTTTTTAAGATTTATTTATGAGAGAGAGAGAGAGAGGCAGAGACACAGGCAGAGGGAGAAGCAGGCTCCATGTAGGGAGCTGACGTGGGACTCGATCCCAGGATTCCAGGATCACGCCCTGGGCTGAAGGTGGCGCTAAACCACTGAGCCACCCAGGCTGCCCCTCCTTTCTTTTTTCAGCTTCTTCAATAGACAAAATTATATAAAGGAATAATTATAACAATATATTATAGGGTTTTAACACATACAGAGATAATTGTATAACAATAATAGCACAAAGAATAAGAAGGTGGAACAGAACTATATAAGAGTAAATTCTTGTATCTTTCTCCAATTAAGTTAATATATATCTGAAGTAGACTCTGATAAGTTAAGATGTATCTGTAAGCCCTTGAACAGCTATTGGAAAATGAACACAGAAATCTGAAAAAGAATTTTTAAAAGAAATAAAATGTTACACTAAAAAATATTCACTTAATGCAAAATAAAGTAGTAAAGAAGGAATAGAGGAACAAAAAAGCTCTGAGACATATAAATAACAAAAAGTAAAATGTCATTTAATTCCAACTATATAAAAAATAACATTAAATGTGAATAAATTGGGGCGCCTCGGTGGCTCAGTGGTCTGCCTTCGGCTCAGGTTGTGATCTCGGGATCCTGGGATCAAGTACTGCATTGGGGTCCCTGCATGGAGCCACCTTCTCTCTTTGCCTATGTCTCTGCCTCTCTCCCTGTATCTCTCTCTGTGAGTCTCTAATGAATAAATAAATAAAATCTTTTTTTAAAAATACATAAATAAAAAGACAACTACTTATGATTCCACTTACATGAAGTACTTAAGAGTAATCAAAATTATAGACAGAAAGAGTAATGATGGTTGCCTGAGGCTACGGGCAGGAAGGAATGGGGATTTATGTTTAACAGATATAGAGTTTCAGTTTTGTAAGACAAAAAGAATTATGAAGATGGATGGTGACAATGGTCATGCAACATTATGAGTGTATTTAATACCACTGGACTGTACACTTAAAAATGGTTGAGATGGTAAATTTTATGTTTTGCGTATTTTACTACAATTTTAGAAATTGAAAAAAATGAGAAATGGATATTTGATTTTGTCAGGTGCTTTTTCTGCATTTACTGAAAAGATCGTATGGTTTTGCATTTTTCAACTTGATAGTATGGTCATGTTATTGACTGAGTTATTAATGTTAAATTAAGCATGAATTCCTGATAGACTCCATTTGGTCATGATGTATTTTTCATGGATTGCTGTGTTTAATTTGCTTAAGTTTTTAATTAATTGACTTAAATTTTGTCAAGATTTTTCTGCACTGATGTCGATGAGTAATGCTGGCCTGCGGTGATCATTTTCTTGTGATTTGATTTTATGATGATGATTTTTTCAAGGAATCAGTAATATGTATTCCGTGCCACTGGCATGTAGAGGGGCCGCGGGCCGGGCTAGGTGTGGCGGAGAGGCAGGGAGGGGCTCTGATGGGCCCGTGGGCGACACCTGCCCTGGGCTCAGGTGCGGCCTGGCGGGGGAGCGGAGACCGTCCCTCAGGGGACGGACGCTAATGTCTTCCGCTCCTGCTTCCCTGGGCCTGGCACCCTGGGGATGGGGAGTCCGAGGAGGAGAAAAGGAGCGCGGTGCGGCCAGAGCGCGGGCGCGTGCAGACGGGCGCCCCTGCCCCGGCCCGCGTGCGTGGAAGCGGGGTGACACGCGGCAAGGGTTGGGTAGAGGTGTGCGTGTGCGCGTGCGCGTGTGTGACGTCGGTGCTGCGTCCGTGCGGCATCGCGTTCTTGTGCGATGCGGCCGCCTGGTCCGTGTGACGTCACTGCCCCGCGCGTGACACCACCGCGGTGCGGGCCGCGGTCGGCCAGTGGGGGCCGCCCCTCGGTCCTCAGGGGCCGGAGCCTCTTGGGCCGGGCGGAAGCTCTCCGGGAGCGGGAGCGCGGGGCCGCCGTGCGGGCCCCAGGCCTGGCTGCCGCCCGCACCTCCCCACCCCTCAGAACTGCCCCAGGGCCGGCCCCCGCTCGTTCTCCGGACGGTTTTTGCAAGGCCCTGGCTCCCTGGACTGTAAAACCCGGTTTTGGTATCACAGTAGTGTCGGCCTCAAAGGGTAAGTTAATGTATTGCCTCCTCTTCGAGTTTTGAAAGAGTTAGCGTGGGGTTGGCGTTATTTTTTCCTTAAATGTTCAGTAAGATAATGAGTGAAGGCGTTTGGTGGAATTAACCAGTGAAGCCATCTAGGTCTAAGATTTCCTTTATGAGAAAGTTTGGGGTTTTAAAAAAATATTTTATTTATTTGATAGGGGGAGAGAGCACCAGCAGGGGGAGCGGGAAAAGGAGAAGCAGGCCCTCTGCTGAGTAGGGAAGCTGCTGTGGGGCTGATTCCATGACCCCAGGATCATGACCTGAGCCAAAGGCAGAGGCTCAACCAACGGAGCCACCCAGGCGCCCCATGGGAAAGTTTTAAGCTACAAATGCTCTTTTGTTAATAGCTACAAGGCTATTCAGGTGATCTATTTCTTCTTAAGTTTTGGTAGTTCATGTCTTTCAAGGATAAATTAGTCCATTTCATCTAAATTGTCAAGTTTGTTAGGAAAAAAATTGTAATATACCCTTATTAACTTTTTTAAAAGATTTTATTTTATTTATTTATTCATGAGAGACACAGAGAGGCAGAGAGATACGTAGAGGGAAAAGCAGACGGCCCGTGGGGAACCCGAAGTAAGACTTGATCCCAGTACCGGGATCACGCCCTGAGCCAAAGGCAGACGCTCAACCACTGAGCCACCCAGGCGTCCCTACACTTATTAACTTTTTAATAGCAGTAGAATTTGTTTTGAGCTCACCTCTCTCATTACTGTTATTGTTAACTTATGTCTTCTTTTCTCTCCCTTATCAATCTGGCTGGAGATTTATCAATTTTGATGATCTTCCCACAGAACCAACTTTGGCTTCATTGATTTATTCCATCTTGAATGAAAGACGATGTCTTCACATCACCCTGTTTTAATTCTCTGATTGGTGCTTTTCATTCTCTGACTTTCTATTTATTTACTGATTTATTATTCGGTGGTCTCCGCCAGAATGTAAACTCCTTCAGAGAGAGAACTTACCTGTCCTCTTCACCACTGTATCCAAATCCCCTAGAACATGTCAAATTTCTCCAGAATTTCTCATCCCTAATGTTCAGTGATGAGCTCAACATATGAATATATTTGTTAAGAAAAATCCTCCTCTGATGATTCAATATATCCCCTCTTCTTCAGGAGAAAGTCATTGGTATAATATCTATAATCTGGGTTTTTAAAGGATTTTATTTATTTATTCATGAGAAACAGAAACAGAGGCAGAGGGAGAAGCAGGCACTCCACGAGGAGCCCCATACAGGACTCCATCCAAGGACCTCGGGATCACGCCCTGAGCTGAAGACAGACACTCAACCACTGAGCCACCCAGGCATCCCTAATATCTATAATCTGGTAAGGAGGGTGACTTATGAACAGTCATAAATAATGACAGTCATAAATAAAGACTGTAAATATGAATGGGGGAAATTAGGGTGGATATTTAAGCTGGACCCTGAGGTAGAGACAAATATATCAATTCATGGAAAGAGAATAACTGCCATCCCCCAAAGAGGGCAACAATGAGCAAACCCTTAGAGGCAAAAAGAAGAACAAGAAGAAGGAGAAGAGGGTTAATGAATCCATTCTGATAGATGGATAAGAATTGGAGACACAGATGAAAGGTAGATGGCAGAAGCACTGCATACTAGAAAAGGAGTGTAAGTTATAGTCCGCGACCTTTAGCAGCACACTGAAAGATTTTTAACTTGGCAACTGTCAGTATGTAAGGAGTATTTAAGTCGGAAGAGACTTGCATAGAAAGGCTTTTAAAAAGTTGCGCTGATTCCTACTAAGAGAAATGCAAATTGACTACAGAATTTCTCCCCTATCAGATCAGCAAGCATTCTAAAGTTTGACCACCCACTGTTGACTCCCATGTATTACTGGTAGGAATGCAACAGGGTGTCTGTGGAATAGGATTTGACCCTATCTAATACAATTTTAAATGCATTTGCCACCTAACCCAGCAATTTCATCTTAAGGAATTTACCCTGAAAATATTCATCTAAGTCATATAAAAATAATATGTATATGATACTCATTCTGGAATAATTTATAATTGCAAACTACTGATAATTAAATGTACATATACAGAAAGGAGACTTTTAATAAATTGTGTTCTATCCACCCACTGAAATACTATGAAGCTGTGACAGAAAATGAGGAAAATCTCTACAAGTTGATAATGGAGCGATTTCTAAGCTATAGTTTTGTTTTTTTTTGTTTTTTTTTTGGTTTTTTAAGTTTATTTCTTTATTTAAGTAATCTCTACACCCAACATGAGGCTTGAACTCGCGACCCCAAAATCAAGAGTCTTATGTTCTTCTGACTGAGCCAGCCGGGCACCTCCATTTCTAAAGTACATTGTTAGCTGGGAAAAAAAAAGGTGGGGATATGGAAACAGCCTATTGATAAAATGTGTCTATCAATGGATGAATGGATAAAGAAAATGTGTGTGTGTGTGAAATATTAGGGAAAAAATACAATGGAATAGTATTCAGCCATAGAAAGAAGGAAGTTCTGCTATTTGTGACATGAATGGACCCTAAAGAATTGTGCTAAGTGAAATAGAGAAGTCAAATATTGTATCATCTCACTTATATGTGGAACATAAAGAACAAACAAACTTATAGATTTGGTGGTTGCCAGAGGCAGGAGAGGGGAGAGTGTATAAAGTGGGTAAAGGTGGTCAAAAGGTACAAATTTCCAGTTATAAGATTAAAATAAAAGTCCTGGGGGTATAATGTAAAGCATGGTGACTGTAGCTAACAATACTATACTATATATTTGAAATTTGCTAAGAGAATAGATCTTAAAAGTTCTTATCACAAGGAAAAAATGTAATTACATGCAATGATGGATATTAAGTAAATTTATTGTTTCACAATATACCCATATGTCAAATCATTATGACATATAACTGAAATGAATACAATGTTATATGTTGAGTTTTTTAAAGTGTAGGAGCACCTGGGTGGCTCAGTCAGTTAAGTGTCTCACTCTTGATTTCAGCTCAGGTCATGATCTCAGGGTTATGAGATAGAGCCCTGAATCAGGCCCTGTGCTCAGCAGGAGTCTGCTTGGGATTCTCTCTTTCACTTTGTCTCTGCTCCCTGCCCACCCAGTTTCTCTCTCTCTCTCTCTTTCTCTCTCTCTCAAATAAATAAATGAATAAAATCTTCAAAATGCCTGGGTGGCTCAGTGATTGAGCATCTGCCTTCAGCTCAGATCATGATCCCGGGGTCCTGGGATCGAGTTCAGCATCAGGCTCCCTGCATGGAGTCTACTTTTCTCTCTGCCTGTGTCTCTGCTTCTCTGTGTGTGTGTCTCATGAATAAATAAATAAATAAAATCTTTTTAAAAAATCTTCAAAACCTGAAAAAGAAAAAAGAAGTATATGTGGAACAGGGTGGGGTTGGGGAGAGAACCAGAAGGAAATATGCCAAATTGTGGACTGTGGCTACCTCTTGTCCGGGAAGTAGAATTGGGGGCCTGGGCTGGGGGTGTGATGACTGAAACAGGGCTTACCTGACTCAGTGTATAAACTTCTATATCATATAACTCTTTAAAGTCAGGTTTATTGGGATACAAGTTACATACAGTAAAATTCACCCCCCCTAGGCGGTTTTGACAAACACAGTCCTGTTACCACCACCGAAATCAAGACTTAGAATATTTCTATTGACTACAGGAAGATCTTTCTTAACCCTCTATAGACCGTCCTCTCCCTCATCCCCAGCCCTTGATCTGATTTTTATCCCTTGCAAAACTTTTATATAGTAATAACCCATCTGTGTAGCACTTATATAAATAAACGTATTAATCTAAGTAAGGTTATTTTTCCTCAACCCACTATCCATACATGCTCATTTCAGGAAAAAAAAAAAAAAGGCAGGAAATATAAACCAGGACCCTGGTGTCATGACCGGAGCTAAAGGCTCAGTGTTCAGTAGCTTAAGAAACTAGCTAATGTCACTGGGTCCAATGTTAGGACCCAAAGTAGATTCAGGGCTTCTGACTCACAAACCAATACTTCCAGCCCTGGTAACCATAAATCTGATTTTTTTTTTTCTCTGAGCTTGGGTTTTTTTTTTTAGATTCTACATATAAGTGAGATCATACAGACACCTTAAACTCACACAGAGCTATATATCAATTATATCTCAATAAAACTAAAAAACAAAGAAACGAAACCCAAATATAAGGCTTCATCTGACACAATGCTGCCTTTAGCAAACCAATCAACCAGACAACAAAAAACCTAGGGCTTGTCCCAGAGTGAATGAGGTATGTATTCAATGACATGTGGAATAAAAAGATATTATCTTCAGATATCCTAGTATCAGCAGTGTTTAGTGTTCAGATGGGTGCTTAAAATGGGTGTGTATGTGTATATTTTCTATGTGCACACATACGCTAGAGGCAAATGTCTGTTTATATTTTACTGGCATAATTATTAGCAGATATCTGTTGATCTTTCCTATGTACTAAGTGCTAGAGATTCAAGCACTTCTGGTCTAGTTAGGAACTGGGTAGCAGTACAGGACACTGTATGTCGAGAAGACTCGAGGGGAAGGTGGCTCTTGAATCTAGGGGTCAGACCAACCAGGTGGAGAGATAGAAGGATCTTGCCATTTGAAGGAGTTTGAGGAGGTAGTTGGGGCTTGCATCCCAGACTGAATTTGGAGCTCCTCGATTTTGCAAGAGGGAACCTCTGGCAATCTCTGAGTTGAAGGTAAATTGGAAGGGGTGGAGCTTGGAGGAAGAGAGAATGTCAGGGACATTGCACTAGTTCCGGCAGGAGGGGAACATCCGAGTTACAGAAAGAAGTTCAATTTCAACAAATATGTACTAAGCACCTCCAGTGTCGGAAGCTCTGTTAGGAGCAAAGCAACAACCATATAGGCAACAAGGCTCCTTGAATTGCTCACACCTAGTGGCAATAGAAGAATGGATATTAAAGTTTAGAGGGAGAGAACTTGGCTCCCAGCCGTCCTCCTCACTAGCTGTGTGATCTCGGGTCTTATTTTCTTCATCTATCAAAGGATAAGATAGAGCCATATTCCTTCTCTTGGGTTACTTTTAACTTTAATGTTTCTGAAATGAAAAGGAAATGAGGGCACCTGGCTGGCTCAGTCTGAGGAGCCTGTGACTCTTCATCTCCGAGTTGTGAGTTCAAGCCCCACATTAGATATAGAGATTCCGTAAACAAATTAAATAAATAAACTTTAAAAAAAAATAAAAGGAAAAGGAAATGAGAATTACAGGAGATGCCTTCTCAGGGAGGAGGCTGAGGCATAGGTTTTGGGTGATCTAGGGTTTTGCCTATGTAGGGATTAGATAAGTGGTAGTATCATTCACAGAAATAAGGCAATCTGGAAGGGGCTACTGATCTATACAGAAAGTGGAATTCAACTTTTCTTTGAAATAATTTTTTTAAACTTTCTGATTTTTTTCTTAAAGATTTATTAAATTTATTAGAGGGAGAGAGAGAGAACATGTGCATGTGTGCGTGAGCAGGGGGAAGGGCAGAGAGAGAGAGAATCTCAGTCTCCCCGCTGAGCGTAGGAACTAACCCAAGGCTCCATCTCACCACCCTGAGATCATGACCTGAGCCGAAATCAAGAGTCAGATGCTTAACTGACTGAGCCTCCCAAGTGCCCCTAAGCTTCCTAATCTTTAAAAGACAAAAGCAAAAAAATAAAAAATAAAAATAAAAAAAAAATAAAAGACAAAAGCTGTCAGTCGAAAACATTTAAGAACCCACTGTTAACTGATTATGAGAAGCCTAAACATACGTTTATGGAAAAAGTAAAAGTAAAAAAAAAAAGAGCAGGAGCAAACACTTATTAGGCTTGTGCTAACCAAAATTCAGCTGGTATAGGAATATTAAATATATGTAAAAGCAAAAATCATTTTAAGAGATGAAGAGGTTTACTCTGTTCATGACAGAAGATCAAATTCACTGGGAAGGTGACATAACTTTGAATTTTTTTCAATAATGTGGCCTCAAAATATGTTAAGCAAATATTTATAGAACCACAGGAGAAATAGACAACCTACGATGATGGTAGAAGATTTTACCAACTTTGGTAATATATAGCTTAAATGCATATGTTAGAACGAAAGCTGAAAATCAATAATTTAAGTATATATCCCAAGAACTTAGAAAAAGAACACCAAACCAAACACAACATAATAGAAGGGAAGGAATATAAAAGTAAAAGCAATGAGGCGCCTGGGTGGCTTAAACATCTGACTCTCGGTTTTGGTTCAGGTCATGACCTCAGGGTCATGAGATTGAGTCCCATGTCGGGCTCCCTGCTCAGTAGGGAATCCACTTGTTCCTCTCTCTTCCCCTCTGCTCCCTCCCTGGCTCCCACACTCTCCCTCTCTTTCAAATAAATCAATAAAATCTTTAAAAATAAAAAAAAAAACGAGCAATTAAGAAATAGAAAACAAAGGTATAATCTATAAAATCAAGAAAGCCAAAATTTTGTTCTTTGAAAATATTAATAAAATTCATTAACCTCTGGCAATCTTGGTCAATAAAAAAGAAGAAAGCCAAGTTACCAAATCAGGAATATTATAACAATAGCCAACTATTATTATAATAGCATAATATATTTATAATATTAGCTATTATGTATTATAGTATTATGTATGATATATATTACATAGTATATATAGCTATATATTCTATATTAGCTAATTTATCTACATTATATATTTTATATGTAGCTATATATGTTATATATAGCTATATTAGCTATAATATATGTAACATAATATATATAAAATAGCAAAAAGTGTGTGTGTGTGTGTGTGTGTGTATATATATATATATAGGATCCCATATATATATATGGGATCGAGTCCCACATCTAGCTCCTTGCAGGGAGCCTTATATATATATATATAAAAGCAAAAAGCCTGTGAAATTCCTGGAAATAAATCTAAGAGAAAATGTACATGCCTCTAAATGGAAAGTTGAAGAAAACACTGAGGTAAATTAAGAAGCCTAATATAAATGTAAGGATATACCACACTGACAGATTAGAAGATTCAGCAACATAAAATTATTTATTCTCTCTGGCCTATAGATTCAGTGCAAGTCCAATCAAAATCCCATCAGCTTTTTTTTTTTCTTTTTTTTTTTTAGTAGGCTCCAAGCCCAGCATGGAGCCCAACATAGGACTTGAATTCATGTTCCTGACTTCCAGGGTCAGATGCTTAACCGACTGAGCCACCCAGTTGCCCCAAAATCCCATCAGCTTTTTAGGATGAAAATGAGAAACCTGATTCTAAAATCTACATGGAAACTAAAGGGGCCATGAACAGTCAAGAATATCTTGAACAAGAAGAACAAAGTTGAGGGATTTATCCTACCAGATTTTGTGATTTATTAAAAGTATATAATACTTAAAGTGGTATGGTATTGGTTCAAGAATAGACCAAATAGGGACGCCTGAATGGCTCAGCGGTTGAATGCCTGCCTTTGGCTCAGGTCCTGATCCCGGAATCTGGGACCGAGTCCCGCATCTAGCTCCTTGCAGGGAGCCTTCTTCTCCCTCTCCCTATGTCTCTCCTCCCCACCCCCCGCTCTGTATATCTCTCATGAACAAATAAATAAAATCTTTATTAAAAAAAAAAAAAAAGAATAGGGCAGCCCCGGTGGCGCAGCAGTTTAGCGCCGCCTGCAGCCCGGGGTGTGATCCTGGGGACCCAAGATCGAGTCCCACGTCTGGCTGCCTGCATGGAGCCTGCTTCTCCCTCTGCCTTTGTCTCTGCTTCTCTCTCTCTCTCTCTCTGAATAAATAAATAAATCTTTAAAAAAAAATAATAGACCAAATATATTAATGGCATAGATCTGAAAGCTAAGAAACTGACACCACAGAGAAATGGAGAAAAGACTGCTTTTTTTTCTTCCTTTTTTTTTTTTTTTTTTTTTTTTTTAGATTTTATTTATTTACTCATGAGAGACACAGAGAGAGAGAGGCAGGCAGAGGCAGAGGGAGAGGGAGAAGCAGGCTTCATGCAGGGAGCCCGACGTGGGACCTGATCCCAGGACTCCAGGATCACGCCTTGGGCTGAAGGCAGGCACCAAATTGCCAAGCCACCCAGGCGTTCCTGCTTTTTTTTTTTTTCAATAGCCATTGTTGAACAAATTGAATGTCCATATGGAAAAAAAAAAATGAATCTTGACCCATATCTTATACCATTTCCAAAAATCAATTTCAAGTTGATTAGAGATCTAAATATGAAAAGTAGAACAACAAAGCTTCTAGAAGATAATATAGAAGAATGTATTTATTATTTGAGGCAGGTAAATATTTCTTAAGTAAGATACAAAAAGCTCCAGTCATAAAATAAAAGACTGATAAATCAAACTACTTTATGATAAAACAAAATGCATGTTCTTCAAAACCATTAAGAAAGAAAAAAGGCCATGGGTGTTATGCGCAACTGATGAATCACTAAATTCTACACCTGAAACTAAGAATACACTATATGTTAATGAACTTGAATTTAAACAAAATCTAAGAAAGAAAGAAAGAAAGAAAGAAAGAAAGAAAGAAAGAAAAGAAAGAAAGAAAGAAAAAGAAAAGAAAGAGAAGAAAGAAAAGAAAGAAAGAAAAGCCACACTTGGTAGAAACTATTTGCAATACCGCAGCTGACAAAGAGCTCCTATTTAGAATAAAAGAGACGCACCTAATTCACTTTTTAAATATTATTTATTGGGATCCCTGGGTGGCGCAGCGGTTTAGCGCCTGACTTTGGCCCAGGGCGCGATCCTGGAGACCTGGGATCGAATCCCACGTCGGCTCTTGGTGCACGGAGCCTGCTTCTCCCTCTCTGCCTGTGTCTCTGCCTCTCTCTCTCTCTCTGTGACTATCATAAATAAATAAATAAATAATATTTATTTTTTTATTTTTTTTAAATTTATTTATTTATGATAGTCACAGAGAGAGAGAGAGAGGCAGAGACACAGGCAGAGAGAGAAGCAGGCTCCGTGCACCGGGAGCCCGATGTGGGATTCGATCCCGGGTCTCCAGGATCGCGCCCTGGGCCAAAGGCAGGCGCCAAACCGCTGCGCCACCCAGGGATCCCCCTAATTCACTTTTTTAAAGGCGCTCAACCACCAAGCCACCAGGTACCCCAACTGTGACATCTTCATATAGTGGAATAGTCTACAGCAATAGGAACATACAAATGATTACTATACTCCAAGACATGGATGAACCTCACAAACATAATGTGAGTAAAAGGAGGTAGGTACAAAAGAGCACACTCTGTATGATTCCATTATGTGAAGTTCAGGGGCGCCTGGGTGGCTCAATTGGTTAAGTGTCTGCCTTTGGCTCTGGTCATGATCCTAGACTCCTGGGATCCAGCCCCACATTGAGCCCCACATCAGGCTCTCTGCTCAGCAGGGAGCCCTCTTCTCTCTCTTCCTCTGCTGCTGCCCCTGCTTATTTTAATGAAGTCATTTACAATAGCAAAAAACCAAAACCCTATAAGGTATACTTAGGAATTAATTTGCATATGTAAGTCCTATATGCGAAAAACTTTAAAATTTATGGAACAATGTTACATGTGACCTGAATAAGTACAGATTTAGCTCAAGTTCATAAATCGGAAGACTCAGTATTGCAAACATGTTATCTCCAAATTAATCAATAGAGTCAATGCAATTCCCTTCATAATCCCAGCAGGCTTTTTCATGGACATTGACAAAATGATTCTAAAGTTTACATGAAAAAAAAATCCAAGATAAAACAAGACACTCTTCAAGGAGAACAGGGTATGGGTAGTAGGCTTACCAGATAACAGGATTTATTATAAAGCTATCGTAATCAAGACAGTGTGATATTGGCAAAGGGAGAGGCAAACCTGACCATTACAAAAAGCCAAATTTCACTGTATATAAATTATATCTCAATAAAAGAGCAAAATGACCTTGTATGTTCTGGACTTTTTTGTTGCATTGATCTATTTGTTAGTTCTACCCTGAATACGTAGTTTTAAGTCTTGAAGTCAGAAAATATAAGTGCTGCAACTTTGTTCTTTCTCAATATTGTTCTGGATATTTTAGGTCTTTTATATTGCCACATACATTTTAGAATTAGTTTATCACTTTATCAATGTGAAAATGGGTAAATAAATTCATATAGCGGAATATGATCCTGCATTGAAAAATTGGTGAGCTACAGTGACCCTCAGCAACAGAGATAAATCTTAAAATGATATTGAGTCAAACAAGCAAAGCTACAGAAAGCAAAATACAGTATCGGGTGATTTTCATAAAACTGAAAACAGGGATCCCTGGGTGGCGCAGCGGTTTGGCGCCTGCCTTTGGCCCAGGGCGTGATCCTGGAGACCCGGGATCGAATCCCACATCGGGCTCCCGGTGCATGGAGCCTGCTTCTCCCTCTGCCTGTGTCTCTGCCTCTCTCTCTCTCTGTCTGTGACTATCATAAATAAAATAAAATAAATAAATAAATAAATAAATAAATAAATAAATAATAACTGAAAACAAAGCTAATCTAAATAACATATAGTATAGGCATATACATAGATGTGATAAAATATTAAAACTAAAAAGCAGGGGATCCCTGGCTGGCTCAGCGATTTGGTGCCTGCCTTCGGCACAGGGCATGATCGTGTAGTCCCAGGATCAAGTCCCATGTCGGGCTCCTTGCATGAAGCCTGGTTCACCCTCTGCCTCTGTCTCTGTCTCTCTCTCTCTAATTCATGCTCTCATGAATAAATAAATAGAATATTTTTAAAAAATAAAAAGTAAAAATAAAAGGCAAAGGAAGGATAAGGACGAAGGTCAGGACAGTGGGAGTAATGGAAGTTTTGGGGTACAGAGTCAGGTGCCAGTTTTTGGAATGTTCTAGCCCCTGGATTGGGAGGCAAATTCATTGAGTTAGACTATTTTTGCTTTGAAAGTTACAAAGACTCTTTTGCTTGCATTCAAAATATTTGTAAAGATTAAATAATTGAAAATAGCAAAATAATTGTTAGCACACAATATACAGTTGGTGTTTTCCACTTCTAGTGTCCTGGACGGCAGCCCCGGTGGCCCAGCGGTTTAGCGCCGTCTTCAGCCCAGGATGTGGTTCTGGAGACTCAGGATCGAGTCCCACGTCGGGCTCCCTACAAGGAGTCTGCTTCTTCCTCTGCCTGTGTCTGTGCCTCTCTCTCTCTCTCATGAGTAAATAAATAAAAATCTTTAAAAAAAAATATTATTCCCCATCAGTACACACAGATCTACCTCATTCTTCCTAATGGCTACATAGCATTTCATTATCTGAATCCACCGTCAGTTAGTATTTAGTCAGTTCTCTGTTATGATGAATGTTTGGGTTGTTTCTAGTCTATATATAAACAGTGTTGCAATTAATATATATACATCCTTCTACAGTATATCTGTAAGGTCATATTTCTCAAACTGAAGTTACTATGGGAAGAAATGTGTTATAAATCTGAATAGGTGCCTTAAACTTCTTGTTCAACTTTAGTTAATACTTTAAGGCAATGGTGAGAAATGCAAACAAGAGTTTCCACAAAGATATTGTCAACAAGGAGTACCTGAGGACACCTGTGAGTATGTGCCTGACTGCTTTTGCACATGCAAGATATTTGGAACAGAGAAGGTGTGTGTATGGGGTGAGGATGACTGTGCATTCAGCACTTGTGAAAAGCAACATTTGTGACCTAAGGCCTCCAGGCCTGTTGGACAGCAGTTCCATTCAGATCCACAGACTCAGCCCAACTCTTGCCCACTCCCTGGATGCCCCAGGAGAGGCCCGGAAGGTGAAAGAAGGGACAGCCATCCTGATCTTGGGCACATCTATTATTGTGGTAGCCTTTGAGGCATCTGGCCAGGCTTTCTCACAGTGCTGGCTGGGCATAGGTGCCCAGTCCCAGAACATAAACAAGAGTGACCCTTAAAATAACTTTTCCTGAGAGAGAGAGCCCAGCTGGATTCTCTATTCTACCCTCAGGGTCCTACCCCCAGGGCGAGATTAGTGTTTTGCAAGAGAGGTAGTCACTCAGGGTGCAAAATTTACACCCACACCAAAAAACTTCATAATCAAGATAAAGAATATTTTAATGCAGTATTTTAAAAATTCAGAATTCAAAAAAAAACCCACAATGAACACACAAAATTTTTAAATACTAAGGACAAGATCAAACCCTGCACTTTACCACTTTGCTTGTCTTGCGTTATTAGCCCTGGTTCCAATAAACCTTTATTTACAAAAACATAATCTTAAAAAATTCTTTATTATGGGGGCGCCCGGGTGGCTCGTTCGTGTGCCTTCGATGGGCTCAGGTTTGGGGATTGAGCCACAGTCAGGCCCGTGCTGGTCGTGGAGCCTGCTTAGGATTCTCTCCCTTCCCTCTGCCCCTCTCCTGTTCACGCGCGCTCTCTCTCTCTCAAAAGAAATTTTTTATTACATATTGCAATAACTATTGTTACTGTGATAAAATACACATAATGTAAATTTTACCATTTTAACCATTTTTAAGGGTACAGTGTGGCCTTAGGTACATTCACAGGTTGTTGTGTAACGATAGGATTTTTAAAATATTACACTGAAATATTGTATATTGTGATTACGGAGTTGGGGGCGCCCGAGCCCAGAGCCTCGCTCGCTTTACTCTAGTCCTCGCCCCGCCTCCCCCACCCCTCGCCCCCTCCTGGAGCTTGAGAATCCAAAACTTGAGGTTTCTCCCAACGGGCAGCACCAAGAGTTACTCCAGGAGCGATCAGGCCACCGAGGATGTCCGTCCATGCAGCCACGCGCGACAGGAAGAGTTGCTCCGCCTGCATCCGCCCGTCCCCTTCGCTCTCCTCTTGCGACGGACACACCTGGCGGGCGCGCCCTCTACCTGCCTAGGGACACCTGGCCGGCGGCCCGCAGCGGGTGGCCCGCCCCGCTCGGTGGCCCGGGCTTCCCCTCGGCCAATGAGGAAGAGGGAGCCTCCGGGCTCGGGCCGCGTCCGGCCGAGCGGCCAATGGGAGCGCGGCATGCAAATGAGCAGGTGCGGTGGCGGCCGGCCCGTCAAGGCGGCCGGGGCTCGGGGGATGTCAGAGGAGAGCCGGGCGGCCTCGGAGCAGGAGTCCGGGCTTCCAGCTGCGAGCTCCGGTTCCCGCCATGGCCCCCGCGCCGCCCCCCGCGGTCTCCTTCTCCCCGGCCGAGGTCCAGCGGCGCCTGGCGGCCGGCGCCTGCTGGGTCCGCTGCGGGGCCCGCCTCTACGACCTCACCGGCTTCTTGCGGCACCACCCGGGGGGCGAGCAGCTGCTGCGGGCCCGGGCCGGCCAGGATGTGAGCGCCGACCTGGACGGGCCGCCGCACCGGCACTCGGCCAACGCGCGCCTCTGGCTCGAGCAGTACTACGTGGGCGACCTGCAAGGAGAACCTCAGGTAGGTCCGGGCCGGGGTCACCGCCCCCCCCACTGCCCGCCGCCCTCCCCCCCCTCCACTCACCCCGAGCCCAGTCCACCTGCCCTCTAGGAGGACCCAAGGTGACAGCCTCCACTCTCACCTTCACTTCTCCCTCTCTCCAGGTAACAGGTCACTGCCCGCCTCCCCCTCCCCCACTTGGCCTTCCTCTCCAGCGTTTCTCCCGACCTAACCCTCTTCTATCTGCTGCTTCTACACCTCCCCAGTTACTCCCTCCTTCCCACTTGTTGCTTCTGCAGCCTCTGCCATCTGACTATTTGGATCACCTTTTACGAGCCCCTCACACTCTCAGTCTTTCCTTCCTATTCTCTTATCAGCCTCTCGCTCTTCGCAGCTATTCTTCGTTTCTGTTGGATAAGAGCGTCCAACCTAAAAAAAAAAAAAAAAGAGCGTCCAACCTCAGCTGCCCTTCCCTCCTGCTGCTGCTCCTGAAAGTCACAGATCAGTCACCCTTCTCAGCCAGTTTGGATTTCCTGGTGCTGTCCGAGTCTGCACTAGGACTTCCCTGGGTAGGTGGAGAGGTTGGGGCAGTGTCTCTGATGGACTCTGTCCTCCCATGCCTCGGACCTCCCTGTATTTCTTGTCTTGCACGCTGGCATAAGTATCCAAAAGAGCAAAATGACAGGGGTAAGTTGGTGTTTTGGGGGAGTGAGGATTAGCACTGTGAACTGCATGCTGCTGGGCAGGGCAGCCTCATGATGCTATGTAAGCCTCCCACCGATCCTGGGGTACGTTTTGTTATCCCCATTTTAGGATGTGGAACCTGAGGCTCAGGGAGGCTCTGCAATTCGTCCAGTCAAAGAGCTAGTTAGTGGAAAAGCCAAATGTATCTGACTCCAAACTCGATGCTGTGTCCATCACAAGATCTGTGGATGTGGGAGATTGCCCCTGTCCACAGGGCTCCAGGTAGGCTGAGCCAGAGGCAAACTGACTCCTTCCCCAGGTTCGACTGTGGAACTGGTGATAGTGGGATCATCATACTTGGGCATTAAGCCAACAGTTGTTTCCTGTTTTCAGGGTGGCCCCAACAAGTGTTTTTAGACTTTGGATAAAAGGACTTGCCTCTCACTGTTCCTGGTGGCTCCCCACAGGGCCATCTTGTCTAATACTTCAATCATTTATTCACTCACTCCCTTTGTCCTTTAATGATTGTCAGCACCGAGCTAGGTGCCAACCAATACAGTCTTCATGGAGCTAACGGGGTAATGAGGAAACATTCTAATGGCACAGTAATTAATTACCTGATACTATCAGAATGTGGATTTGGAGGTGAGGAGTTCAAGGAGAGCTTTCCTGAGAAAGTGACATTTGCACATAGAGCTAAATGATGGCTAGAGGGTTAGCCTGGTGAAGTGTGACAGGATGAGCATTCCAGACAGAGGGAACAGCATGTGTGAAGAAGGCTCTGAAGGGTAAGGACTTGGCAGTCAAGGGACAGAAATAAAACGAAAGGGGAAGGAGGCCAGAAATCAGCCAGGGCTACATCATGCAGGGCCTCCTAGGCTATGGGCAGGATTTGGTACTTGAGTCTAAGAACGACAGGAGCCCAGGGAAGGGATTTGAACAGGGGTGTGTTGTGGTCAGATTTGCATCTTTGGAAGAACACCCTGGCTTCAGTGCCAAGAAGGAATGGAGGGAGCCAGCTGGGTGTGAGGAGACCATGCAGGAGGCTACCACATAGCCTGGGCAAGAGGTGAAGGTGGGCTGAGACCAAGGAGTGAAGAGGGTTTTGAAACTGGGAGATTTCATAGGTAAAATGCCAGGGCTCAGCATTCTGCAGTGGGAGCCCAACTAATCTTGGAAGTTGGTGTTTGGTTTCAGGTCATGCTGAAGGTGCAGAGGTTTAGCTTTAGATATAACTACAGCTGAGTGCAGGAAACGAGACGTTGGGACCAGACCACTAGAGATTTCCAGGCTTGTGATGGCTAATGGGAACCATCCTACATTGTAGCTACGTACTATAAACAGGAGGAGCCTTAGGGTGTGGCTTCTCTCCCCAGATAGCGAGGATCACCCCAGGCCAGCTGCCCTAGATGGCTCCACCTCCCAGCTCTGCTCACCACCCCGCACTATGGTTTGCTTTGGCTTTGCTTGGCTTTGCCTTACCTGACCCTCAGGGAGGACTCAGAGAATATGGAGACCATATTTGCTTCCTACCCCTACACTCACCTGTTACCCCACGAGTCCCCGTGTGGCCATGTTGCAGGCGTCCTTATATCAGGGCCCCAATCTGAGGATGTGGGGGACAAAACTAAAAACCAGCAACGCATTTACAACACCATGGCTCAAACTTGACCAGTAGCCATACTTACCCAATACTACAGTTGCCTGTCAGCTTCTGTCTACAGATTTCTCTTCTGGAAACTAGTATAGCGTTGTCTTTAAATTGAGGGAGAAAGGTAGCCAGAGGAGAAATCTGGAATGGGATATCCTGTACAGAGAGAAGTCCTCTCCTTACAGCCTGACCGGAGACATTTCTGTCCTCCTTTCTGGCTAAGCCCTTCCAGCAGCCTTTATATTGCTTTCTTCACCTCTCTTCTCTCTTCCTGCTAGATCAGAGATGTTGACATCTGCAGAGCTTAGAGCCCAGCTCCTATAATGAAAAGACCAGGAAGGGTGATGGGAAAGGGAAATGTCAGAACCAGCTCTATTTGTTTGAAATTCCTTTCTTTCTTTGTTTTTTAAGATTTTATTTATTTGAGAGAGAGAGCATGAGCAGGGCAGGGAGGGGCAGAGGCCGAGGGAGAAGCAGCCTCTCCTGCTGAGCAGGGAGCCCAATATGGGGCTCCATCCCAGGACCCTGGGATCATGACCTGACCCAAAGGCAGATGATTAACTAAAGGAGTCATCCAGGCACCCCTGGAGTTCATTTCTGAGTAGTACTCCTTCTAGGGGTCCCCAGTGTAGTCCTTGGAGGGGGGCGTCCTGGAGCTCTGCTGTGAAATTTCCAGGGAGAAGCCCTGGTGCCTTTGGTTTCCCCTGTTCCCCAATTTGTCACACCCCCTCACACACTCCTAGGTACTCTTGCACGCACATTCACACTCACACAAAGGCACACACAAACACAAAACAAGTCAAACTCGTTTGAGCCAACATACTGTCAGGATGAAACAAGGTCTGCTGTGGCTGTGGTCTTGGACTTGAGGAAGCCGAGCTGCACGCCTAGAGCGAATGAGAGAGCGAGCTATGGCTGAGCGGAGAAGTTAAGCCTTCTTCTTATCCTGACCCTTGAGGGGGAGGTGGGGGGGCAAGCAAACTCCTCACTCCAAGCTCAGGTAAGAGCAGTGTTCTTCCAACTGTAGCTCATGTTGTTAGTGGGGTGTGAGGCCCATTTATTGAGCTGCAACCATCATTTATTTATTTAAGATTTTATTTGTTTATCTATTTTAGAGAGGGAGAAAGAGAGAGAGAAGGCATGTGGGCAGGGAGATGGGCAAAGGGAGAGAATCCCAAGCAGACTTTCCACTGAGCGCAGAGCCCAATGTGGGGTGCGATCTCACAACTCTGAGATCACTACCCAAGCTGAAGCCAAGAGTTGGACGCTTAACCCAACTGAGCCACCCAGGCAGCCTGCACAGCAACTGGCATTTAAAAGGAATAAATAAGAAAGGAAAGAACTTTAGGTTCAAATCCTCCCAAGGTCTGTGGGAGGACCAAGTCTGTGTTTCCCAGACTTGGCTCATCCATGAATCACTGTCGAGTTTTTTTTCTGAATTGGTATACCACTTGAACATACTTAATATTTATCATTAAGTAGACTCACTTTTTACCAGTAGCCAATAATACCGGTGCAATCACAAGTTTTACATGCACTTTAAAATAGATGGAGAGCTATTAAGATAATTGCTCATCCCTTGTATCCCCTAGGATCATCTTGGGTACCATCAGTAAATATCATACTTTGGAAAACATACAAAGCAGAGCTTCTTAAACCTGGTGTTCTGTGGATCGTTTTCTGGGATTGGTGAATGAGATGAAATTGTGTGTAAAATATACCTGGTTGTACATTGTCTAATAAGAGAGCTACAGCTTTTATCATAGTCCAACCAGAATCCTCCCCTCACTCCAAACCCGCCACCAAGAGGCTAATAACTGTGAAAGGGTGGCTCGTCCTTCCCCCATCTCACACGTGCAGGCCTCGGGAGGTCCTCCCACCGGCAAACATCTTGGCCCTGCCTCTGGAGAGAAGCCCTCCAATTGAGAAGACCCTGGAGGAAGGCAAACCCCAACTCCCCAGCCACTGCTGTTGGGATAACTCTGATGTTCTGGGTGCTGTGTCCTAATCCTACAAAGTGCATCCATCTCTGAGTGGCTGAGAAGTCCCCCTCTACTACCACGGGTGGCTTTGCCAGCCTTTGGGGGGTCTGGCCGTGCAGAGCTTCAGGACTTGAGTAATTCGATGGAGTAGAGCATCTAGGTGGAGGAGGACTCAGAGGTCCCACCCCACCACTGAAGCTACCCTTACCAAGGTCATCGGGACCTTTGCCTCACTGAATGCAGTCACCAGTTCACACCTTACCTCTCCTCCTCTGGCAGCAGCTCTAGATGCAATCCCCACTCCCCTTCCTTGATACACTTTCTTCACTTGGCTTCCGGATACCACATCCTTTAGTTTTCCACCTGCATTAGTTTTCTGTGGCTGATATAACAAATCACCATAAACTCAGTGGCTTAAAGCAACACAGATTTATTCTGTTATAGTTCTAGAGTTCAGAAGTCAGAAGTGAGTCAGCAGGGCAGCCTTCTTTCTGAAGGTTCTAGGGGAAAATCCATTTTCTTGCCTTTTTCAGCATTTATTTACTTGATTTTTAAGCTAAATAATAAATAAATAAATTTTATTTATTTATGTATTTGACAGAGAGATAGAGCCAGAGAGCACAAGCAGGGGGAGCAGCAGACAGAGGGAGAGGGAGAAGCAGACTCCCTGTTGAGCAGGGAGCCTGTTGTGGGGCTCGATCCCAGGACCCCAGGATCATGACCTGAGCCAAAGACAGACGCTCAACCAACGGTGCCACCCAGATGCCCTTATTAATTTATTTTAAACTATGGTTTTGATTTATTTTTTTAAAAAGGCTCCACCCCCAGCGTGGAGTCCAACATGGGGCTTGAACTTGCAGCCCTGAGATCAAGACCTGAGCTGAACTCAAGAGTTGGATGCCTAACCGACAGAGCCAGCCAGGCACCTCCTTTTCCAGCTTTTAGAAGTTGCTGGTATACTTGGCTCATGGCCCCCAGGCAGCAATTGCGTCTCTCCAACCTTTACTGCCTTCTTCTCTGACTCTCCCGCCTTCATATTTCACTCCTAAGGACGCTTGTGATTACACTAAACCCACCAGGTTAATCCAATGTAATCTTCCCATCCCAAGGTCCTAAACTTAATCACATCTGCAAAGTTGCTTTTGCCATGTAATGTAACATATTCACGGGTTCCAGGCCTGGGGACATAGACTTGGGGGCAGGTGGATGCATGACTCCACCTACCTCACCACCTATAGCCCTAGTTAGTTCTCAGTCTCCTTAGCTAGTTTCTCTTGCTTCTCATTTCACAGAGAATTTTGCAAAGTTTAAATGGAACCATACCATGGGTACTCTGCTAGATGGCTTCTTCCACTCAATACTATGTCTAGGAGATTATCTGTGTTTTCCTTACTCTTTTTTTAAATAAAATATTTATTTATTTATTTATTTATTTATTTATTTATTTATTTATTTATTTATTTATTTGAGAGAGGGAGCAAGAGTGGGAGAGGTGGAGGAGCAGAGGGAGAAGGAGAAGCAGACTCCCCGCTGCCCGCTGAGCAGGGAGCCCCACATGGTGTTCGATCCCAGGACCCTGGGATCATGATCTGAGCCTAAGGCAGATGCTTAACTGACCCAGGCCCCCCTTCCTTACTCTTGATAGCAACTGTCTCCACTGTCTGCTCTGAACTAGAGAGGCCATGGGCTGCAGAAAGGAAAAAATGGAGAATAACTGGGATACAGGGAGGAGAGTTTGCACAGACCACACACTGATCCTCATGAGCTTCCTTAGTCTTCCTTCCAGGATATCTCCCCACTTCTGCTCTACTTTGGCCAATGCCCCACTAAGCTCATTCTTGCAGCAGTCTCCTGGACAGGACTCTCCCTGAGACCTTTTCTAAAGAGAATTTTATTATATCACAGCAGTATTCCTAACCTCAGGGCCCCCCACTGCCACCCGCTCTGGGTCCAGCTCGAATGTTACTTCTTTCACAGAGCTTCCCGCCCTTTGCCTATACCTACATTACAGAGTTCATATTGCTCTTCCATATTTACTGTATTTTCACGATGTATCTTATCTTCTCAACTAAACTATAAACTCTCTGATGACTGGAATCATCTGATTTCATCTGGGTTCCTCTAGGACGCACTAGCACAGTGCATATGCCAATATGATCAGTGTTTGAATAAATGAAGAGTGAGCTGCTTGGAAAACCAAGACCTGTGCATAATTGAGAAGGAAAGTGGTAATCTTAGCACATACTAGATTCTTCAAGAATTACAAAGTAAAAAAAAAAAAAAAAAAAAATCTCTTGCCAGTTCTTTGTTGGCTAAAAGAGCTGGGAATTTGGTGAAAAGGATGGAAGCTATCAAGTGGGTCTCTTATTTCTTCCTTTGCCCTCAGTTATTCTCAGCCAGAGAGTTGACCAATGTCTTCCATGTAGGCTACACATGCCCATGAGTCCCCTACAGGGGTAATGTGAAGTTAGTGATGGAAAATGCCAGTCGAAAGCCCTCATTGCTGTCAGGGCTGTGACTGAACCCACATGGCTCCAAGTGTCTGCATGACACATGCACAGGCAGGACCCAAGATGTCTGGATTTCCAGTTCTATTTACTCTTTCCTGGGTCTTTTCATGCAAATTTCTCCAAAGCATATGGTTTCAGAACAGTGGGTCTCAATCTTCTCTAATTGCTGCTTGTCTAGGATGATACGATATATAAACTTCGTACTCAGGATTTTTTATGGTGAAGCACAATTCTCCAAATATTTTGTATTCCTGCCTTGATAGTATATTGCAAGGTATTTAAATAGCGGTACCAGATAAGCAAATTTGGGGAACTCTGATGCATATGAATATGTTGTAAAGTCCTGTCATAAGAAAACTAACAGCCAGAAATTTTGTTGACTACACACATAGAGTAAACCATGAGATCTACAACAAACTTGGTTGATAATTACCTACGTGAAGTAGTCTTAATTTCTTCTTTGAAAGGAATAGAATCGGGGATCCCTGGGTGGCTCAGCGGTTTAGCACCTGCCTTTGGCCCAGGGCGCGATCCTGGAGTCCCAGGATTGAGTCCTGCGTCGGGCTCCCTGCATGGAGCCTGCTTCTCCCTCTGCCTGTGTCTCTGCCTCCCTCTCTCTCTCTGTGTCTATCTTGAATAAATAAATAAAATCTTAAAAAAAAAAAAAGGAATAGAATTTAAAAGAAGTAGAGTTCTAGGGCACCTTCTTCAGTGCCCTGTAGAACCTTCACAACAGTGCTTAGCTCAGATTTCCCACTGAAAGGTGGATCTCTAGTAATAGCTTTAGTTTTATAAGTTCCAAATGTTTATGATCCATAGTAACCCACTTAGTCACTAAGATCTAGTCCTTAGTCTTCTTTAATAACAAAAGTCTATGAAATGGGCATCATTTATCCACAGGGATGAAAGACGGCCTCAAATTCTTTTAAGTCAATTCAAGGCCACACTTTGAGACTGGCTGCCATGGAGAAATAAGGAACAACTACACTGGAATGAATAGAGACAGTTTCCGTGATCCTGTACACCACTCCCCGGAAGCCAGGCACAAGGCCAGACTAACCTGATTTAGTGGTTGCTTTTTCTTATCCTTGGACCTAAGTAGGAAAGTTTTTGACTCCCAGGAAAAAAATCACTTGAAATGAATCTACTTTATTTCTTTTTAAAGATTTTTATTTATTTTTTTGAGAGACAGAGGTGTGTGTGTGTGAGAGAGAGAGAGAGAGATCACAAGCAGAGGGGAAGAGCAGAGGGAGAAGCAGACTCCTTGCTAAGCAGGGAGCCCAATGAGGGACTTGATCCCAGGACCCCAGGATCATGAACTGAGCTAAAGGCGATGCTCAACTGACTGAGCCACCCAGGCACCTAAAACGAATCTGCTTTAAATGAAGACTAAATTTCATAGAAAATGGGACAGGGATTTAGGAGAGGGGAACTTATTATCTTTAATAATGAAAATGAAGGGGTGCCTGGCTGGCTCAGTTGGTAGAGCACGCAACTCTTGATCTGAGGGTCATGACTGAGTCCCATGTTGGGTGTAGAGATTACTTAAAAAAAAAAAAAAAAAAAAAAAAAGGAAATCAAAAGAAAAACGTAACCAAAAATTGTTTTAGTTTATTTTAACCTACAACAAAATTGAGATTGCAATCGCATTCAGGTTCTCAAATTGAGCAAATAACAAATCAAGTAGTGTGGGCTTTGTGCACATGTGTGGTTTTTCTGACAAAACTGTGTGAAAGCACAGTGTGACAGTCCAAACTTTACATTGGCTTTCCACAGCATGATCATAAAGAGTCTTTTTGCAAGAATATTTAAGAGCTAGGGATCTCTCTTGATCCTTTGATAAACAGGTCATTCATTTTTTTTGAAGAGCCCCGTCCTTTGCTGGTTGCCTGTGTTTCAGTGTTAAACAGCCTGACTTTGCCAGATCTTTATTTTGCAATGGAATTGTGAGTAAAACAGTTGCCTATCAATTTCACGGACTTCATGAAATTTTTTGTATTATTAGCAATGATTTTTCAATTTCACTTTGCCGGGAGTTTGCATTTTGTTACGTTGTATGTTGTCAGATGACAGCAACCCCAACCATCACTTTGCCTAAACAGACTACGGAGAATTGGGGGAGGCAGTGGTCAGTGTTTGAGCAGGAGCTAAACTCATTAATGCTGGGTTGGCTTGTGAATAGTTGCCCGTTACGGTGATTTTTGCTGTTCTTTGCAACTTGAATCTTTAGGGACTCAGATAAAGAACACTTGGAGAATAATGATTCCTCTAGAACTAATAGTAACACATCCAAGTTCGTATAGCGATTTACATTTCTCTAGATATTTCTCATAGATTTGTATTTGAACCCTTAGTATGTCTGCCCCACCTACCTTGAAGTAGGTGGGGCAGACATCAGTTCTCCCATTTCATACATGAGAAGCCTGTAGTTCTGAGAGATCCTGGAATGTGACAGGTCTCCAGGTACCCAGTATTTCCACTGCACACACATAGGGACAAATCTTACGCCTGTGCTTAAACCAAGGTGGGTCTTTTTCTTATTGATTTATAATCACAGCTTATATATAAAGAGCATTAGCCCATTTTCCATCATACCTATTACTATTTGTCCTTCAGTTTTCATTTGTCTTTTGACTTGTTTAATGTTTTTTTCTCCATCTGAACCTTTAAAATGTCCATGTTGTAAAACATGGTTTTATCAGTCTTAGAAAGACCACTTCCAATTTAAGATTTTATACATAAAAAATATTTTAGGAAAAAAAAAAATTTTAGGATCAGGGCGCCTGGGTGGCTCAGTCGGTTAAGCATCTGACTCTTGATTTTGGCTCAGGTCATGATCTCAGGGTTGTGGGATCAAGCCCCATGTAGGGCTGTGCACTCAGCAGGGCGTCTGCTTAAGATTCTCTCTCTCTCCCTCTCCCTCTGATCCTCTTCCCACTCACACGTTTGCACAGGTGTTCTCTCTCTCCCTAAAACAGATAAATAAAATCTTAAGATATTAAGTATCTTGCTAATAATGTTATGCTTTATGTTTTTGTTATTTATTTTTTCTTAAATTTACCTGAAATCTTTTTGGTTTAGGAACAAAATAGAGATTATTTTAGGTTTATATTTTTCTGAATGACCAGTTGGTTATCCTCATAGATTTATTGAATAATCACATTTCCCACTGGTTTAAAAAATACCTTTATCACACATCGATATTAGAGATATTTTGGTCCATTTGGGGACTTTATTCTGTACCAATGAAATCACTCATTTTCTATTAGGTTTTAGCCTTTAGGGTTTTTTGGTTTTCCCTTCTTTCTGTTCCATTCCCGCTGAGATTCTGCTCCCACCTGCTCCACTAGAGAATGCAAAGGGCAGGGCGGGCTGAACATCATTTCTGAGCCATGTTGCTGGCCTTGGGGAAACAGTGTGACTTTCAGGGGCTGGGGTTGCCTAACATGCCCTGGACACTGAGATTGTGTGGCCAGAGCAGGGAGGAAGCAGCTCAAGGAAGCCCACGCAGGCGACAGGCCCCAGTCACCAAGACAGGAAGGGAGGGGGGCATACAAAGTGGGTGTCTAAGCGGTCATGGAATGGTAACAATTTCAGCGGGGAATGCAGGAGTGGGGAGGTGTGTGGAGGGAATGCCTGGAAGCGGCCTTGAAGCTACAACTCTGGGCAGGGATGGTCCTGTGTTCCCTCCCTGCATTGTGTCCACAGCCTATGATTGAGGCTAGAGGAGCAGTGAAGCAGCTGTGTTTGCTAACAGAGAACCTGGTGTCTTTCTTGTAGAGCACTATAAATCTCATGCTTCTTGTCCCTCTGGCCAAGAGAACTGGATACTTATCCTCCTACCTTCCTTCATCAAAATCAAATAAGGAGCTTCTTAAAAATACATTTCTGGTCTTTCTGGGATGATGGAAATGTTCTACATCTTGATTTGGACATTGGCTATAAGGAGGCATATAATTGTCAAACTGATCAAACCATATGCTTAAGATTAGTGATTTTAGGGGTACCTGGGTGGCTCAGTTGGTTAGGAGTCTGCCTTCAGCTCAGGTCATGATCCTAGGGTCCTGGGATGGACAATTAATTAGCATAATATGTTATAATATATATTTATGAGTGTGTGTATTTTATATATTTTTCCCCTGGGAGACTCCCCAAATCTATAAAATTATAATCTCTGGGAGTGGGGTGCGTGGGTAGCTCAGTCGACTCTTCATTTTGGCTCAGGTCATAATCTCAGCGTTGTGAGATGGAGCCCTGCATCAGGCTCTGCACTCAACAGGGAGCCTGCTTGAGATTTTTCTCTCTCTCTACCTCCGCCCTCCTCAAATAAATAAATAAATCTTAAAAAAAAAAAAAAAAAAACTCTCTGGAGGCAAGACCCTAGAAATCTATATTTTTTAACAAGCATGCTGTATGGCTCAGAAGCACAGTAAAGTTTGCAGCCCACTGTCCTAGAAGGCTAAGGGCAGAGGGAATGGGATGGACAACAGGAGGCATAAAAGTTGCTCCGTGGGCAGATCTCTCAGGATTACTGAAGAATCAGTATCCCCGAGCTCCTAGCGTGGGGCTTGGCGCAGAGCAGTTGTACAGACAGGCCACCTTCTCTCCCACCCATCCAGAAAGAGGAGGGGCCTGGGGTCTGCAGCCCAAGATCTGTGCCTAAGAGTTGTGTGTCTCATTGGCTGATGACGCTGTGTGAGTCATTTAAACTCTCCCAGCTTTGGTTCCCTATTCCCTGCATCACTATAGGATTTATGTGGCTACAGCGAGATCATGTGAGACCTGAAAGACAGAACATGTAGATTAAACTGAATCAAGATGATTATAAGTCCCCTCAGCCCCAGCTTTTGCTAGGAAAAGGTAGATTCCTGTTGAGCGGTGAGAGATGGATGTTTTCAGAACCTGAGTTGCTCTGTGCTCAGACCCTCTTGAGCAAAGCCACACCCTTCCCTCCTCCCTCCCCCAAGGAGACAGATATTCCCATCTCTCAGTATTGCCCCTCCCCTCAGCTAGGGCCTATGGGGTCTGTTCTGACCTGCTGTCCTCATTCCATCTTTACCTGGACAAGGGCAGAACTGGACCAGGGAACTCACCCCAGTCAGGGATAGACAGTCTCCAAAGATGAGGCTGGCAAAGGCCCCAAGTGGTCCCAGGAGCATACAGGGCCACCTTTCCCTACCACTGCTTCTTCCTCTATTCAAGCACAAATATAGTAGACGTCTCCTCATGCTCACACTGAGCTCAGTGCTGGGGATAAAAAGACAACTTGTAGCTTCCCTCATGGGGCTTACCTGCACGGAGGGAGGGGGACAAACAGGACAATTATAGGTGGTTGATAACAGTTACAACAGAATATTTTATATATATGTTTTTATATGTGTGTATATATAATAGTCTATGTGTATAGATGTATTATACAACAGAATAGATGATATATTTTAGAAAGAGGCTGTAACAGAGTGACAGCTATAACTTTTGATAGGAGTAGTCTGAGGTGTCTTCTCTGAAGAGCTGATATTTGATGGATGAAAAGGAGTCATCACAAAGGAGAACTGGGTAAAAAAAATTCTATGCAGAGGGAACAGCAAATGTAAAGATACTGGAGTATGATAGGACTTGATGACATTAGGAATGCAAAAGGAGGTTCTTTAAAATATATATATTTATTTATTTTAGAAGGAGAGAGAGAAAGAGTGAGAGCAGGGGGAGGGGCAGAGGGAGAGAGAGAATCTCAAGCAGACTCTGTGCTGAGTGTGGAACCTGACACAGGGCTCAGTCTCACGACCCTGAGATCATGACCTGAGCCAAAATCAAGCACTGGACGCTTAACCAACTAAGCCACCCAAGCACCCCCAAAAGGAGGCTCTTATGCTGCTAAAGCATTGCAGGTGAGAGGGAATGTGGTGTGGGGTGAAGCGGGGGAGGGAAGCAGGAGTCTTGTCTCTGTAGATCTCATGGTCATTGTTGGGGATTTAGATTTTATTCTGAGAACACTGGGCTGGAAGATTTTAAGTGGAAGACTGACAAAGTTGGTCTGTATTTTACTAGACTGTTCTGGTGGCCATGTGGAGGGTGGACTGAAGGAGTTCAAGAGTGGAGGCAGGAAGGGAGCTAAGAGGACATCACTGTTGTTGACAGAGGGATGTTGCCTGGACTGAGCTGCCATTGAGACAGAAGGAAGTGGATAGGAATTGGAAATGTTTTGGAGGTGGAACCACTATAACTTGCTGATGGATTAAATGCTGGGAGTAAGGGAAAGAATTGAGGATGATGCCACGGTGACTTGAGCAACTGTCTAGAGGGTGTTATTTATTGAACCAAGGGTGGTTCAATATATGGAAACGATGAATACTGGGGTGGAGACCCAGGTTTGGGGTGAGGTAATCAGAGTCTATTGGTTTGAAATGGACCACATTAGGTTTGAAATGCCAAGGAAATACTCAGAGATTTTCAAATAGTAGTTGAATATATGAGTCCAGAGCCATGCTATCCAATATGGTAGCCATTTACCACATGGGCCTATGAATTTTAAATTAATCAAAATTCAGTACTTCAGTTCCATGAGTCACATTTCAAGTGCTCAGTAGACATATGGGGCTAATAGCCTCTATATCGGACAGCAGATCTAGAACATTTCCATTATTACAGAAAATTCTATGGGGCAGCATTGGTCAGAGCTATGGCCCCGAGTTGAAAGGGATTTCTCTCTAGGATCATGGGATCCTAATCTGGTGACTCTGGTCCAGGAAGCTGGCATCCCAGTGTTGTTCACAAATAGCTCCTTCTTGCCCTTGACCACACCAGATTGTGTATTAAGTGATATCCGGAGCTCTATCAGAGAGGCACTGACCACCCAGAAGGGCAACCTACCCTGGGGTTGTTCTTCAAGGACATCGTCTCCTGGGGCTAAAGCACCTTACAGCGACAAGTATAAACGTAGTGTTTAATGAGCATAAAACAGGGAGTAGAGGCTGTCACTCACTGGGAGACACCTGTTCTACGACTCCTGGTGGCGATCCGGCCAGTAGTGGGTTTGGAATTCGGTTAAACCAGGGGACGAGAAGACACAGGCTCAGAGGCCAACAGTCTTGTGTTCTAGAACTAGCCATATCACTGCAGACAAGCCAGCCAACCTCCCTGAACCTAAACATCCTCAAGAACATTCCATGTCCTGGCACAGAGAGAGGGAATTGTTTTAACCAGTAGGTTGGAATCCATAAAAAGTCGCAGGTGTGAGGCAGGTCCGTTTTTGTCCTTGTTCTGTTTGTTCGGTGCCTTCCAGCGTTCTCAGCAACATGCACCTTCCTTTGGGCCTCTAGCTGCTGGGGGCAGCTGGACACAGGCCTGGGCACCATCTCACTGCAGAGAGAGGGTTTTCAGGCCAGCCCCGGCTGCGGGATAAAAGGCCATCTGTCCGGCCGCGGGTCCAGCCCGGCTCTCCCGAACAACATTCCTTTATGCCGCCCCCGCCCCCGCGGCCCCGCCCGCGCACACTGCTTCCTTTCACCTCTGGGTCGGCGTGTTTGTTTGCCGCAGAGGGCAGGCTCTCTGTTGTTCTTTTCTTTTCTCTCCCCGTCATGCACCCTCCGAGCAAACCCTCTGTGGGGACAACAGGGTCCGGGCCCTGGAGGAGGGCTGGGCCACGGAGCATCCCGGGAGGGCTCCCCGAGGGAGGGCGGAGGCGGGGCGCGAAGAACCCCAGCGGGCGCTTCCCCAGGCACTGCCTCGGCCCCTCTGGGCCTCTGTTTCCCCCACCTGCGGAATTCCTCCTGCCTGCCCCTGGGGAGAATCGCCTTGAGGGCCCGGAGGCACCAGCCACCCCAGGGGGTGTCAGCGGGGCTGGGGGGGCAAGCACAGGCCCCAGATGCCCCGGAAAGCTGCAGGGGAAACTGAGGAGCGACTTGGAGGCCCTGAAAGGGGACCGAGGCCAGCCCCGTGGCCACAGCAGACAGCGGCCTGGCGCCTGCCCGCCCCCCCCCGGGGGGCTCTGTGCAGGCTGCCAGCCATCTCGTACCAGGCCTGCGTGCTGACAAGACCCTGGCTTCTACGGTCTCAGCAAGGGACGCGCCCCACTCCTGGCACGAGCCCCGGAGGCCTCTCCCAGGGCTTGTCTCTGCCCCTTGAATGCCTTCTTCTGCCGCGGCCTGTCTCCGTCCCAAAGGACACTCCAGGAGGCCTGCTACTAGTTTGCTAGGGTTGCAAAGTCCCACAGACCGGGTGGCGTGGGTGACAGAGATTTGCTGTCTGTTCTGGAGGCTGAAGTCCTGATCAAGGTGTCCATAGGGTGAGTTCCCTCTGAGGGCTGGGAGGGAGAGTGGGTTCCAGGCCTCTCCCTGGCTCCTGGTGGTTTGCTGGCAAGCTTTGGTGTTTCTGGGCTTGTAGATGCTTCACCTGCATCTCTGCCTTCGTCTTCACTTGGTGTTCCCCCTGAGGGTGTGTCTGTCTCCAAATTTTACCTTTTCATAGGGATATAAGTCGCATTGGATTAGGGCCCACTCTAAGGACCTCATTTCAACCAATCAGATCTATGCCCTACCTCAAAATAAGGTCACATTGTGAGATACTGGGGGTAAGCCCTTCAGCATATGTGTTTGGGGTGGCGTAGGAGGAGACATAGTTCAACCCCTTACAGACCTCTGTGCTGGAAAGCGAGGTCCTTGGCACATGGCCTATGTCTTCACTGTGATGCCTTCACCACCACAGATTTTGTCTCCTTTCCAGTCACACAAGGAGAAAGAGATCCAGTAGAAATGAGTGTCTACCATCCATTTCTGCTTTCTCTTGAAGCCAATCCTCTCTGCTAGACTAGAGGGAGGAGGAGGCTGAGGGTCATCCATCCTCAAACCTTGCTGGGGCTCTGGCACCCAACCCACCCAGCGCCTTGGTATAGCTAACCCTGTAGGCCTGCCCCATGTGGGTGCAGCCCAGGCTCCACCTAGACCCCCTCTTCTGGGCATCGCATCAGAGGACAGAACCCTGGCTCCTGCCTGTCCCAGTGCCTCCTCCCCTGTGGCTGTATCATGAGGCAGGAGGGCTGCAGCTCACCCAGACATCACAAACTGGCAGATCAAGGACCACGTTTGTATTCAGACAGGGTGGTTTGGCCCACACCCTTTGTTTGTTTTAAGTGCAAAGAAAAATTTAAAATCAGGAGAGTTCACGTAAAAATCTGGTTTTCCAGCTCTCCTTAGAAATTGGAAGGTCTACGACACTGAGTTCTTTCCTCACCTGACCTGACCCTAAGTCAGGGCTGCTCCCTTCAACCGGGCATGATCCCTCTGGTTCAGTGCAGTCCACTCCATTCAAGACCAAGTGACAGTGACCTTTGGTTACTGCTGTCCGTGCATTGCCTTTTTTTCTTTCATCTCTAGCAAAAGGGTGCTTCCTGGTTTTGTGGGGGGTTTTGTTATTTTTTTGTTTCTTGGTATCTCGTGTTTCCAAAATGAGAGTGAGCATCTTTCCTTGTGGATGTGAACGATATTCCTACTCTTTATTATGCAAACATAGTGAGTCTGCATTATGAGCCACACCCTGCCAGCTTCATGCATTGGTGTCACCTGCCCAACCTCTGAGAACAGGGCAGGAACTCGGGGTGCCCTGTCAGGGGTGAGCAATTTCTTGTTATGAGGGTCACATAGCAAGATGATAATGCAGCCTGGTCTAGAACCATGTCCTTCAGTCTAGAGGGTCTGGAACCTGCAGCATCTAGAACTAGAAGCTGGCTCCGTATTCTTTCCCCTGCCCCTGGCTGCCCTCGAGGGCTGCCTCCTGGAGAGACAGGTGTGTTGAGGGCATCGGCAGGAATCTTAGGGAGCTGGCAGGAATAACTCCTGGGTCCTTTATGAGTTTGAGTCTGAGGGTGCTAAACTCAGTGTGAGAGAGGGCAGAGGGTGGAGTGCAGCAGGGGGACAGTGGTGTCCACAGGACTCTCTCCATGAGAGGAGAGCTGTAGCTTGAGCTGACCGGAGAGGACATGATGCCTCACGACCAGCTAGGAACCGGCATTACATAGGAAGAATCTAGGGCCAGCGCTGCTCTCCCCTGGCTTCTCTCCCTGCAGCTTTGGGCTGTGGCTAGAGCACCCAAGGAGATGGAAACCCTGCCTGTATTGCCCAGCACGTTCAGAGCTTCTCACCTCAGAGCGGGCAGTGCCTGCCCACCTGGTCTCCTTGGCAGACACAGTGGCCGTTCTTGAGCACGTTGACCTTCTCCCCCCAAGTACACACACAGGCTTTGGAAGGCACTGGGCAGCTCTTTTTCTACCTGCTCTGCCCACGCTTTGGTGGCCTTTCCAGGCCTGGGCGACTAGAGCCTCAACAGACCACTGTCTACTCCTTATGGTATCACCAAGTAAGCATTCAGTGCTGGTCCTGTGCCAGCTACTGGGAACCTAGAAGTGAGCGAGATAGGGGGACCTCTGCCCTCATGTTCTGGCTTGGGAGACAGTCACAGGGAAATGCATAAAGAGAGCAAGACGCTTTCAACCCCAGCACCACCCTGCTCCACTTGTTAGGCTTCTTCCAAACAGCCTTGGACCTGATGACAAAAGTACTTGTAGCTGTGCTCTCACCTGCCTTCCCAGGGTGGAAAGATCAGGAGGCCCCAGGACGAGAGGGTGGGTCTTCAGCTCCATTCCTGCTGCCTCCATGACCATCTGTGTCCTCGGATGGACCCCCTAAGAAAGCTATCACCTTGCACCCGTGAGTGGCCCACCCCATGTCAAGCCACGTTCGTTCCCACTTGGGCTGACCATTCCCACAAAAGCCCGTGAGAGGCTCCCTGCCGAATGCTCACTTCCCTTACCAAAATACTGAAATGCATTCAACCTGAAGGCAGAACAATTTCCAAATACTGGAAAAGAACACACACGTTCTTTGCCTTCTGACACTGTCTGGTTTTTAAAGATCTCTCTGGCTTACTTCCAGGATCAGGAGAGTCTTTTAAATAATGCATCGTGGAAGTTTCCAAGAAACTTTAAAAAAAAATCTTTTAAAGCTTGAGTTATAGCCCAGTTCCCAGGAGTGACCTTTACACACTTCTGATTCATGGACGGTGTTTGCCTGTGGAATTCAAGGGTGAGCCCGGCTCAACTATAAAATAAACACTGGGGCATGGAAGGCTGGAAAATGTGGCCCAGACCAGTGCATGCGATCCAGTGGCTCCCAGGAGGCCTCATTCCTAGAACCCCCTGCGCCCAGGGTCAGAGGGGAGCGGCCTCCACAGTGGAAATGGGAGCCCTTCTTCCAGAGGGTCTTTGTCCTCTTTGTGTATGGACAAGCCCTTTAGATCTTTTGAAATCTCATGACTAGACTAGAATCCCTTTAGATCTTTTGAAATCTCATGACTAGACTAGAATCTCATGACATTGACTCAAAAATAGTCAATGAAAGACACACTAGAGGACACTTCCTGGTACCTGTGTGTGTCTGCTCCTGGCGGTGCCAACGTGCTGCTCGCCTTCACTCCCCTTGAAGTCTCCTCCTAGACCAGAGGTGTGTACAGTCTTGTGATTAATAACTTGGGCTCCTGGCAGGGGAGGGGTGTGGTCCCGCTGAGGCCACCCAGAGAGCACCTTGCTTATGCGGCCAGTCTGAAATTTATTTGCCAAGAGCATATCACCCACGACATTGCTACCTGCTGGCTCCAGCTCTCTCAAGCTGAGATTAAGCTGGGGCTGCAGAAGGAGGGGAAAGAAGGACGGGAGAAAGTGGTGCCTGCTGCCTCCCCAGCCTCCCTCTTTACATCATCCTCCACGGGTAGTGCTCCCCCAGTGCCAGCCTTCACACAGGCCTGGCCCAGGGTTCAAGGGCCTGGTCCTCAGTGAATCCCTGGCTGCTCTGCGCTGGGGATGCAAGCCAGTGAGCCATCCGCAGGGCATGGCTCTCTTCCACTTCCCTCCTTGGAATATTTCCACTTGAATGAAAAAAAAAAAACCCATTAAAGTTCTGTTTCCATTGTAAGCCAACACCTGTCTGTGAAACTGGGTTTTTAGTCATTTTTAAGAAAACCTTAGGGGCGCCTGGGTGGTTCAGTGGGTTGGACATCCCTACTCTCTATTTCAGCTCAGGCTGTGATCTCGGGGTCCTGGGATCGACCCCCACATGGGGCTCCACCCTCAGAGGAGAGTCTTCTGAAGACCCTCACACACTCTCTCTCTCTCTCAAATAAATACATAATTAAAAAAAAAGAAAAAGAAAATATCACTGGAACAAGTGAACATTTGCTCTACTTCCTGTTACACGTAGTTTTCAGAATCCCACAGCAGCTATTTGAACCAAGAAAAAATTAAGACATAATTTTAGGTTGTAATCTTTCTGCATCAAAAAATATTTACAAATAGAACCCTTTAAAAAAAATGTCAATGTAATGTTGCCAAATGTCCTTCCTTAATAACTGCCTTTTATTCTGGAAGTATGTGTTTACTACCTACTTGGTACTGAAATTTCCTTTCATTTATGAAATGCTGCTGATGGTAATTTTTAAAAATATTTTTATTTGGAAAAATAAAATGCTAGCACTCCTTTATTGGTCCGATGTACTTTCAGTTCTGCTTATCCTGTTGTACTTGGTCAAAGGGCACCAAGAATATATGGCGTAGATTATTGTAGTTTTGACCCTCGTATCTGGGCACTGTTCTGTCCAGACTGGCACTTTAGGGTGGTGTGTCTAATGTCCTGGGCCACTTCTCTCATCTGAGCAGATGTGTTTTCCATTTCTAGGGAGCATGAGCCCTGTAGAGCCTGAGGGCTTTATGCCCAGCAGCCAAGCCCACTGTACTGCAGGAGCCTCAGGGGACCCTAGACATGTTGCAAAGAACATTGAAACACAGCCCCACTCGAGAATTAATGAGTGGAGCATTTAATATTTCCAGGAGCCATCCTAGGCACCCTAAGAAAGAGGAAACGTATCCTGCCCTCTTGGAATCTGTAACACCATTGCACAAACAAGATAATTGCCCAAACATACAAAAACAGCAAGAAGCAGAAAATTATAAATACCAACTGAGGCAGTGGGACATATGGAAAGTATGATTTTTTAAACGTTGGAAAATGAAGAGATCATATATTTGTTCATACAGTTATTATGAAGATTACAGGCTGGGTACGTAGTAAGGCTTTGTGAATATTAACCTTTGTCATCATCATCCTGGAAGGATGACATTTAACAAGGAAAATACGGGCTGGAGGGAAAAGTTAGGGTTCATCCAAGGGCATAAAGCAGAGAGTTTGGAAACACAGGGGAAAGAGTTTAAATATAGGGAAGTCAGCCGTAAGCCGACTCAGAGGGGATGATACTATGTTAACTTTTTGGAAGTGGCATCAGAGGGAAAGCCGGGCTCCTGGGTCAGACTATGATGTGGGCAGCAGGGAACATTCCCCAGAGGCAAGGAGTGAGGCCGGGGTCAGAGAGCATCTTCCAGGCTGATGCTCCAGCACATCGTGGATGCTCAAACGTGTGTGCTGATGGACGAATCTAGGAAAGCAGTAGCTGTGGATCCAAGCCATGTGGGAGCAAATATCTAGGAGAAGAGTGGGGGGATGCAGTGATACTGCCCTGAGACCATCAGCCCCAAAGAGAAAGCTCATATGGAGCCAAGGCTTCCTGTCCCTGACACTTCCCCTTGCAGATCTCATTTTCAGGCTTTCTCTGATTGCCACTGCCTGCCACTCTCCCCCTTCATCACTGTTCTGGGTGGCCGGTCATCACACATCTTTTGGGGCCCTCCAGTGAACAGGCATGCAGGTCCAGATCACCTCCTGGACCGTATCAGCTCTGCACACGATGCCAGCAGCAGCAGTCCATGCCAAAGACTTCAGGGGCCATGAACTAAGTGAATGACTGCACAGGATGGCCGCCGAAAGGTCCGGTGGGAGCTCAGTTCCCATGACATCCCACACCAGGGAGGTGCAAGCCTTGCTGGGTTCTGTCCTGGTCCCATTACACCTGCCATGGAAGGGGAACAGTGGGCCAGTACTTATGCTTGGAGACCCTGTTATGTCCTCAGAGTGTCGTGGACAAAAAACAGGTGGCAGGGGGTGGAGTGTTGGCTGTCCTCAGATATGTGTAAGGACAGCAGGTGAAAAAGAAAAAGTGCACAGTCCTAGAGGGAAGGAACCAGGAGCGCTCCCTGGAAAACCAGAGGCAGCCAGGTGGGCAGAAGGAAGACTTTTCCAGGAACTGGTACTCTCAGAGGACAGCCCAAACTTGAGTGAGCAGAAACCTGGGGTGGATAGATGAGTGCTCTGTGCCCAGTACCAGGAGGCGATGGCCCTTCTGCTTCCAGTGATTGTTTGGACGGATGTGCCCAAACAGATTTGTGTCTGCCATTCAGAGATGTCTGAAAAACGTAACCCCAAAATATTAAATGATCATCCGTGTGGTGACCCCTCCCCTGCCCTGTTTGGAATGGGCAGGCCCCTAGAAGAGCTTTTTGTTGAGAGAGATTGATGGAGTTGCAATGAGTTGGGGGGTTGGTAGGTGCAGAAAAGGATCAGACTATCCTACTTAAGAAAGGATTTGGGGGGAATCCCTGGGTGGCTCAGCAGTTTGGTACCTGCCTTTGGCCCGGGGCGTGATCCTGGAGTCCCAGGATCGAGTCCCAGGATCGAGTCCCACGTCGGGCTCCCGGCATGGAGCCTGCTTCTCCCTCCTGTGACTCTGCCTCTCTCTCTCTCTCTGTCTCTCTCTCTCTGTCTCTCTCTCTCTCTCTTGCTGTTTATCATAAATAAATAAATCTTTTTTTAAAAAAAAGGATTTGGGGTGCCCAAGAGAAAATAACTTTCCAGGAGGGAGGGATAATCAATAGCTCAGTTATTGGGGTGCTCTGGGGTATTTTGAGAATAGAACAGAGCTAGAAGGGACAGGTTTAATATATGACATTTATATTGGATACTTAGGAAGGTTCATTGCATGATATGCTATAAAACCCACTCTTTGTCCTTAAGAGGTCACCCTGATGCTTTTTTAAAGAATTCAGGTACCAGCATAGTGGCCCAGACTAAAAATACTGAGATCTCCACCCCAAGACAGGACCACGGAAGCCTACTTTTACTGGGGTAAATGTGAGTTTCCCCAGAAAATGCCAGCATACTGACACCACCAGGTCCTTTTGATCCAAAGGGCTCCCCAAACAGGCTCCTCAGTTCCTGCCAGTACCCTGTGTCCGAAGGCCCAGCCAAGGCCACCAGCACCACAGTTCCCTTTAATCATAGGGACTCGGAGGCCAGGCCTCCCACTAGCAAGTGCTCTCCCCACCTTCCCTGCAGAAAGACGTGAGTTTCACCTACACACCGGGCCTGCCCTCTCCAGCCTCGCCCTGTGTGACGTCAGGGCCAGCTGCAGCCATGTGACGTTCCTAGTACATTCCATTTCCTTCCAAGTTAGCCTCTCTGCAACTTCGATTTCACCTTGAGCCCATCTGGGGGCTCAAGTTCTGCCATGAACATGGCTCCTGACCCATGCTTGGGGCTCCTGAAGGGACCCTCTCCCCATCTCTGCTGTCTTTCTGATGGGCACATGGTCCTAGTCACCCCAGCCTGTGACCCACAGGCTCTGAATTACCATACCAGGAAGGGAGGGAGCTGGAGTAGTCATCCGAATGGCACAGTGAGCCTGCCAGGTGCCAGGGTGCCACCCTGTGACTCCCTCTGCCTGTCACCTGCCAGGGACTTAGAGAGACAGAGAGAGGCTGGCTGGGGGCCCCCTGGCCCACAGTATACCCACTGATGACTCTCACTTCCCTACAGCCTCTCTGCCAGCTTCTTGTCTCTCCCATATCATTCTGCCTCTTGTTTTTGCAGAAATTATTCTCTTTTTTTTGAAGATTGTATTTATTTATCCATGAGAGACACAGAGAGAGGCAGAGACACAGGCAGAGGGAGAAGCAGGCTCCCCTGGGGGAGCCTGATGCAACACTTGATCCCTGGCACCGGGATCACATTCCGAGCCAAAGGCAGGCACTCAACCACTGAGCCACCCAGGTGTCCCAGAAATTATTTTTTTAAAGAAGAAGAGTCCAGAGAATAACCCAATTGGTGTCCACCTATTTTCAGATGCACTCAGTGCCCTTGATTCCCACCAGCCACACAGCCCACCCCCTGCCCCAGCACGGAACTCTCAGCACTCCGGGCTGCCTCACTGTGGGGAGGCTCCCTGCTCCCCACCCCTTCACCCCCACCCCACACAGCACTATGGGTAATTACCTGTATTTTCTCTCCCCAGGGCTCCGTGGAGAATGGGACTGTGACCTCTGTGAACACTCGGAAGTCAGACCCTTTCATGGAGCCAAAGCTCAAAATGGTGGACTGGGACCAGGTACCTGGCACAGGGTGGGGTGGGGTGATGATCCGGGGTTCCTGGGGCCAAGGCGGCACGGTGGGGAGCCAAAGGCTCTGGTTATTCATAACATTTTCCCAAGAGGGATGAGGATGGGGAAGCAGGTGCTCACAGCTCACAAGCATGATCTGGGGTGGTGATAGATGTGGGGAAACTGTGCACAAAGAGGTGTACGCAGACCCCGGCCCCGAACACCCCAGAGAGTGGTCTCCTCCAAGGACCTAGAGCTGAGAAGAGCACAATGACCAGTTCAGAGGGTCCAGACACAGGGCAGAGCTGCCCCCCCAGGTACCAACAATCACTCTCAAGAGTCATGAGCCCATACGAGCTTGGGAGCCTGCTGAGGCAGGGGAGACAGGCTGGAGCCATTCACAACATTGGTCTGCAGGTGCCTGGGAGACCAGGGGAGACCAGACCTGAGTGTCATCTCCCTCCAGCCTGGGTGGGGGGACTGTCCTAATACTGGAATAGACACTACCACACACCTCCACCCATGTGCCCTACCTGTGTTGGATACCGGGGACAAGAGACAAACAGGACAGGCCCTGGCCCCCAGGGAGGGGGAGGGAGGACAGACCTCCCCCACCAACAGTTATTACAACATGGGGAGATGCGAGAAGCACACCCAGAGAACACAGGTGGCCGGATGTGGGGAGGACTCCACAAAGCTGTTTTCTGGAGCCCTTTGGCCGGGACCCTAGGAACTCAGAGACAGTGTCTGTCACGTGAGAATTGCCTTGCCTCTGGGGGAGCCCATCAGCCCACAGCAAAGACGCCTTTGGGTGCCCTACTAGAGAGGTCGGGACAAGTTGTTCTGGGGCCCATCCCCCTCAGAGAAGCATGGAAACCAAAAGGGAGATGGGCCAGCGGGAGGGAAGGCTTGTCACATAGCGTGTCCAGAGGGCTCACTGGAACTCAGTGTCCTGACCTCAGCCCCTAGGCTTGGCACAACTGCCAAGATCTGAGGTTGGAGGGGTCTCGGTACAAGTGGCTGACTTCTCTGGAAGTTGCGGGACCTTGAGCTTGTTCTGCAGGTGGGTAGGATGTAGGCGACAAGGACCCTGGAGGCTGTGGAGTCAGGGCCTCAACCTAGAAAAGGAGGAGCTGTGCAAGGAGATGAGGACGGGTTAGGGAGGATGGCAGGACCAGAGGGCGAGCTGCAGGGTGTCAGGCTTGGGGCTCAGCAGCCAGCGGATGGTACTAAAGGAGGGATCCTTGGGACCAGCATCTGTAGGCCTGGCCTGGGGATTGAGTGTTGGAAAACACTCTAAGGAGAGAGCTGACCAGGGCTGGATGCATATGGGCAGTCCTGTGGTGCAGGGGCAAGAAGGATTCATCCTGGAAGGGAGGGGGCTGTCATAGAGGCTGGCTGGGGACAAGCAGCTCCTGCATGGCCAGCCCTGCCTCGGGGAAGGGTCCTCTGAGGCTCCCCAGACTTCAGGTTCTGGGATGATCCCAGCCACGTCACTGTGTGAGGAGGGAGAGGAGGAATCCAGTCCTGTCCTGCCAATACCCCATGCGAGAGGGGCAGAGGGGTCCCCCCCTGCACCCCGCCCCCTGCCTCCCCTCCCAGGGACAACTCCTGGCTCCTCACCAGCACAGCCTGACTCACCTTCCCTGCTCCTCTGTGGTTCTCTTTCACACACAGTTTCTCCTTCCTCCCCCCCTCCTCCTGGGTCTCTGGGCTGAGAGACAGCCTGGAGACCTGCTCTGGCAAGGGGTACCCCCCACCGGCCCCACTGGGGACTTTGGGGGTCAGCACGGAGAGGGCCTGAGCTTCCCAGGAGAGGGAACAGTGCTTTGCCAGCTTTTTTAAAATTTTTTAATTCATCTACCACGTGGTCAATCCCAGCCCCTTTTGGGGAGCTGAGAGGCTGGGAGAGCCCCCAAGCCCCTGGTCTGATTTACATCTATTTCTGCCCCAGGCCACGGGCTTGGGTGGGTCTGTCGGTCTGGACCTTGAGGAGCTGTGGCCAAGAGGGCTGTAGCTTTGCCTCAGCCGGGGTTTCCCCAGGCCTGGGCTGGGTTTACACACCGCTTCTGGGACAGAAGGACTTGCCAAAGTTAACCCTTAGTGTTTTGCATTCAAGGGGAGCCCCTCTGGGTACTGCCAATGAAAGGAGTCTTAAGCTTCCAGAACCCAGCCTCCCTAGCCCCAGATGCTGGAGGAGTCGGCTGTGCTGGAAAGCGTGAGGGGAAACTGAGATGGGGTACCAGGGCAAAGGATGGAATGTTCTAAAAAGACAGCAGAAAGGGCCAGGAAGCAAGGCCAGGGTGCCCTGCGCTGCTTGGAGGTGCAATGCGATCTGACTTTCAGGCTCTGTGTGGATTTTACTGGAACAATTTCTAAATCATTCCTTCAGTCACTGGGCCAGGCGGGATCTAAGCTTCCTTGTGGGATGAGAAACCACATTGTAGCTCCTCACCCTACACTGTGCCCTACTTCCTCTCCCTATGTTCTGGAACCCAGCCAGCCTGGAGCTTGCCCCAGTAGAGGTGGCCAGAGCTGCCCTGGCTTCTAGGCACACATGGCCTAATTGTCCCACTACCACTCCCACAGTCCCACTTGACTGTGTCCTTTTCAGAGCCCCGCCCCCAATCCTCCTCCACCCTCCCAACTTTGGGGGCCAGCCTCCCAGGAACTGGATAGAACTGTTGGGATCTGAGGAGTTTGCAGAATTTCTCTGCCCAGAACCCCCTGGGCAGCGGAGTTAGCGCTGAATTAACGCTTCTTTTAGTGAGCTCTCACCACATGCCAGACTTGGGCATGCCTGCCAAACTGGGCAGGGCAGTTTATGTATATTATCTATTATCTGATTTAATCCTTTCAATAGCAGGACAAGATAAGGATTAGAATGATCCTGATTTAACTAATGAGGAAGAGCCTAAGTCTCCTGCCCAAAGCGACTCTGTTAGCTGCCTTAGTGGCCCAGCCTGTGGTGACTGCTGAGCCACCCGCCCTGCTGTGGATCCTAGAACCCTTCCACCCAGACAGTTGGCCAAGCATAAGACCCTGCAGCCTGTCCTGGGAGAGGGTCTGGCAGGAGGCAGGGGGGAGGCGGAGGTAGAGTCTTCTTCTCCATCCTGCTTTGGGTTAAGCCAGAACCGCTCCCACAGAACTGCTCCAGCTCCGCAGGCTACCAATGGCGAGGCCCATTCTCTTCCCCTAAGAAACAGGTAGAGTCATCCAGCCAAGGGTCTTACAAGGCAATATGCAACCCCAGGTCCCCTATGCCCACATCCCCACGCACATAACCCTTGGCATCTGGGGCTGCTCCGGGGAGACCCACGGCCTACGCAGATGGTGATGTTGGCTACATGGGTTTAACCATTTGGGAGCCTCAGATAAGTTCTCAGTGACCCTGGATCAGAACAAGGGCCCTCTTGGCCAGCCCACATCTGGAGAAGGGTCATCCTCAACATTGTGGGTACAGGTCATCCTCAACATTGTGGGGTACAGGCCAGCACTCTGTCTCCAGTCACCTTGGGTCTCCTTTGGCCTCCTTTCTCACCTTGACCCTCCACAGAGTAGGCGATGGTTGAAAAGGTCCAGCTGCCCAGAGAGACCCACAGGGACCTTCCAAAGGCTATCCTTGTAGGGCCCGGGTCTCCCAAGTCTCTTTGCTGCTCACCCCCTGGCCCAGAGCTTGTGGCCTCTCTTCCAAAATGCTCAACAGTGCTCAGAAAATACCTGCCCCCGGGGAAGAAAACAGGCAGGTGTGCTAGGTGGACACGGCCCTCTATATCCCTGCAGGGGCAGTGGCCGAGGCAGCCCAGGAGACAGGAGATGTGCCTGGGTGGCCACAGACAGCTCCAGGTCTCTTTATCTGCGAGATGGAGGAAATTGTTTCCACCCCATACCAGGGGGATCTGGAAACGTAGGAAAGGGTATGGAAGGTGTGACAAAAGACCAGAAGCTTTGCTTTGGGATGGGAGGCAGGGCAGGTCCCCTCTATTGTTCTTCAGCCCTGAGGACTGAGGTCCCACTGACTTTCTGTGTGACACAGCCAGACCTTCTCTCTGCCTGGGGTCTGGCCCTTCACCCTTGCTCCCTGGCCACACTCAACTCTAAGCCCCCGGTGGGGAGGCCTGAGACTGCCACTTCCCCTGGGTACAAGGAGGAGGCGGGTGGTCCAGAACTGCTCTGTGGACTCGAGCTTGTCCAGCCCATTAGACTGTACAGGACGGGCCTGCAGCTCCCCTGTAAGGACCCTGTGGGACCTCAAAGCCTCTGTGCCGGGGAATTCACAGCTGTGGGGGGACTGAGCCAGCTGATAGGAGGCCTCCTGGTTGTGGTTGAGATCTTGGAGCTGGGCTGGCTTGAGTGCAGGTCGTGTCTGCAGTATATTACCATTGAGCATCTGACCTCAATCTCCTCATCTATAAAATGGGTCGTCTCAGTCTTAAGCGCTCCAAGTCACAGCATATGTAGGATAATGGACATGAAGTCTGAGCCCAAGGGGCCTATGACAAGGACAAAGAAACAGAGGCTGGGATTCCCTGTAGAGCTTCTTGCCCTCACACCTCTCCCCACTGGGCACTGCTGGTTGGAAGCCCATTGGGAGGCATCCCTGGAGCTATGGGCTCTGTGGTTTTGGTGGACATTTCTTTAAACAATTGCCTTACGTCATGGCTGTGGAGGTGGGAGGAACTGCTGGCACAGAGCAGCTGCCCCCTCTCCTCACAGGTGCCGTGTCTGGGGAAAAGTAGGTTCCCAGCTCGCCACTCCTGAGCTGGGGCTGCCCCCGGGGAGAGCTCTGTGCCTCCTGGCCCCTGTGCTGCCAGGGGAGGGGAGGGAGGGACTTGGGGAGCAGAGGAGGCCCCCTTCCAACCCTGCCAGGATGCAAGCCCTGCCATGCTCCTTCTGAGCCACAGGCTGCCCTTTCCCCCTACAGGCTTGGCTGCAGCTGCATTCCAGACATAGCCCAGGAGGGCTCCCTGCTCCCTTGGGTCAGGGGCAGAGCTGAGCGGGGGAGGGGAGTAGGACTTTGTCCAAGCTTACCCCAATTTGCATGTGTTTCCTGGGGCCTGGCCTGTTGCGCAGGATTTTTGTTTACGTAAAAGGACCCCCACCCCCACCAAGCCATTTCTGGGCATATCTTCACCTTCATCCACACAGTCAGCTTTAGCTGGGCACCCCTGAGTGAATTACTTGTTGTCTCTGAGCATCAAGCTCCAACGTCTGTGAAGGGAGGATTTGCTACTGAGAAGGTAGCTATGAGCTGTCCTCTCCTACACCCTCCCTTCTCAAGACCAATTCCCAGCCAGTTGCCATGTTGGAAGTGACCCAGTAAGTGAGAGGTATTGGATGTATTAGTACAAAGCTGAGACTTTCTCTGTCAGTGATCAGGGCTGGAAGAGAATTGAGAAAAGGCACCTTGTTGGTGTGCATACTCTCTAAATCAAGGTTGAGCATATGGTGAATGTCCCAGCCCCCAGGAGACTGTGGGGAAGGAAGCCTGGGTAGGGGTAGTGGTGGGGAGAGCTCCCACTCCAGGACCAACCAATCCCATCTTAAGAATCACTCAGGGAACCCGGGTGGCTCAGCCGGTCTGTCTTTGGCTGAGGTCAGATCTCAGGCCCCTGGGATTGAACCCCACATCAGGCTCCCTGCTCTGTGCTCTGTGGGGAGCCTGCTTCTCCCTCTCCTTCTGCAGCTCCCCCTGTTTGTGCTCTCTCCTGTGCTCTCACTCTCTTTCTGTCAAATAAATAAGTAAAATCTTTTTTAAAAAGTCACTTGTCCCCTCTGGGCCTCAGTATTCTTCCCTATAAAATGGGGAGGTCAGCAAGTTTGGATTTCCGTACTAGCATGGAAGTCTCACTTTACTTCCCATAGAATAGTGGGCTGAGGCTGCAGTAGTGGAAATGTAGGTGTCAGCCATTGAGGACTGAGGGAGCTGTTTGTAGAGGGGCCTCCCTCTTGGGATTCTTCCCAGGGTGGTGCTTCAGCCTCCAGAGCGAAGTGATGCTCCCTGGTACCAAGGAGTGCTGCCCCACAGAAACAGACTATGGGCTAAATATGGACCCAGGTTAGAGGCAGTGAGAGGTCAGAGGCAGCCTTGCAACCAAGTCTGGACAGCAAGTGTGCCATTTGTACAGTGGCCAGTGCCCACTAGTCTACTCAGGGAGGAACCAGAGCATGTCCAAATACTAGATGGGCCACAGGACATCAAACAAGAGATTCCTATGTTTAAAGGAGTGGAGGGTTGGGGGCCGGCCCTGTCTACCTGAAAACCAGCTTTCCACATCTGCTCTGTCCTTTTGTTCTGTTCCCTTTGCAATAGGGTGTAAGAGTCAGGCTAGAATCCTGGCTTGCTGCTCACCTAGGTGTTCTTCCTGTGTCTCAATTAGGCTTATAAATCCTATGCTGTTTTCTATTCATTTTATAAAATAAGGGCAAAATGAATCAATAGGTAAAAATTTGCACAAACCACTGCTAGGCTGAGAGAGAAGCCTGCCTGGCCATACCCCTGTGTTATAGCTTGAAATGTTCACTGTCTGAGGTAGCTAAGTCTGGATTAAGGGCACAAATGAAAAAAGGCATAGAATGTTGTGTGTAGCATGCAAAAATGGAACATATAAAAACCAGGGGTTTCATTCAAGATAGATGGTGATAAGTTAAGGATGCATATTATCATCCTTAGAACAGCAACCATGGGAAAAATACAAAAGGGCATAGCTCAAAAGGTAATAGAGAATATTTCTAATATAGAATATTTCTAAATATTTGATTAATGCAGACAAGACAAGAAAGGAAGATAGTGGAAATAAGTAGAAAACAAACAGCAAGATGGTAGACCTACCCCAGCATTAAACGTAAATGGACTAAACACTTCAATTAAAAGGCAGATATGGTCTGACTAGATTAAAAAAAAAAAAAAGCGAAACCCAACAATATACTGTCTTCTTTTTTTTTTTTTTTTTTTTTAAGATTTTATTTATTTATTCATGAGAGACACAGAGAGAGAGGCAGAGACACAGCCAGAGGGAGAAGCAGGCTCCATGCAGGGAGATTTTATCCAACAATATACTGTCTTAAAGAGATGCACTGTAAATGTAAAAACATACACAAGAGGAAAGTAAAAGGGTAGGAAAGGATAGACCATGCAAACACCAAGCATTAAAAAGCCCGGTGTGACTCTATTAAAATCAGACGAAGTGGGCTTGGGGCAAGGAATATTACTAGGTACCAAGATGGCTATTTCTGAATAATAAAGGAGACAACTCACCAAAAAGACATAACTTGGCAATCTTGGGCAAGTTACCCAGCTTCATTTCCCATCTGCAAAATGACAATAATAATGGGACCTGCCTAGTTAGGGGTATGGTGAGGATCGAATTATTTAATTCTTTTCTTTTTTTTCTCAAAGTATTTAATTCATGTAAGGTGTTAAAACCATGCTTGGCACATGACAAATGCTCTGTGAATGTTAGTTCTCAAGGTTATTGCAATTGGGACAAAGCCTCAGGCTCTCACCATGACCCTGACTTAGCTTCCTCTGAGGTGGGGCTCTACAGGCTGCTGCAAGATAAGGTGTAAATACAAGCCAGCATCTGGTTCCTCCAGTTCCTTTTCCTGGTAGTGGTGGTGCTGTGTGTGTGCGTGTGTAGAGACATGAGGCAGAGAAATGGAATGAGACAGCATGCACCCAATGAATCTATTTGCTATAGACCCAGGGAAAAAAGTCAAAGAGGTATGGGGACTGGGTCTAGGAAGGGAGCAGGCACCAGGTGGAGTTTGGATGATTGCCTGGCATAACTGGTACTGAATGGGATGGCTCCCGGCTGCCCTGAGTCATCTCCCAGCCTGAGAAGCAGGAAGGCAGCCACTATGTGGAAATTACCGAGTTCACATGGAAGGAACTACAAAGATCTTTGGGCGTTTTCCCCTGGTCACAGGCACAGAAAGAATAGCCAGTGAATTCCCTGCTTTCCCTACACCCCTGCTCGAAGGCAGTGATAGTGGGGCTGGTTTCTTCAGCGGCAGGGCTGGGAGATCTGCGAAGGCCACCCCAGCTTTGGCCTGGAGATCTGGGTAAGGATGACATTCCTGCCAGGGATGTGGGAAGAGAGGTCTCTGAATCACTGCTGACTCCTTTTCTTCTCCTTTACTCTCCTGACACTACCTCCCTTCTCACACGCAGTGGCTGCCTACCTCCCTTGTTTAGAGATTTATTGACATCCACTGCACATTGGGCGCACCTCACCCTATCTCCTATTGTGGATGGTAGGTCAGGGCACACCAGGCTTGATAGATGAGAGAGCCTAGGAGCTCCAAGAGGTAAAGGCACTTGCCCATGGCTGGTAAATGGCAGAGTCTGGCTTTCAAGATGGTCCCTCACTACAAGTTCATTGTTCTTTATCAGTTTTAGTTTACTGACTTTGGTACAGATTAATCTTCTTTAATACACTCATCAGAAATCTTCAAGGGTTTCCCATCGCCTAGAGCTGCAGCTTCCAAGCTTTTTTGATCTTGCATTCCTGTGAGTAAAACATTAAGAGCACATTCTCCATTGTATGTCCATTTTAATTATAAATTATTTGCAAATGCTAATGTACTCTTGTATTAGAAAGTATTCATTCATATGAGCTTTCAGGATGAGATAAATATATTACCAAATAGAAGGAGTCTCTAATATTTCCTCTCTGTGTCTGCGGATCAACCTGTGGATCCCCTAGGATATGCATACGTCCCCACCTTGGAAACAATTGGCCTGAAGGATAAACAGTTGGCCTAGGCCAACTCATGGGCCTAGGATGGGACGCTTTGCCATCTAAAACTGTCAGCAGATTTCTTCCCACTGCCCTGCAGATCAGTGTCAAGGTACCAAATGGACCACAGTCATTCTCAACGCTACATCTCCCTCTACACCCTTCCCCTCTCCTCCTTTCTAAGTCCTCCATGCTGGGTGAGCTCTAGCACAAACCCCAGGTTTTCTGCAAAGTCTTCCTCTTTGACCCTGAGCATTCGTGCCAATTGTTCGACTTCTGAATCTCAGCCTGCCTGCATCACCACTAAGCTATCTCACCTGGCATGTTTAGATGAATCTTGCCAAGCACTTTATGCAGGTACCATTATTATTACTTCCATCTCATAGCTGGGGAAGCTGAGGCTCAAAAAGATCAAGTAAATTTCCAAAGACACGCACTAAGTGATGGATTTGTACCCTGGCCTGAGGTCTAGACTCAACTCTGATTAAGCACTAAGCTATATAAAGCAAAGATGGTCTCTTACACTCCTGGTTTGGTTTTGTTTTGTTTTGTTTTCTCTCAACAGCTTGCTAAAAACACATATATAGATGAAATATCAAGAAAATTTTTGAATGAATGATAGTTTGAATGGATGAATGAATGAATCACCCAGGCCAACATCAAGAAGAAAGCCCATGGAAAAGGGGGAAAGGCCTCTTTTATTGCTAGTACAGAATGTATTGGCTCCTGTACCTAGAGTTCTGAGAAAGACTTCAGACTTCAGGCATGGCTGAATCTGGCTGTGCAGGTGTCATCTCCCAGATTCAGTGTCTCTGACTCCCGGCATGGCCATCCTCTGTGTTAACCAAGTCCTCAAGGAGGCTTTGCTGGCAACTCCAGGGTTCTGCCCTGCCAACGTAGCAACTCCAGCAGGAAGAAAGAAAGAGTGTCTGATGGCTCATTGCTCCAGCTCAGGTCATAGGCCCGTCCTAGATCACATTTCTGTGACCAGGGGGTTGAGATGAGGGGCTTGGTCAGTTCTGGGATCATGGAAAAGGAAGGGTGGCTAGTGCCATTCAGACCACAAGAGCTGAGTTGGAAGATAGGGGTCAGGATATTGGAAGAATGAGTGTGCACAGGTATGAATATCAGGTCCACTTGACTTTGTCTCTTGCAGGATTTGGTAGACTGGCGGAAGCCCCTACTGTGGCAAGTAGGCCACCTGGGAGAGAAGTACGATGAGTGGGTCCACCAGCCAGTGATCAGGCCCATCCGCCTCTTCCACTCTGACCTCATCGAGTCCCTCTCCAAGAGTGTCTGGTGAGCCCTGCTCAGGGCCCATGGTGGGCTATTCCTCTCTCCTGATGCTGCCAGTCAGATACAGAAGGGGAAAGTGCAACTGGGTCCCTCCCCCAGAGCCCAGAGCTATCCTGTAAGCTCTTGGTGATAGTGGAACATGCCATAGACACAATCCATTCCTCTGCATGGTTTGTCCATTGAGTGAGTGGCAACTGAACATGTAGCCAGAAACCACTTTAAATGTCACCGCTGTTTTTTTTTAGCTGCCTCCAACAGCTTTTATTTATTTATTTTATTTTTTTATTTTTTTAATAATAAATTTATTTTTTATTGGTGTTCAATTTGCCAACATACAGAATAACACCCAGTGCTCATCCCGTCAAGTGCCCCGCTCAGTGCCCGCCACCCAGTCACCCCCACCCCCCACCCTCCTCCCCTTCCACCACCCCTAGTTCGTTTCCCAGAGTTAGGAGTCTTCCATGTTCTGTCTCCCTTTCTGATATATCCCACTTTTTTTTTCTCCTTTCCCCTTTATTCCCTTTCACTATTATTTATGCTGAGTGAAATAAGTCAATCGGAGAAGGACAAACATTATATGGTCTCATTCATTTGGGGAATATAAATAATATAAATAATGTCACCCCTGTTCTATTCTAGACTCTTTTGAGGATTTTCCAGCCTCTAAAGCCCAAAGGAATAATTTTGCCTGCAATTGGCTTCTTTGCCACAAGAGGTCAGCATCTATCCAGCTGCGCAGAGTCTAGCCACAGGGATGCAGTTCTTTTCTGCCAATAACTTATCTCAGAGGTGGAAGCAAATAGACTTACAGTGTCTCTCTTCTTTTCTCCTCCCTGCCCCCAAAGCAGTGTCCCTTTGGCCATGTCTCCATATGCTTTCCGTACATGCTTTGGTCTCATTTATTCCTTCCTATCATTGAGAGGTGCATTTCTGGGGAAGCTGGACACTGTCGAGCACCTGTGTATGTCTCTCTCTTTACCCCGATGGCCCTCCTGCAGGTACAGTGTCCCTGTCATCTGGATGCCCCTGATGCTGTACCTCAGTTGGTCCTACTACCAAACCCTCGCTCAGGGCAACGTTCGACTCTTCGAGTCCTTCAGCACAGGTGAGGTTGGTTCCTCTTCGGGAGCAGGAGATTCCAGTGCTGTCTCTGGTCCTGAGTTTCTAAGAACATAGAACCCCAAACAACATCATAAACGTTTGTAAATGAGGCCTCTTTGTAGCAATAGACTTCCAGAGAACAATGTCAGACTCCCCCCACCCCAACCCCAAATGGATAAAGAAAAAAAATAAAGACCAGCAACATGTTAGCAGACACTAAATGAAATTATGTTGTCAGGAGATGTAGCCATAAAGGAGAAGGCTTCTTGCGGAGTCTAATGCTGGAAAATGTGTGACTTGGGATTGTCAAGAAACTGAGTTAAATCATTTCAGTAGGTGCACAGCTGAGAGCTGGACACCAGGTGCTCCAAGAACACAGTACAGATTAGAACGTAGGAAAGAAGGATGGGGGAGTGCCCTGCAGTGTCCCTACAGGCCTGCACAGCCGAGCCCCTGACTTGTAGCAACCCCGCTAGCCACTACTGAGCGCTTGGCACACGCCAGGCCTGCTGCTTTCCAGGGACCATCTCTTTTACTCCTCCCAGCATTCCCACAAGAGAGGCACTGTCATCATGCCCTTTTAGAGATGAGGAGATGCTGCCTTAGGGAAGTCAATCGAGTGCTTCAGGGTCCCATGGCTGGGACAGGTTTGGGGGTGGCTACTTTTTCCAGCCTGCCTCCCAAGCTTACTGATTTCCAGGTACCTCTAGGAACAAGTCACCTGCCCTGATGGCCTTCTGACCTGGCTCAGCCTGCCTCTGGGAGGTACTAGCCCCTGGTGGGTGGCTCCAACCGAGGCTAGGTTGGGGGATAGGTGGGAAATGGCTGCTGGGGGTAGTTGAGGTGGGCTTCCCCCTCCTGATCCCACATCATGTTCTTCAGAGCCTCCCTCTCTCTGCCAGACACAGGCTCCCTCTCCCTATACTCGAGGCTTTGTTCCTGCCTGCCTCTGCCGGGAGTGGCAAGCTGCCGGTGTGAATGGCTTAGAGGAGAGGGGCCAGGGCCACAGCGACCAGGGTCTCAGTTTCCCCAGCTGGCCCGGGGCAGAGGCGGATGTGGTGGGAGCTGAACAGGCTGTAGGAAGTCCCCCAGAGCCCAGACCCGCTCCTGCTCACTGAGGGTTAACCCACACACCCTGCAAGCCACGGTTACCCTTTTCTGCCCACGCTGAATAGCTCAGGCACAGCACAGGGCTTGTTGCTCAGAAGGCCTGCTCACTGAATCGCCCACTGTCCACCCGGCACTCCCCTAACAATCAGCAACAGTGGCAGGGCCGCCAAGGCTGGCAGCCGGAGGGGGAAGGGGATGCCGGCGCTTTGGCAGAGGTCCCTCTGCAGGATTCCTCCAGAGATGCCACTCAGTACCAGCTCCGGCCGGATGGGCCGACAGGGGTGATGCTGGGGTGACAGGGCGGGCAGAGACCTGACCTATAGGAGGGGACTCTTCTGTGTGGCAGGGAGGGTGATCTGAGGGCTGGGTCCAAATGCAGCCTCCGCAGAGAGCTAAAATGTGCCATCTGAGAGAGGGCCAGTGTAGAGTCTGTGACCACAGTGCCAGTGATGATGGCACAAGAGAGATCCATCCACATCCCTCCCTCATCCCCTAGCTCATCAGATGAGCCCCAGGCCCCAGGCAGAGGACATAAGAGCCGCAGAGTGAGGCTAGGGAATGCTCGCAGGGTCCCAATGCAGCTGCTGGACAAAGGATACACCACAACAAAGGCGGAAAGTCAGGGTGCCAAGAAGCACCTGATGGAGGTTGAACAGGGACACCAGTTCTGCAAACCTAGGATGGACCCTGGAGCAGTTCCTGGGAGCAGATTAGAGCACGCACCACACCAGAACCATTGCCACGCAGCACCCTAGGGGTACTGGCCTCCATGGGGACTCTGTTGCAGGACCCCCAGTGAGGGCCAAGACCAAAATTCATGGCCAGGGAATGTTCCTGTGTGTCCAGTCCTTTCCCCGCTGTCAGGAGAGCTAAGCAGCAAGGTAGGGCTCCTGCGCCCTGTGCAGGGGAGACAAGGGGCTGGGCTGGGAACCCTCTCCCTCGACCAGTGACCCTCCAGAACTCTACAAGGAGAATCAAGACAAGGTGAGCACAATAGGAGTGCAAGTTAGAACTTGGATGTATTTTGCCTCATACTTAAATTTAAATGGCTCCATTTAAAAATCGTGGTAGCAACTTATTATATATGAAGATCCCTATATCATCAGTATTAATAGATAATATTATATTAGTCTTACTGTATAATATATATCCTTATCATATAGTCACGTATTCTGTGACTCCTCCCTCCTAACAACAGTCTTTCATGATGGGTAGGATTAGTTTTACTGTTGAGAAAATATTGAGATGGTGCAGAGCCAGGATTTGAACTCAGGGCTACAAATCCAAAATACATGCTCTCTGTACTCCACCAGAGGATTCTGAGGAACCCAGGGAAGAGGTGTCAGAGCTTCCCTGGAAACAAGGCCCTCTTGCCTCCCAGAGCAGCCCCGCCAGGGCCAGATGGCCCCTCACATTGCGGTCAGGCAAGCGTCTTGTACCAAAGATGGACTCAGCTTAGGTTGACATCCTGGTGAACATCCATCCACCGAGCTCAGTACAGTCCCCAGGACAGTACCTGGCAGAGCTACTCCTTAGGAGGAAGCCACCTTCTCCTAGGGATCTAGCTGTACATCACTGTTCCGCGGCCCCGGAAGGCCCAGGGTTGGGCAGGGTTGCAGTCAGCAATATGGTCCCATCTGAGAAGCCTTCAAGCCTCTCTTATTGCTCACCCTCCCCCACGCCCAGCTTGACCTGGTACAAAAAGTCAACTTCACTTTGGTCCTTGATTGTTTTGTCAGAACGGGGCTGGGCCCAGATTCTGTTTCAAAGAGCCGGAAGGTCCCTCCCTGCCCCTTTGCTGTCCTGGGCTTTCTTCCTTCCTCAGCAGCCACGGGTGGTCACCCACACTCGGCCCACTGGCCCATGGCCAGTGCACTGGGGACGGGGACGGAGGGTAGAACAGCAGCCACAGGGCAGTGTGACAAGTGGGACATGAGAGGTGGGGCCGGTGCTTCCAAACCAGCCCAGGTGGGGATGAGGGCATCTGGCTTCTCGCACCAGACACCTGGGCTGAATCTCCAAGGATAAAGGGTTAGGGAGAGGATCCCAGTAAAGAAAATATGAGCAAAATTAGGGATACAGTAGGAGTGGGGAAGAGGGAGGATGAGTACATCTAAGGAGCCACAGGGCTTTGGTTTGGCCCTTCAGTACAGACAGGGAAACGAGGCAGGGACATGGCTGGCAGCATGGGTCTCAAGGGACTGAGTGCGCTGCTGGGGATTTGGCCTTTACCTAACAGTAACGAGGTCCCAAAAAAGGCTTTGAACAGTATATGGGGACAGGGAATTGGGATGGGAGGCAGATGCCTCATTGGGCAAGAGGTGATAAAGTGGTAAGGGGATTAAGAGCAGCAAATGGACCAGATTTTTTTTAATTGAGATGAGATTCACCTAATATAAAATTAACCATTTTTAAGTGAGCAATTCAGTGGCATTTAGTGCATTTACAACGTTGTGCAATCACCACTTCCATCTAGTTCCAGAACATGTTCATCACCCCAAAAGGAAACCCCGAACCCATTGAGCAAGTCACTCCCCATTTTTCCCTCCTCCAGCCCCTGGTAACCACCAAATACAACTTCTGCCTCTATACATTGGCCAATTCTGGACATTCCATACAAGTGAAATCATACAACACATCGACTTTTGTATCTGGCTTCTTTTACTTTGCCAAGACATGTTAAAGTGCCACCTGGATGGATGCAGAAAAGGATCAGCTAAGCATTAGGTCATGTGTGGATGTCGGAACCCTGGCTGAGGAAAGAACCCATGAGGAGCAACCTAGGAATGACAGGATGGGCAGGAAGAAGAGGAGGAGGATTGGCTTCACTTGGCAGCTGTTGACTTTGGGGGCCTGTGGACAGCCGTATAGAGGTGCCCTGTAGCAAGTGGCTGTCCAGGACCGGGGTGGAGGTGGAAGTCTGGGCAGGGGTTGGGGGGGTAGCCTCTTGGTGTGGCTGACTTCCACCAGCAGAGGGTGTGTGGGAGTAGAGAGTCCAGGCTTAGACGCTGGGGACAGAAGCAGCATTTCCATGATGGTACCTGACAAGGGGCATCTAGAGAAGAGGAGAAAAGCTAAGTGACCCATTGGGCAGGGAGACGAGCTGTGTATTCTAACCATATGGGTTGTAGAGCTTTGGAGAATGAAGCTATGGACTTGCTCCCTTGGAACATCCCACAAAAATCAAAAGATGAAATATAGTTTACAATATGAACCAGCAACTTCACTCCTAGGCTTGTCCCCAGGACATCTGAAAACATACCCCCACAAAAACTTGTACACGAATGCTCATGGCAGCATTATTCGTAATGGCCCCAAAATAGAAATGGCCCAGATGTCCATCAACTGATGAATGGATAAACAGAGGTGGTACAGCCGTACAAGGGAAAAATATTCAGCCTCCTGACACATGCTACAACACAGATGTGCCTTGAAAATAGTCCGTGTAAAAGAAGCCAGTCATAAAGACCACATGTTGTAGGATTCCTCTTATATGGAATATCCAGAATGGGCAAATCCATAGACAGAAAGTAGATTTGTGGTTTCCAGGGGCTGGGAAACAGCAGGGGTGGGAAAGAGGAGTGACTGCTAGCGGAGACAGGTGTTTCTTTTTGGGGTGATAGAAATGTTCTAGAGTTGACTGGTGATTGGTTGCACAATAGTGAATATACTAAAAAAAAAAAGACCCACTGAATTGTATACTTTAAGTGGGTGAATTGTAGGATATGTGAATTATATTTCAATAAAGCTGTTATTTTTCAAAAGGGAGAGGAAGTCTGGCCAGAGCAATGGCTTGTGGAGAAAAATACAGCTTAGGTGTGGAGAAAACAGTGACCAGAGCTGGCGTCCCATGAAGCCAAGAATGAATGGGGAAAAGAAATGAGAGCTTCCAAGACTGCAGGCTGTCTTCAGAGGGGTGGGGTGGGTAACCTCACACATGATGACAATCCCATGTCTCCCGTCTTCTGGTCTCTGAAGAATCATCTTCAGGGTTTTCACATCTCCCTCTTACGCTATGACTTCAAGTCTTGTCTGTTAATATTTCTCTACTTGGATTTTTCTGTCCTTCCTGCCCGCCCCCTCTGCCATCCTTGGTTGCTAACATTTTCATCAATAATCCTCTGGCTCTACTGGCTTCATTGGGATCATCCTTCCCTCTTTCCTGTGCCACTGATGCAAGGTCCCCCCCCACCAGACGTGTCAGCCATTTGGATTGCTTTAACAAGACATCACAGACCAAGTGGCTTATAAAAAACAGAAATTTATTGCCCACAGTTCCAAAGACTGGAAGTCCAAGATCAGGATGCCATCCTGGTCCGGTGAGGGGGCCCCCTGTAGGTCCCAAACTTCTCATTGTATCCTTACATGAAGCTCAGCGGAGTCTCTTTTATGGGAGCACAAGTCCTGTTCAGGACAGCTCCACCCTCATGACCCAATCACCCTCTAAAGGCCCCATGTTCCAATACCCTCACATTGGCAGTGAGGTTTCAGTTCATGTAAGAATTTGGAGGGGGACACTTTGAGACCAGCACCGGGGAGAGTTCCAGCACTGGCAACAGCTGCTCCCCTTAGCCCTCCTAAGGGAGATCTCAGACCTCTTGCCAGCAGCCCCATTGTTCTCCGAGAGGACCCCTCCAAGCCTAGCACAGATCCTCACAGCCTCCTGCCCATTTTGACCCAAGAGCCGCATCAGTGTGGCCAGCCCCAGAGCTGCTAGATGCAGAGCAGCAGCTCCCAAGGTGACCAGACAGCGAGATGGGACGTCTGGAGCCACCAGGCATCGCTGCCCATGGGGGGCCTCCCTGACTTGACCTCTCTCCTGCCATTCTGCAGAGTACTCAGTGGCCATGCCTGAGTCTGTGTTCCCGGGCCTCTTCATAATGGGGCTGTTCCTCTGGAGCCTCTTAGAGTACCTCATCCATCGCTTCCTGTTCCACATGAAGCCCCCCAGCAACAGCTATTACCTCATCATGCTGCACTTCGTCTTACATGGCCAACACCACAAGGTGAGCAGGGCCGGCTCCGTAACCAATGCAGGGGGGCTGCTGATCTTTGTGGGATTCGGGGTGGGAACAGGAGGCAATTGGGGCATTCGATGTTGCTCAGAGGGGTGACCGGGTCCTAATCTGAACTGGGCGTGGACAGAGTAAGGGTGCGTGCCCGCACACCATCATCAGCAACACCAGGCCTGCTGCAGGTACATTTCAGAGTCATCTTTCATCTTCCCAGCAACGAGTTCATTTATTCATCTCTTCAACCAGTGTTCACCACCGAGTGCTCACCATGTGCAGGCACTGTTCTAAACAGCATTGAACAAAACAGTAAAAAAGTCACTGCCCCTGTGCAGCTTCCTTCTGAAGATGGTGCTACAGTTCTCTGCATTCCACAGAGTGGCACACTGAGGCTTGGAGAGATTAAGAAACTGAGGGACTTGCCCAAAGTCACACCTGGCACAGCCAGGAGGTCATGCCCCATTCTATGAACTCCAGAGTCTGTGCTCTCAGCCATCCACCACCACCCTGGGGCTCTTCGGGGACAGACAGTATGTCACCCAGAGGCTGGGAGCAGAAGCCAGGGCTGCCCCAGGAGGCTGCACCCCCCCCACCCCACCCCACCGCCAGCTGCCTCTCGGTTCCTGCACTGTGCTGTTCTCAACCTCTCCCAGGGCATCCCTTTGTTCTCCGCCCCCCCTCCATTCCTGCCTTCTTCTAGGAGCTGCTGGGGGGTGGGATGCATCAGCACGTTGCTCTGTGGCTATCACCTGCTTTCTCTCCCCCCTAAGCCCAGAGAGGGCCTATCTCTTAGAATACTCACCAAGGCATCTCTAAAATCTTGCCTCTAATACCAGGCCCTTAGCTTTTGAAGCTCCAGAGCCCTGGACTTGGCTCTTTGGTCTGGCTCACTGTGACCACACCCCCTCGGAACCAAGAAGGGATCCTATTAGGATGTTCCGATGAGGAGAGCGTATCCGGAAACACTCCCAGTAGCTTTCGACCCTGTGAGCCTGCATTCCCCTCAGCTTGCTGCTGTGCTGCCCTCCCAGTCAACATCAGGCCTCAGTCCAGGGACCCTGGGTTGTATTTGGTGCTGGGGCTCCTCTCTAGCACTTTACAAATTCCAGAGCCAAAGCAGCCTTGTGAGCATAAAGCATGACTCTGAGCCGTGAACACCCCACCCATGTCACATCCACCACCATGTTCTTGGACAGGCTTCCAGGTCCCATCCTGGTTTGGAAATCCAGAGCAGGACAGTCTTTCAAGGGCTTTCAGGGGTGGTGGCCTGCCCTCCCTAAATCCCTGAAGGTGCCAAGCCCGCCCATGACAGGTTGCTGCCACCATGCTGGGATGTGTGGGGACTGCTCCATCCCATCCTCTGCCGTGCTGTGACTCCAGACAGGTGGACCGGACTATCTTCTGACATTGAACCTCTCTATCCACAGGCACCCTTTGATGATTCCCGCCTTGTCTTCCCCCCTGTGCCAGCTTCTTTGGGGATTGCCTTATTCTACCTTATTCTACGGCTCCTCCTGCCCGAGGCAGTGGGGGGTGTTCTGTTTGTCGGGGGCCTTCTGGGCTATGTCATCTATGACATGATCCATTACTACTTGCACTTCGGCTCGCCACACAAGGGCTCCTACCTGTACCACATGAAGGCCCACCACGCCAAGCATCACTTTGCATTTCAGAAGTCAGGTGAGGTCAACACATCCCTGCCTCAATTTGTTTATTTATTTGGCAGCCACTGTGGAGCCCCTCACCAGGGCCAGGCACTGTTCTGGAAACTGGGAATACAGGGCAAGTAAATTCTGGGGCTCCTACCCTGATCACTGGGAGACAAAGAAACCAGTAATGAGCAAAGATAATTTTTTAAAAGATTTTATTTATTTATTCATGAGAGATACAGAGAGAGAGAGAGGCAGAGACACAGGCAGAGGGAGACACAGGCTCCATGCAGGGAGCCCAATGAGGAACTCAATCCCAGGACTCCGAGATCACAACCTAAGTCAAAGGCAGACTCTCAACCACTGAGCCCCCAGATGCCCTGAGCAAAGATAATATTGGACAGTGATAAGTTCCACAGAGAAAAAAAACCCAACAGGATGTGGGGCAGGATCCAGCCCTGTCTAACCAAATATAATGCAAGCCACAGATGTGATTTTAAATTTTCTCGTAGCCACATTGACAAGTAAAATTAAACAGATATAATTTAGTTTTAATAATATATTTTATTAAGCCAAGTACAACCAAAATATTATTTCAACCTGTACCCAATATAAAAAAATCACTAAGGAGATATTGTACATCCTTTTTCGTCTATTAAGTGTTTGACATCTGATGTGTACTTTGCGCTTACAGCACATCTCAATTCAAGTGCTAAGTTTTCATTAGAAATACTTGATCTATATTTAGAGTTTATAAAAATTGACTATAAAAGAAGCCCAAAAAAGTAGATTCACATAGTTGTCTTAAATGTGCTTAAAAGTTTGCCGGCAAATCAATCAACTGTACTTTTTTCAAACTGAAATTTAAGTTAATGAAAATAAAATGAAATTAAGAATCTAGTGCCCCCATAGCTCTAGCCACATGGTCAGTGCTCAGCAGCCACACGGGCCAGGGGCTCCCGCATCAGACAGCACAGCACTAGGGACAGTGGTCCGGGAAGGTGCCTTTGCAGCCTGGGGCACCAGCTAAGAACAGCCAGCATCCAACGTCTAGGGAAAGAGCATCCCAGGAGCAACAGGTACAGAGCTCCTGTCCCAGCCTCTGAAGCAGGAATGAACTTGGCATCTCCAAAGAGAAGGAAGAGGCCAAAGCGTGAGAGAGAAGGGAAGAGTTAGGCAGGACCAGGCTCTCCCAGGAACTCAGGCTGGATAGGGAACTTGGGTATATTCCAGTGGCATCCTTGGGGGACTAGAGACACAAATACCGGGCTCTTGACTTTTGCCAGGACGGCCCTGAATGCTGGGAAGGCCAGTGGGGATAGATGTCCAAAACTTGCCTGTGCGCTGGCCCTCCCCAGGCTCCCTTCCTGAGGAAACCGCTCCCCCATCTTTACTGGTGCCTCATCTTCTTCCCATTTGTTCCCCTCTCTAGGATTTGGCATCAGCAGTAAATTGTGGGATCACTTCTTCCACACCCTTATACCGGAAGAACCCCACCTGAAGATGCAGTGACAACTCCCAGCCCCCTGGTCCGGCCCTCAGCCCAGCCATGGCCCCTTGTCCCACCCCCGCCCCCATCCAGACCCTGCAAAGAAGTTTGCTTGGCCAGGCAGGACAGGCTTGCCCAGGCCTTTGTGCTTGGTGGGGAATGCTGGGGAAACCAGGAAGACTGGGGCTGACCCTGAGACTGCCATCCTGGCCCACCACAGGTGGGTTACATCCACTAAGCAGCCAAGTAGGTCTCAGGGACTAGCACTTTCCTGGATCATCCTGGCCTCTCCACTAGCATCCCTGACCTGAGCCTTAGCCCACAGGACTGCGCAGGACCTGGCCAATGGGGAATTTCCCATGGGGAATGAAGGAAACTGACCCCTGGGGCCGGGCCTGTGTCCCACCTATGCCTTAGCACCTTGGACTTCCTAGGACACACCCCCACAGTGGAGCTGCCAGCATTAACAGCAATGAGCGGGTCTGCAGGGCCCATGTCCCTCGTCTTCCTCACCTTCCTCTCCTGGGGAGATCTGGAGGCTTTTGCTGTTCTCCTGATGAATGGAGAACACAGAGGTGGATGAAGTGCTCTCAGGAGAAGAGACAACATGATGCCTCCCATAGGCCACCTCCAGTTCCCGGGACAGTGCTTTTGGACCCGCCAATCACAAATGCCAGCTGTACCGCCAGATGCCTCAGGCTGCAACACATCCAGCACCCACACACGTGGCCCTCACATGCCTGTGCAGATGGGTGGGGGGTGCTGATGGGAGCCCAGGTTCCTCTCTTTAGGAAACACCAGCTTCTCTGGCCCTCCCCTCCCCTCGCCTGCCATTAGAATCACAAAGCTTTTCCCCCAAGGGAGGCTAAAGAGGCCTCTCCATGGGTAGGAGCCCCACCCCATATCTGGCCATTCTTGACCTCCACCTGGCATAGGTAGGCCTCTGCCCCCCTCACTCAGGACCCTTCCAGCTACTGCCTCCTTACGCCAAGAAGGAGCCTCACGCGGTGCCTTATCTCCCCTTTTGCTTTCCTGCACCTCCACCAGCAGAAGAGTGCCTGCCCCTTCTTCCTCATAACCAAAACCCTCACTGCTCATAAGAGGGTCTTATTTATAAACTACATAAATGTCCCTAGTCTGGCCCCAGACCAAGTAGCTGCTCAGACTGCCCTATCTAATCCTGCATGTCAGGCTTATGTAAAAAAAATGTGCCCTCTTTTTGTTCCCTTCTTACCCACAAACCGTTACTACTTGAATTTTTTTGAAAACTCGATGAGTGTAAAGGCTAAAAAGAAGCAGTGTGTTGGATCCTGTAATTTGTATTGTTTACTGTGGAGCTATTTAAAGATTTCAGAATAAATATACAAACTACAATTGTGAAATAAAGATGTAAATAAATTGTATATTTTGAAAAATAAAAACACTGAAAAAGTCAACAAAAGTTTGCTGCTGTTTGTTGATGGTGCCTCACCAAACTTCATGGCTGGGGAGGGGCAGCCAGGTGGGGGATGGGAGTAGCTGGCCCAGGAGGGAGGAGTATTTATTTTATCACTGATCAAGCTGTGTAGACCTGCAGAGCATCATGATGATAAAAAGCTTACCAACCCCTATCCTCTTCTCGGTTTTATTACTGTTTTAAAATTCCCTGTAGGGGTACCTGAGTGTCTCAGTCGATTAAGTGTCTGCCTTTGGCTCAGGTCATGATCCCGGAGTCCTAGGGCCTAGGATCAAGCCCCACATTGAACTCATGACCCTTGAGCCCTGAGTCAGGGTCAGGGTCCCTGCTCAGCAGGAAGCCTGCTTCTCCCTCTCCCTCTCCCTGCCACTCCTTCTGCTTGTGTGCTCTTTCTGTCTCTGTCAAATAAATAAATAAAATCTTAAATAAAAATAAAATTATTTGCAGACCACATCTCCCCTTGCTGCTGGCACCCAGGGCGAAGGTTGGAGGGTTGTCACTTGCGCCAATCGCCTTGATGCACCCCTGGGGAGTCATTTCTTCTGAAATTTATCAGATCCCAGCTAGGATTCCAATGGGCTTTCCTAAAACAAAGGGGAAGGCTCTAATAACAAATGCCCGCTGTGAGGACTAGAACTTCAGGCTAGCTCAGTCCAGATAAAATAGTTTCTTAAAGATGTCTTCTCAGCCATGTCATTTCCCACCTGGGGAACCTGTCGATATACAGATCCAATCCTCAACACTCAAGGTCTAATTCAACAGGTCCAATGGAGATGGGCTCTGGATTTGCCTGCCCAAAGATACAGAAGCAGAAGAGTAAGGAAGCTAATGTTGGTGAGGCTCTGACAACATGGAGGGAGCCCTGGCCCCTTGCTGCCTGTCTGGGCTCCAGCACCCATATGGTGGCTTTATCCATGTGGCTCCCAGCCTGAAGCTAAGTGTGGCCTGAGCCGCCCATCCCACATACTGCTGGAATCAGGCCCATGCAAGCAGCAGAAGTCACAACCTCCACTTCCTAGGTGGCGCTGGAAATCTGACCACAGAGCATCACACCCAAGCTAGGAAGAGACAGGAGGAGCATAGGAAGAGATTAAGTAGTTGTAAATGTGCAAGTCACCAGAGAAAAGTCTAAGATGGTCAAGTTTGAGCAAAAAATTAATTGGAAAAAAAAACCCTGTATATAAAAAGGTTGACACAGAACTAGTAAGAAACGCCAACATCTAAGTGAGTTTATAGGGTGGTACTAAGATTTAGGGGGAAAAAATAGTAAAACCAAGCCATTAATGAAAAGTTCTACTCAGTGAACACTGGACAGATTCCCCCAGAGCTTCTAGTTGTGCCCACTAGAACTTTACAGGGGAGTGGGAATTTCCACAGAGCCTTTGGAAGACAGTAAGCCTCACTGTACAGAAAAGAATATAAGTGCCACGAGGCCATTAACCTCAAGCAAGTTGGCACTCACGATGCATTCTCGGTGACCATCTAGTAGAGTCGGGGAATTTTATTATCAAGTGCAAAAGATGTAAGTGAGAGTCAAAGATTAGATGCTTGAGAAAGCATGGGACATTATCAAAATGCCAACACAGCATGATGGGAAAGCCTGGAGCTCAAGGTACATGATTATGTTTTGGGGGGAAGGGGGTAAGGTTGTGTGCTTTTTTGGTTTTAAATATTTATTTATTTATTTATTTATTTATTTATTTATTTATTTATTTATTTATTTTAGAGACAGTGAGTGCATATGCGCTTGGGGGAGAAGGGCAGAGGGCGAGGGAGAGGAAGGAGTAGACTCCCCACTGGGCGGGGAGCCTGAAGTGGGGCTCATGAGATCATGACCTGAGCCAAAATCAAGAGTTGGATGCTCAACGGACTGAGCCACCCAGGCGCCCCTGAATATGTTTATTTCTATAGTGAGAGAAGACTCACAGATCATCAAGAAAGTCTAACGCTTGCTAGGGCAAAGGGCCATTTAAATTCTGATTCGTGTAGATACCCAAGCTGACTCTCAGTGATCCTCGAAATTTACTTATTGATTCTGTAGGTGCCCTGGCAGAGGACAGGCCCACAGACATTAGTTTTGGGTTTTGTTTTTTGTTTTTCGCGCTGTGCTTGTACTTCCAGATATGCCATCTTTGAGCATTTCTGGTCTGACCTGAAGAACTGCCCTCTTAACTCCACTCTGTTCCATTCCTCCATTGGCTCTGGCTTTGAACTTTGCACCATTTCTTATTGTGCCCAGCACAATGCCTAACTTGTAACAGGCCCCAATGAATGTTAGTCTTGTCTCTGTCAGATCTCTGGCGGGTTACACTGTTGGATAAACAAGTGCCTCTCCACCTGTTCCCTGGCCTCTGCTGCCCTCTGGTGACACTATGAAGCTCTGCCCCTTGTAACTGCCCTCCCAGTGGCTGTTTCGGAATCAAATGTCTGTGGTTGTAAAATTCTAGCACTTTTCCACCTTACCTGTTCTCTTGACTTACCATTTTGTCTCATCGACTGTTCTTGAGGGACATCGAGAACCATGTGTATGGATTTCCAGGTCTAATATTCCAGGAAGATATGATAGTTGCTGAAATTTGACTGGAGCTTTCATTACAGTGAGGTGATAATGGCACAATGAGTACATTTTATCTTCTAAGAATGCTACAAGTTGAATGTGAAATTTGGAAAATGCCAAAACTCTCATCTTCACTCCATCCCAAATACCTTATAAGCTTGTAGCAGGGAGAAGGAAGAAATGATTTAAAAAGAAGAAGGAGGAGGAGGTGGAGGAGGGGGAGGAAGAAGGGAAGGAGGAGAAGGAGAAAGAGGAATCTTGTTTTGGCAAAAACATAAAGGTGGGATCCTGTTATCATTTAGATTAGCCCTAAAATGAGATCATGGATGTGGTAGTAAATTTGGAAGGCGATTGCAGAAATAGTGGAAAAGTTGGGAAGGATTAGAAAAGGAAAGTGGGGTGCCACATAAGGATGAGTATGTGAGGTTCCCATGCCGATTCTGCAGGGGCATCCTGAGAAGCAAACAGAATACCTACCAGGATTGTCCACCTAAAGGACAAAAGGCTGGAATATTTATCCACCAGCTTCCTCTCCTGTTGGTTGAGGATGGTATTCAGGGGTGTCAACTCCCTCCTCACTTATGAACTGTCCTGGCACACAAGCCGACCAGATTCTTTAGCTTTGACAAAGGTCCTGGAGCAAAAGCAGGAAGATGGATGAGTGCACTAAAGAGGACTGCAGTTAGTACAAATTGAGCAAGAGCTTGCTAGGAAATATCTGCAGACCTGTGGCTGAAATTAAAGCTGAGACAGTATTCAGACAGAACCTTCCACCACAACTGAAGTTAAGACGAGAGGAAGACAGAAGGGATATGACAAGGATAACCATAGGTATCTGCCACAAAACCCCCTTCCCAGGACCTTGCCTGCTTGGAGAGGAGAAAGGAGAATATAGAATCACAAGCATAGAGAGTCCTTAAGGAGCTCTGAAGGCTGAATTTATGCAAACTGCATGGTCTGAAACACCTCAAAGTCAAAAATTTAGCATAAAATATTCCTGGCTGGTAAAACCTCAAGGCTCTCAGAAGGATTTACAAATTTCTGTGGCGAGCTGCAACATCAATCATAGACCTCAAAAAACTCCCACAGATAAAATTTCAAGGACTATAAACTCACAATAAAAACAAATCACACAAGGGAAAAAGACCCCATGAGTAAAATCTGATAGAAACAGCATGTTAGAAACATGCTCACAAAGACATCAAACTTTGGAATTATGAGATGTGCTGGTTATTTCCTGTTCTTCAGATTCACTCTGCATTTTTCCCCATCCTATTCTGTACCCTATGCGAACTGCATCAGTGTGTGTTCTCTTGTTTATTGGCTGCAAATAGAGGCACCTGCAAGAGATTGGCAGGATAGAGAGGAGTGGGGTCCAGGTATTCATTCCTACAGCTCTTTCATTTTTTTCAGCAATATTTTGTACTTTCCCATGTACACGTTTTTTCACCCACTTGGTCATGTTTATTCCTAAATAATTTATTCTTTGGACTGCTGTCCAAATGGAATTGTTTTCTTAATTTCCTTTTTGTATTTTCATGACTGAGTTATAGAAACACAACTATTTTCGGGTGTTAGTCTTGTATCCTGAAACTCTGCTGAAGTCATTTATTAGCTCTAGTAAAAAAAAATTATAGATTATTTTTCTATGTGTAAGATTATATCACCTGTGAACAGAGATGCTTCTACATCTTCTCTTCTAGTTTGGATGTCTGTATTTTTTTTTTCTTGACTAATTGCTCTGGATAGAACTTCTGGTAATATTGAATAGCCATGGTGAGAATGAACATCCTTGTCTTGTTCCTGATCTTAGGGGAAAAGCACCCAGTATTTCACTATGAGGTATGATGTCAGCTGTGAGTTTTTCATAAATGTCCTTTATCATATTGAGGAAGCTCCCTTCTATTCCTAGTCTGCTAAGTGTTTCCATCATGAAAGGGTGTTGAGCTTTGCCAAATGATTTTTTTTCTTCCTCAAGTGAGATGATTTCCCCCCCCTTTGTTCTATTAATGTAGTGTATGCCATTGACTTTAATATGTTGAACCAACCTTGCATTCTTGGAATAAATCCCATCTGGTGACAGGTTATAATCCTTTAATATGCTCTGGAATTCAGTTTCCTAAATTTTGTTGAAGAGTTTTGCATCTGTATTCATCAATGATATTGTAGTTTTCTTTCTTGTGGTGTCTTTGTCTACCTTTGGTATTAGGATAAGGCTGGTCTCCTAAAATGGGTTAGAAAGTATGCTCTCCTTTTCTATTTTTGAAAGAGCTTGAGAAGGATTGTTATTAATTCATTGTTTTAAATATTTATTTTATTTATTTGACAGAGAGAGAATGCAAATAGGGGGAGGGACAGAGGGAGTAAGGAGAGAGAGAATCCCAAGCAAACTCCCCGCTGAGCATAGAGCTTGATGCAGGGCTTGACCCAAAGACCCCAAGATTGTTACCTGAGCCAAAACCAAGAGTCTGATGTGCAACTTACTGAGCCACCCAGATATCCCCTGTTAATTAATTTTTAAATTAATGGTAGAATTCACCAGTGAAATCATCTGACATGGACTTCTCTTTGTTGAATGGGTTTTGATTCTGATTCAGTCACTTTACGTATTATAGATAGGTCTGTTCAGATTTTCTATTCTTCAGTCCTTTAGGTAATTTTTGTGTGTGTCTAGGAATCTGTCTCTCTCATTTAGATCATCTAATTGATTGGCATACACTTGTTCATAGTAATACAGTACTCTTATTTCTTTTCTTTATTTGTGGGAAGAATCTCTAACACTAGATTAACCCTTTTGACAAGTTATTGAGTGTACAATGTGTTACTGTTGACTATAGGTACACTGTTGTATGGCACATCTCTAGGGCTTATTCATCTTACTCTACTGATACTTCATGTTCCTTAATTAGTAACTCCATTTCCCCCTTACCCCAAACCCTGGCAACCACCATTCCATTCTCTGAGTCTATGAATTGGACTATTTTAGATACCTCATATAAATGGGGTCAATGCAGTACTTGTCTACGACTGGCTTATTTCACTTAGCTCAAGGTTCATCCATGAGGTTGCATGTTGCAGAATGTCCATCTTTTTAAGGCCAAATAGCATTCCACTAGAAGTATATACCATATTTTCTTTATCCATTCATCTGTCAATAGACATTTAAGTTTTTTTCACATCTTGGCTATCTAAATAGTGCTGAAATGAACATAGGAGCCCTAGCTCTTTGAGATCCTGATTTCAATTCTTTTGGACAAATACCCAGAAATGGGATTGCTCCATCATATGGTAGTTCTACTGTTAATTTTTTGAGAAACCTCCATACTGTTTTCTGTAGTGACCACCATTTTGCATTCCCAATAGTATGCAAAGGTTCCAAGTTCTCCACATCTTTGCCAACACTTCCTGCCTTTTTTTTCCTGCCTTTTTTTTTTTAATAACAGCCATCCTGACAGGTGTGAAATAATATCTCACTGTGGTATTTTGCCTTGCATTTCCCTGTGATTAGTAATGTTGAGCACTTTTTCATATACCTGTTAGCCTTTTTTAGAGAAATATCTATTAAAGCCCCCCTTTTTATATGTATATTTTTTATTGGAGTTCGATTTGGCAAGCTATAGTGTAACACCCAGTGCTCATCCCGTCAACTGCCCCCTCAGTGCCTGTCACCCAGTCACTCCAACCCCCCACTTAGCTCCCCTTCCACTACCCCTTGTTCATTTCCCAGAGTTAGAAGTCTCTCATGTTTTGTCACCCTCTCTGATTTTTCCCACTCATTTTCTCTCCTTCCACCTATAATCCCTTTCACTATTTTTTATATTCCCTCTTTATATTCACTCTTATGAGTGAAACCATAGACTGATTGTCCTCCGATTTACTTACTTCACTCAGCATAATACCCTCCAGTTCCATCCACATCAAAGCAAATGGTGGGTATTTGTCCTTTTTAATGGCTGAGTAATACTCCATTGTATATATAGACCACATCTTCTTTATCCATTCATCTTTCAATGGACACCGAGGCTCCTTTCACAGTTGGGCTATTGGGGACATTGCTGCTATAAACATTGGGGTGCAGGTGTCTCAGCTTTTCACTCACTGCATCTGTATCTTTGGGGTAAATCCCCAGCAGTGCAGTTGCTGGGCCGTAGGGTAGCTCTGTTTTTAACTCTTTGAGGAACCTCCACACAGTTTGCCAGAGTGGCTGTACCAGTTCACATTCCCACCAACAGTGCAAGAGGGTTCCCCTTTCTCCGCATCCTCTCCAACGTTTGTTGTTTCCTGTCTTGTTAATTTTCACCATTCTTACCGGTGTGAGGTGGTATCTCATTGTGGTTTTGATTTGTATTTCCCTGATGGCAAGTGATGCGCAGCATTTTCTCATGTGCTTGTTGGCCATGTCTATGTCTTCTTTGGTGAAATTTCTGTTCATGTCTTTTGCCCATTTCATGATTGGATTGTTTGTTTATTAAAGCCCTTTTTTAAAAATCAGATTACTGTGGTTGTAGAAATTCCTTATATATTTTACAGATTTACCACTTATCAAATATATGATTTGGAAATATTTTCTACCATTCCATTGGTTGCCTTTTCACTCTGTTGGTTGTTTCTTTTGTTGTATAGAAGGTTTTTAGTTTAATATAATCCCACTTTTTTGGTTTTGTTACCTGTGTTCTTAGAGCTGGATAGATGAAGTCATCTGCCAGGGTCAGTGTTACAAAGATTTTCCCCTATGTCTTCTTCCAGAATTTTTAGTTTCAAGGGTCATGTTTAATAAGACTTTAATTCATTTTGACTTGATTTTTGTATATGATATAAGGTTCCAATTTAATTCTTTTGCATGGAGGTGTCTGGGTGGCTCAGTTGGTTAAGTGCCTGCCTTCAGTTTAGGTCTTGATCCCAGGATCCTGGGATACAGCCCTGCATCGGGCTCCTCTCTCAGCTGGGAGACAGCATCTCCCTCTCCCTCTGCCTGCTCCTCCCCCTGCTTATGCTCTCTCTTTCTCTGTCAAATAAATAATCTTAAAAATACTAAAATAATAATAATTCCTCTGCATGCGGATATCCATTTTTCCCAACACTGTTTGTTGAAGAAACTATCCTTGCCCAAGTTTGTATTCTTGGCACCCTTGTCAAAGATCAGATGACTGTATACATGTGGATTTATTTCTGGGCTCTCTGTTCTGTTCCATTGGTCTGTATGTTGGCCATTATTCAGTACCATAATGTTTTGATTGCTGTTGCTTTGTAATATATTGTGAAATCAGGACCCAGCTCGACCCAGAACCTCCTCCAGAGCAGTGCAGGCACGCCCCCTCCACCACTGCCCAGGTGCTCCCGACATTTTTTAAATTTATTTTGTTTTTAAAGATTGTATTTACTTATTCATGAGAGACCCACAAAGAGAGAGGCAGAGACCCAGACAGAGGGAGAAGCAGGCTCCATGCAGGGAGCCCATCAGGGGCCTCAATCCCCGGTCTCCAGGATCAGGCCCTGGGCTGAAGGCGGCTCTAAACCGCTGCGCCACCCGGCTGCCCTTAAATTTAAATTCAATTTGAGGTTGGTCATTTTTAATCTCTTTTCTTTGAACTTTGTTTTGTGTGGTTTTCCTCATACCATGCTTGTAAAATTTATTGTTTTACATTGCCCCTTTGATGAGTGGAATATTTTTTCCCATTATCGTTTATGGTTAGTTATTGCTGAGGTATAGCTTTTTGATGAGGCTGGAGCTAGAAAGCTGAAATACACAAGATTCCTTGAGCAGCACTTTCACATCTGCTTGTGTGTCCACTGGACCAGAAAAAGGTGTAAATCCCAGTGCCCTAATGAGTCCCAAGAAATGACCTTGAAGGAATCTGCTTAGCAACTGGGAATAGCTGGGTAGCCCAGATCCACTGAATCTTTTAAGATAGGCCCTAATACCTATTACTTCCTTTGCTATATCAGTATAACTATGGCAACAAAAACAAAAGTGTATCAACCAGGTTGCTTATTTGGTTTCACTTCTGCTAGTTTCTTACTCAGGTTTTAAAGGCAGATTTGGGTTTCAGACCAATTACCTTTACCAAACTGTCATTCAATTTATAAAATGGCAATAATACTTGTCCTACTTACTTCATCTAACTGTTGAAACTTAGTTTACTTCAAATTTAAATTCAATTTGCCAAAATACACCCAGTATAACACCCAGTGCTCATCTCATTATGTGCCCTCCTTAATGCTCGTCACCCAGTTACCCCATCCCCTCCACTCACCTCCCCTTCTGCAACCTTTTGTTTGCTTCCCAGAGTTAGGAGTCTCTTGTGGTTGTCTTTCTAATTTTTCCCCACTCAGTTTCCCTCCTTTGCTTATTGTCCCTTTCACTATTTCTTATATCTCACATATGAGTGAAACCATATGATAATTGTCTTTCTCCAATTGACTTATTTCACCTAGTATAAAACCCTTACTATGGAATAACAGTTCCATCCATGTTAATGTAAATAGTACATTACATTATGTAATACATAATGTATTATAATTATATAATACATTATAATACATTAATTAATGTACTAATAATGTAATAGTACATTATACTAATGTAAATAGTACATAGTTAATGTAAATAGTATTCATCCTTTCTGATGGCTGAGTAATAGTCCATTGTGTATATGTGTGTATGTGTATATATGTGTGTGTGTGTGTGTGTGTGTGTGAGTGTGTGTGAGTGTGTGTGTTTATACACCACAATCTTCTTTATCCATTCATCTGGATCATCATGGTTCCTTCCACAGTTTGGCTACTGTGGACATTGCTGCTATGAACATAGGGGTGCAGGTGTCCTGTTATTTCACTGCATCTGTATCTTTGGTGTAAATACCTAGAAGCACAATTAATGGGTCATAGGGTAGCTCTATTTTTAACTTCTTGAAGAACCTCCACACTGTTTCCAGAGTGGCTGCACCAGCTTGCATTCCCACCAGCAGTGCAAGAGGGTTCCCCTTTCTCCACATCCTTGCCAACATTCATTGTTTCCTGTCTTGTTAATTTTAGCCATTCTCACCAGTGTAAAGTGGTATCTCCTTGTAGTTTTGATTTGTGTTTCCCTGATGGCAAGTGATGTGGAGCATTTTTTTCATGTGCTTTTTTGGCCATGTGTAGGTCTTCTTTGGAGAAATATCTGTTCATGTCTACTGCCCATTTCTTGACTGGATTGTTTGTTTCTTGCGTGTTGAGTTTGATAAATTTTTTATAGATCTTGGATACTAGCCCTTTATCTGATATGTCATTTGCAAATATCTTCTCCCATTCTGTAAGTTGCCTTTTGGTTTTGTTGACTGTTCCCTTTGCTGTGCAGAAGGTTTGTTTGTTTTTGTTTTGTTTTGTTTTGTTTTTTGTTTTTTGTTTTTTGTTTTTTGTTTTTTGTTTTTTTCTTAATGGAGTCCCGATAGTTCATTATTGCTTTTGTTTCCCTTGCCTTTGTTTCCCTTGCCTTTATAAATATATCTTGGAAGAAGTTGCTGTGGCCAAGTTCAAAAAGGTTACTACCTGTTTTCTCCTCTAGGATTTTGATGGGTTCTTGTCTCACATTTAGATCTTTCAACCATTTTGAGTTTATCTTTGTGTATGGTATAAGAGAATGGTCCAGTTTCATTCTTCTGCATGTGGCTGTCAAATTTTCCCAACACCATTTAATTGAAGAGATTGTCTTTTTTCCATCGGATGTCTTTCCTACTTTGTTGAAGATGAGTTGGCCATAGAGTTGACAGTTTATTTCTGGTTTCTCTATTCTGCTCCATTGATCTATGTGTCTGTTTTTGTGCCAGTACCATACTTTCTTGATGATCACAGCTTTGTAATACAGCTTGAAATCAGGCATTGTGATGCCCCCAGCTTTGGTTTTCCTGTTCAGCATTCCTCTGGCTATTCAGGGTCTTTTCTGGTTCCATACAAATCTTAGGGTTATTCCAACTCTGCGAAGAAAGTCCATGGTATTTTGATAGGGATTGCACTGGATGTATAAATTGCTTTGGACAGCATAGACATTTTCACAATATTTATCCTTCCAATTCATGAGCATGGAGTGGTTTCCCATCTCTTTGTGTCTTCCTCAATTTCTTTCATAAGTTTTTAGGGTACAGATCCTTTTTACATCTTTGGTTAGGTTTATTCCTAGGTATCGTATGGTTTTTGGTGCAATTGTAAATGGGATCAATTCCTTAATTTCTTTCTTCAGAGTCATTGTTAATGTATAGAAACGCAACTGATTTCTGTGCATTGATTTTATATCCTGCCATGTTGCTAAATTACTGTATGAGTTCTAGCAATCTTGGTGTGAAGTCTTTTGGGTGCTCTGTATACAGTATCATATTATCTGTGAAGAATGAGAGTTTTACTTCTTTGTGATTTGAATGCCTTTTATTTCTTTTTGTTGTCTGATTGCTGAGGCTAGGACTTCTATTACTATATCGAACAACAGCAGTGAGAGTGGGCATCCCTGTTGTGTTCCTGATCTTAGGGGAAAAGCTCTCAGTTTTTCCCCATTGAAAATTATATTCACTGTGGGCTTTTCATAGACAGTTTTTATGATATTGAGATATGTTCCCTCTATTCCTACACTTTGAAAAGTTTTAATTAGGAAAGGATACTGTATATTGTCAAATGTTTTCTCTGCATCAATTGAGAGGATTATATGGCTCTTGTCTTCTCTTTCATTAATATGATCTATCACATTGAGTGCTTTACAAATGTTGAACCACTTTTGTATCCCAGGGTCATGGGATAAATCCCAGTTGGTCGTGGTGAATAATCTTCTTAATGTAGTGTTGGATCCTATTGGTGAGTATCTTGGTGAGAATTTTTGCATCTGTGTTCATCAGGGATATTGGTCTGTAATTCTCCTTTCTGGTAGGGTCTTTTTCTGGGTTTAGGATCAAGGTAATACTGGCCTTATAGAATGAGTTTGGAAGTTTTCTTTCTATTTCTATCTTTTGAAAGAGCTTTAGTAGAATAGGTATTATTTCTTCTTTAAATGTTTGGTAGAATTCTCCTGGGATGACATCTGGCCTTAGACTTTTGTTCCTTGGGAGGTTTTTGATGACTGCTTCAATTTCCTTACTAGTTATGGGTCTGTTTAGATTTTCTACTTCTTCCTGTTCAGTTTTGGTTTCCAGGACTGTATCTATTTCTTCCAGGTAGCATATAGTTGCTCATAATACATTCTAGTAGAAAACGTTGTCAGCTTCTTGTCCATCCTAAAGGCTAATTCTTTTTTTTTTTTCAAGATTTTATTTATTTATTCATGAGAGACACACAGAGGCAGAGACATAGGCAGAGGGAGAAGCAGGCTCCACACAGGGAGCCTGATGTGGGACTCAATCCCAGAACCCAAGATCACACCCTTGGGCCAAAGGCAGGCACCAAACCACTGAGCATCCCAGGCATCCCTCATAATACATTCTTAAAATCATTTGTATTTCCTTGGTATTGGTTGTGATCTCTCCTCTTTCATTCATGATTTTATTAATTTGAGTCTTTTTTCTTTTTAATAAATCTGGCTAGGGGTTTAACTATCTTATTAATTCTTTCAAAGAACCGGCTTCTAGTTTTATTCATCTCTTTTACAGTTCTGGGTCTCTATTTCATTGAGTTCTGCTCTAATCTTTATTATTTCTCTTCTCTTGCTTGGTTGAGGCATATTTGCTGTTCTTTCTCCATTCCTTTAGATGTAAGTTTAGCTTGTGTATTTGAGATTTTTCCAATTTTTTTGAGAGAGGCTTGCATTGAAATGTACTTCCCTCTTAGGACTGCCTTTGCTGTATCCCAAAGATTTTCAACAGTTGTGTTTTCATTTTCGTTAATTTGTATGAATCTTTTTAATTCTCTAATTTCCTACTTGACCCATTCATTTTTTAGTAGGATGCTCTTTAACCTCCAAATTTCTTCTTGTTATTGAGTTCTTATTTCAAAGCATTGTGGTCTGAAAATATGCAGGGAATAATATCAATATTTGGTATCAGTTGAGACCTGATTTGTGACCCAGGATGTGATCTATTCTGGAGAAGTTCCATGTGCAGTTGAGAAGAATGTGTCCTCTGTTGGATTAGGATGGAATGTGCTATATATAGCCATGAAATCCATCTGGTCCAGTATATCATTCAAAGACCGTGTTTCTTTGGTGATCTTCTGCTTAGAAGATCTATACTTTGCTGAGAGTGGAGTGTGGAAGTCTCCTACTATTAATGTATTATTATCTATGTGTTTCTTTACTTTGGGTATTAATTGGTTGATGTAATTGGCTGCTCCCACATTGGAGGCATAAATATTCATAATTGTTAGGTCTTCTTGTTGAATAGACCCTTTAAGTATGATATTGTGTTCCTCTTTATCTCTTACTACAGTCTTTAGTTTAAAATCTAACTTATCTGATATGAGGATTGCTTCCTCAGCTTTCTTTTGAGGTCTATTTGCAGGGTAAATGGTTCTCCACCCCCTCATTTTCAGTCTGAAGGTGTCTTTAGGTCTAAAGTGAGTCTCTTGTAGACAGTATATAGATGGGTCTTGCTTTTTCATCCAGTCTAATACCCTATGTCTCATGACTGGAGCATTTAGCCCATTCATGTTCAGAATAACTATTGGAATATATGGATTTAGTGTCATTGTATTACCTGTACAATTCCTGTTTCTGCAGATTTTCTCTGTTTCTTTGGGCTCCCTCTTCACTTACAGGGTCTTCCTTAATATTTCTTGCAGAGCTGGTTTGGTGGTCACATATTCTTTCAGTTTCTGCCTATCTTGGAAGCTCTTTATCTTGCCTTCTATTCTGAATGAGAGCCTTGCTGGATAAAGTATTCTTGACTGCATGTTTTTGTCAAATAATACCCTGAATATATCATGCCAGCCCTTTCTGGCCTGCCAGGTCTCTGTGGATAGGTCTGCTGTTAATCTGATATTTCTATCCCTATATATTAGGAATCTTTTGTCTCAAGCTGCTTTTAGGATTTTCTCTTTATCTCTGAGATTTGCAAGCTTCACCATTATATGTCAGGGTGTTGGTCAGTTTTTGGTGATTTTGGAAGTAGTCCTCTCTATCTCTTGGATATGAATGTCTGTATCCTTCCCCAGATCAGGGAAGTTCTCAGCTATGATTTGTTCAAACATACCTTCTGGTCTTCTCTTTCTCTCTTATGTCCTCTGGAATCCCGATAATACACATGTTATTCTTTTTCATATTATTACTTAATTCTTGGAGCCTCTCCTCATGGGCTCTTAGTTGTTTTTCTCTCTTTTCCTCACCTTCCTTCCTTTTCATCAACTTGTCTTCTATGTTACTTGCTCTCTCTTCTACCTCATTTACCCTAGCTGTTAGAGCATCCAGTTTAGACTGCATCTCAGCTAGGGTATTTTTAATTTCACCCTGATTAGATCTCATTTCTGCAATAAGAGATTCTCTAGAGTCTTTTATACTTTTTAAAGTCCAATTAATTATTTTTATAATTGTTATCCTGAATTTTATCTCTGACATATTACTTAAATCCATTATTAGATCTGTGGCAGAGAGTATTGCCTCTGGTTCTTTCTTTTGTGGTGAATTCTTCCTTCTGATCATTTTGTCTAGTGCAGAATGGCTTGCAAGGAGTAGTCACTTTTCTATTTGTAGAGTTCCAGCTGTTCTTTCTTTACATCTCAGGTTGAATTCATAGGTGTTCAGGATGGTTTGAAAGTTGCCTAGGTAATTTGGGGGACCAGATGAAACGAGGACCCCTACTCTTCCACCATCTTGCCTCTTGCTGAAATTAACTGGTTTCAAAGTCCTTTGCAAACTTTTCCATGGCCTTGTGCTTATTTAAATAATATCTCTGAACTTCAGTATCTTCATCTATAAAATGAAGGTAACTGTGGTAAGTTCATGGTTCCAAAGCTTTTAGCATGTGGTGGGTGAATAGAGAGATTTATGATCATCATTATAACCATTCATTACTGAACCCAGTTGCCTTTAGTTGCAAGTACAGCAAACATGATTCAAATTGGTGTAAACAATAAGGAAGATTATATGTATCATATCCTCTGTCCTTTTTTCATTCCAGCTGCTGTCTTTGTCTTGTCAACATGTAGAAGATCCTCATATATTGTGGAAATCAATCCCTTATCAGCTTTAGATATTTCAAAGGTCTTTTCTCATTATATTAACTGTATTTTAACTTTTCCAAGGTGTCCATTATCAAACAGCTTAAATTTTGGTGTGTTTTAACCTACCAGAATTTTACCTTAATATTTGTGCTCTTTTTTTAATTTTTATTTTTTTTAAGATTTTATTTACGAGAGAGAGAGAGAGAGAGAAAGAGGGAGAGAGAGAGAGGCAAAGACACAGGCAGAAGGAGAAGTAGGCTCCAGGCAGGGAGACCAATGTGGGACCTGATCCCGGGTCTCCAGGATCACGCCCCGGGCTGCAAGTGGCGCTAAACCGCTGCGCCACCAGGGCTGCCCAATATTTGTGCTCTTAAGATGCCCTTTCCCACCCCTAGTTTGCAAATGGAGTCTAAATTTCCTTCTCTTGATTTTATGGTTTTATTTTTCACGTTTAGACTTTAATCCTCCTGGAATCCATCTTTGTATGTGATAATGTGCAAGGCCTCATTTTATTTTTATCCATAACAGTGAGTCCATTTTCTTGACACTATCCATTAAATGTCCTTCCCCATTGATTTGTGTGCCACATTTACTGTATATGAAGTTTCTATTTAGACATGGATCTGACTCTGATCTCTCTAATCTGCTCAACTGGTCAATTTGCCTGTCTTTGCACCCAAAACACAGTGTGTTTTGTTTTTGTTTTGTTTTTATTATAACTTTGTAATCATTCTCAATAGCTGATAAGACATCTACCTCCTGACTCTTCTTTCTCAGGTTGACTTAGTTGAGTAAGTATCAGAGGAAATTTTATCACACTCTTCAAAACACACACTGAGATTTTGATTGTGATTGCATTATTTTTAACAGCTTTCTGAGATTATCATTTACGTACCGTAAGATTCACCCATTTAAGTGTACAATTTAATGGCTTTTAATACATTAACAGAGTTGTGCTACCATCACCATAATGTAATTTTAAAACATTTTTATCATCCCCAGAAGAAACCCTATGCCCATTAGCAGTCATTCCCCACTTGTTCCCATCCCCTCCATCTCTAGCCCTAAGCAACCACCAATTTGCTTCTCAATAGAGTGGCCTGTTCAGGCATTTCATATAAATGGAGCAATACAATGAGTGGCCTTTTGTGTCTGGTTTCTTTCACTTAGCATGATATTTTCAAGATAAATTTATGTTGTAGCACGCATTACACATGCTAAATCTGTTGCCAAATATATCCAAAGGATTCCACACTCTGTCATCAGTGACTGAGCTCAACATGGCACCAGTTCTCACCTCAGGGATGCTGATAGTCCCTCACACACCACCCAAACATAGGCAGGCATTACACTAAGGGTTCTCTCAGGCACCTTCTAGTCCCAAAATCCTAGTTTCCCCTTTTAACCCTCATAGAATAGTGAGGCATACTTTCAATAATGAGACCAGAATCATGAAGAAATTTGATTATCCCAAAATCCTGTGACTATTTGGGATTTGCATTGATAAAATGGGTAAAGGGTGCTTCTGGGGTTGGTCAGGCTTCTTTCTGGTGGTCTGTCATATGTCTTATGTGTTATAATGCATTGCATTTTTCAAGAATAACTGGAAAAGGATAGGATCTTTACAGTGTTATCATTATCACTCTCTTTAAATTTTTTTGCATTCTAGGATACAGGTTCCCATCTACTTTCAGGAGAGGAGGACTTGAATTTGGCTTTAGCCTAAGGGCTAGTTTGCACTAACGTGGCCAAGTCTCTTCCTGCCAGTCCACTGGGAGCCAAGGGGGTTCTTGTTCAGTGCTGGCCTGGAGGATGTTTTGTTATATATATTGAAACATATAGGGGATCCCTGGGTGGCTCAGCGGCTGAGCGTCTGCCTTCCACCCCGGGCGTGATCTTGGAGACCTGGGATGGAGTCCTGCGTCAGGCTCCCTGCATGGAGCCTGCTTCTCCCTCTGCCTGTGTCTCTGCACCTTTCTCTCTCTCTCTTTCTCATGAATCAATAAAATATTTTAAAAAAATAAATAAATAGGGACACCTGGGTGGCTCAGTGATTGAGCGTCTGCCTTCGGCTCAGGGTGTGATCCCGGGATCGGGATCGAGTCCCCCATCAGGCTCCTTGTAGGGAGCTTGCTTCTCCCTCTGCCTGTGTCTCTGCCTCTATGTCTCTCATGAATAAATACATTAATTAATTAATTAATTAATTAAAACATATAATGTTTTGCTGCTATAAAACATTATAAAGCTTTAAAAAAAAATTATAAAGCTGACTGGCCAGGAGTGCCTGGCTGACTCAGTTGAGAGAGCCTATGAATCTTGATCTCAAGGTTGTCAGTTCAAGGCCCATGTTTGGTATATAGATTACAAGAAAGAAAGAAAGAAAGAAAGAAAGAAAGAAAGAAAGAAAGAAAGAAAGAAAAATTTTTTTTAAAAAGCTGATTGGCCTGAACAAGGAATCTCCCCTTGATCGTTATTAGTGCAGATCAAACCTAAAAACTAAATTAATCTGTCCCTTTACCAAGAACCTCATGTGTCAGTTTCTTTTTAAATTTTATATTTTAATGTGGCTGATTTTCTCTCTTCGTATGGCCTCTTCTGCTGATTATTATTATTATTATTATTACTGCTCTTGTCTACAGAGCGAACAGAGCAACTCTTATCTTATTCCCTCTGGAAGTTTCTCCACAGCCTCCAGTGACCTGATTTTGGAGCACAGAATTCCAGCCTACAGGAAAGCTTCCAGTGTTGTTTATTCTCCGAACCATGGTTGAGGGGACTGACTCACTTTGTATGTGTCAGTTATTTCTTTTTTTTTTTTTTTAAGTAGGCTCTACACCCAGTGTGATGTCCAATGTGGGGCTTGAACTCATGACTCAGATTAAGACATGAAATCAAGAGTTGGACACCTAATCCACTGAGCCACCGATGCGTCCTATGTGTATCAGTTTTTTTTATCTCAGGCCCATGACCTGAGACCTCGACTTCTGGCCCGAGCCCCTCACCAGTCCCCACAGCCTGAGCATCATTCATTCCTCCCACACGTCTTTACAGAGTTCCTTGTGAGCACTGTGTGAATACAACAGACTCTACCTTCTTGGGGATACAGTTGAGTGGGGGAAACAATATGAAAATAACTAAGAGAGGAGTAGAATTATGACATGGCAAATAAACAAATACTACAATGAAGAGGTATGGGAACTCTGTGGGTACTTGACCCATTCAGGGAGGTTGGGGGGCAAACCATGTGAGACAGAGATGGAGAAGCACAGCAGAGCCAAATCTGTCCTGTAGAGAGAGGGAGGAGGGCTGCAGAGAATAGGGCCTTTGAGTGAGGCTAGGCCTTCAAATGTTTGGTCCCTTTCCATGAGTGAACCTGCCCCAATTCTCCAACATCATGGAATCCTCTGAACTTGGGACCCTGAGGAACTGCTGGTTTAGGAAAGGGACCTCATATTTCCTGAGGGCAGCCATAGGCTTGTAAGGTAACAAGTGGAGTGAAAGGATGCCAAGAACAGAATAAGTCTGTCTCCCCTACCGATAATCCTAGAGATGATGAGAGAAAAGGCTAGAAGCCCCAGGCTGCCTCCCTTTCCATAAATGGTTTTTATTACTTATTCTGATTATAACCCCTTAGGCAGGAGGGAAAAGGAGGCTTAATCCAGGGAGCACCAGCTCACAGAATTGAGGGTGGAATTTAATGTCTGTGGCTGTTCTTGTGGAGTTAGGGCTTATTCTTAAGGTTGCCAGATTTGGGATCCCTGGGTGGTGCAGCGGTTTGACGCCTGCCTTTGGCCCCGGGCGTGATCCTGGGGACCTGGGACTGAATCCTATGTCGGGTTCCTGGTGCATGGAGCCTGCTTCTCCTTCTGCCTATGTCTCTGCCTCTCTCTCTCACTGTGTGCCTATCATAAATAAAAAATTTAAAAAAAATTTTTAAAGGTTGCCAGATTTAACAAATAAAAACACAAGATACCAGTTAAATTTGAATTCCAAAGAAGCAATGAATAATTTTTTAGTATAACTATGTCCCAAATATTACATGAGACATACTTTTGCTAAAATTTCAGATATACACAGTTTCAGATAATACATAATTTTTTTAGTAAAAAAAAAATTAATGATTATCCAAACTTCCAAATCAACTGGATGACCTGTATTTTATCTGGCAACTTGATCTACTCTCACATGCATATTCTATGGTGCCTCTAGCCCAAGGATCCCAAAAGGCCGGTCACACATAGACCACTTACATGGATTTTAACATATCCACCATACTGCCAGCATGATGATGAATATTTTTCTTTAAATGAGCTCACTTTGGGGATGCCTGGATGGCTCAGCGATTGAGTGTCTGCCTTGGGCTCAGGGCATGATCCTGGGATCCAGGATCAAGTCCCACATCGGGCTCCTTGCAGGAAGCCTGCTTCTCCCTCTGCCTGTCTGTGTCTCTTCCTCTCTCTCTCTCTCTCTGTGTGTGTGTGTGTGTGTGTGTGTCTCATGAATAAATAAATAAAATCTTTTTTTAGAAGAAGACTATGAAAGTAATAAGCATAACAAAACAGCCCCATGGGTAACTGAGGCAGTTAACTATTTAATGCCCACAGTGGGCCCCACAGGCAAGGTTGCCAGACTTAAAAATAAATAAATAAATTATCTCACTTTTAAAAACCTAAATAAAGTAAAAGAAAATGGTATTTTCTATTACTACTATAATTTGGAAAACAGAATAAGTGGCCACAAATGAAACCAAAACCATGTTATTAAATTCTGGCTGGATGATGCTGCCTGCCCAATAGTTCAGACCCACATTCTCTTTGTGCAAAGGAAATATTAGCAGATTTAAAGAGGTATAAAGACACCTGACAAAAAAAATAAATAAATAAAATAAAGACACCTGACACCAAACTGAGACTTTCTCCTTGAAAGAGAGACTAGAATAAATTGAAGGGAGAACAATTTTCTCTCAGTATCTCATCTTACTTGCCACTTATCCCATATGTTTGACAATACTGTCTTGGCTATTTACTGAAATAAAGTTTATTCTTCTTGACTCTCTACACTAGTATGGGTTTGTTTGTTTGTTTGTTTTGCACTGATCGGTTTTATGGGAAGTAATTTTCAGGGCACCTGGGTTGCTCAGTGGGTTGACTCTTGGTTTCAGCTCAGGTCGTGATCTCAGTCATGGGATCAAGCACTGCATCAGGCTCCACACTGGGTATGGAGGCTGCTTGAGATACTCTCCCTCTGCCCCTCTCCCCACTCATATGTCTCTCTGAAATAAATAACAAATATATTTTAAAGATTTTATTTATTTATTCTTGAGAGAGAGAGAGAGAGAGAGTCAGAGACACAGGCAGAGGGAGAAGCAGGCTCCATGCAGGGAGCCCGACTTGGGACTTGATCCCGGGTCTCCAGGATCACGCCCTGGACTGAAGACAGGTGCTAAGCCGCTGAGCCACCCAGGCTGCCCAATAAACAAATATTTTTATAAAATAGAAGTAATTTTGGACTGCAAGAGACACTGTTAGTACCCCATCCAGGGAGCCTGTCTGCTAGCTCTGCATGCTCAACCCCCAAACTGCATGCTTTGCTGCTAGCTGAAGACTCCCATCTACAGAGGAATATCCAAGAGCACTGAAGTCCCTTTGCCTTAATGGATTTTATGTTCATAATTTCATATTCGTCTGTCACTGTCCCAGGCCCCCTCACCTTCAGCCCATGGCCATTGAACATCTGGTGTAAGTACATAAGTCCAGCTCCTCTGCTTCATGCAGAAACAAGCCCTGAGGGGTAATTATCCCCCAGAAGTCCCTAGTGGATTAGGCTGAGGCTGGAACTTCACCTGAAATTACACTGCTTGATTTTTTCTCCTCCTCTGTGCTGCTCCCCTGACTCCTTTGCCAGTTTCCCCTGGGAATGGAATACCTTCTTGATAAATCACTTGTACCCAAAACCTTGGCTCATGATCTGCTTCTGGGAGAACCCAGCCTAAGTCCCACAAATTGGGATGCAGGATCACCATTAATCCAAAGCACTTACCACCTACCAAGTTGATGGAAACCTCAGATTCACATTCTGTTTCAACTAGAAGGCTTGTAGGCATGTTCCAACTGTCCAGCCATGCCTTAGAACACTTCGATCTGTCCAGTGCTTCCCAGGCAGAGCCCCAGACAGGCACCTTCACCCTGCCCTGCCTAAAGTGACCTCTAGTATCAGGTCGCACACACTTCACAAGGGTCACCACTTGTCCAATGGACACTTAAGTCGCATCTTAGGTCTGCTGAATATCATGCACACAACTGTCCAATCTTGCTGCTGCAACTTGCTTTCCCTATCAATCCTTGGATAGTTACCAAGAGGAAGGCATGATGCTACCCAACCTTATTATCCTGTAATGACTGTCAAGCCCCCCAAGAAAGTTTGTGCAGAGGTCACTGATGCTCCCTGTCTTTCATTGTGTCAGATTGCACCATTTGAAAACACCTGCAGAACAGCATAGAAACATCAGGAGCTTGAGCTTGCTGGTAACTGGTGGCTACAAAATGAAGGTGAGTGTGGCCTTCCAGGGGACTCTTCGACTTTGGGCTCACCTCTACACCTGCCTGGACAGCTTTCCATGTGCTCATCACAGGACAGACTCAATCCTGCCTGCTGTTCTGATGCCAGTTCTTCCCACACTACCTACCTAGTAGGGATAAGCTAAGAGTCATTTCCACTGAAATGTCTGGACACTTCTGTGTCCCTGCAACACCCTCCAGGGGATCTTCTTAGGCATACAGACTCACGGGACTACCATAAACCACCATTTGGCATGCAGGGTCACATAGAAGGGCATCATGCAGGATACACAGCTTGCCAGCACATCCCTCTCTCCTGTGGGGGTCCCTACAGCTGTTCCCACTGTCATCCAGGAGATATTCTCTTTGCTCTTGCCCCAGGTACTGCAGAAAGAGGCTCCCCTCAGGTGGGTGTGGGGCTATACAGGCCTAGAAGACATGTGACCCACAGGAGTCAATATTCTCTTAGAACAACTCTGTGGGCATAGCTTCAGGTGTCCCCACAAGGTGTGTGTCATAATAAGAGTTGCCAAAGTACCCAGCATCCCTATCATTTCTTTATAGTTCCCATACCCTCCACCCCCACTCCCCCATTCATAAGCAATTTACCAATCAGTGATCTTTTTTCATCAGTAATATTACTTGGGAGCATAGATAACCATCATCTTTATCAGGTTCCCAGGAGGATGGAGCTTAAAAATTACTTGAAGGTCAGATCCTCATACAGAAGAAGAATAGGTTTTGTTAACCCGATGTCTACAATTCCCAAATGCTAAGAGAATATTTTCGTTGTCATCCACAGATGGCTTGTTTTCTTCTAGCCTTATGAAGTGTCAGGGACAGCCCTTAAATAACACAAGGCAGGTCTTTCCTGACTTTTTTTCAAAGATTTTATTTATTTATTCATGAGAGACAGAGAGAGAGAGAGAGAGAGAGAGAGAGAGAGAGAGAGAGACAGGCAGAGGGAGAAGCAGGCTCCTTGCAGGGAGCCTGACGTGGGGCTCAATCCCGGGTCTCCAGGATCACCCCAGGCTGAAGGCGGCGCTAAACTGCTGAGCCACCTGGGCTGCCCTCTTTCCGACTTTTAGATGCCTTTGTCCCTTGCCAGTGTGATAGAAGTGATTTCAAAACACCGTGTCTACACCACTACACCACCGTGTCTACACCACCGTGTCTACACCACCAACTTTGTCCTCACCACCCTGGAACATGTGCTACTCAGCCCTTCATCTCTGATATCTAGCACAATGCTAGATGTCAGAGGATGTCAGTGCTCAGTAAATGTGTGAATGAAAGGTGGATGAGCCACCTTTGGGTCTACTCCTTTTCCTGGGACCATTCCTTCCTTCCTTCCTTCCTTCCTTCCTTCCTTCCTTCCTTCCTTCCTTCCTGGCTGAGTTTGGGGCTGGCAGCCCTCTGACTGGTGCTGCTAATAACCAAAGAGAACATTAGTTGTGCTGTGGCTTTTTGAAAATCATGGTGTTGGCCAAGAAGGGTCAACTCATAGTTGTCAGATAACATCCAAAGGAACAGGCTGGCTGTCCTGTAGGGTCAGATAGAACAGAGGGGATGAGGAGATGCCCTCTGTCATTGTTTCATTTGCTTCTGAGAGAAGGCAACCCACATAGTGGCTCTCTGTACCCCTGGTCACCCTCACTTAATGGAGTTGAGTCCTCATCTGAGGAAGCCCTGGATCTAATATAGTCATACTAGAACAACGACAACTCATCAAGTCTTATGGGTGCTTTATAGCCACTATCTTAACCAATCCACATGGCCCCATTTCGCTAAAGAAACCTCTTTGTGTTCCTCGTGGCTGCTATACTATATAAGTAGAATTCATAATTCCAGCCACTAGAGTGGCCACACAGACAGTAAACACCACTGGCCATACACCCCATAGATAAAAGAGTGTTCCTTGATAACCATATGTAGCACCAAACTCCTGCTTTCTATCCCCCATCCAAGATGGTGCTGTTTCTGCAAGTCCCTGCTCTATCTAGCTTGTAGGATTTCAGTTGAGCAAATCACAGTCTTCCATCAGTTGAGAAATTAAGAGGAAAAAAAAAAGCAAATAGAGTCAATTCTGCAGCATACTTCTCACCTCAGATACTGGAAAATGTGTATAATAAAAATGTCATAAAAGCTGAAATCTACAGGTATGTCCGTGCACTTGTGAAGATTCTAATTCAGGTGAACAGGGCAGGAAAAGCTAAGTCAAGCCCCACCTCTGAGGACCACCATAACTCAACTCTGTTGAATGGAATTGGGTGGTGATCAGAAAATTCACGGAGTTTTCTGGAAATAGAAGAGCATGGAAAAAGGGAAATTGGTCATGGTTGTTCAGTTTCTTAGTTTTCTTTCAACTTTGAAATCGTTCCCTGGGAAATCATCACTGAGAAGATCCTGTTTGAAGGTAACCAGTATGAAGGCTGGTTCAGATGGTGCTGGCTTTGGGTTCCCCTTCCAGTAGACTAGAAATTCCCATCAGTGCTGTCCTGGGAGCTTTGTTATTCAATGTGGGCAACTGCCTGGGCTGGTCGAGGGGGGTCACTGGAAGCTCTTGTTTCTTCAATACTTAAAGTCTCTAGTTCTGATGCCAGCCATCACCATCCAGAGAGATCTGTCAGTGCCAGAACAACTTTGTAAGCCTCCCATGCTATTGTTTTCATGCCAGGCTGTGATTCTAAGATTTGCCACCTGGTGTCAGTGGACTGGCACCAGAAGCCACTGGTTGATAACTGCCCTTCTCAGTTGCAGGGGATTACCGATGATTACTGGGCATATGAGCCCTCCAGGCAGCCCTCTGTTAAATGTGGTGGGGGGCAATTTTCTGGTCTAAAGAGCAGGAGGCACAGGTGTTATTTCACATTTGTGAAAGATTTCCTTTGAAGTTTGCAACCAGGGGTGGTTTTGCTTCTTGGGACATTTGGTAATGTCTAAAGACATTTTTTATTTTCACAATTTAGAGGAGATAGGGTAGGGTTGAGCATGCTACTGCCATCTAGGATGCTACTCAACATCCTACAAGGCATAGGAGAGCCCCCCTACAACAAATTATCCAGCCCAAATATCATTAGTATAGGAGTTCAGAAACCCTACCCTAAGGTCATTGCTTAGTCCAAAGTAGGTTGGAAAGGCAGGTTACTTTACTGCAGTACATATATATATATATTCCTTCCCTCCCTCTCCCTTTGTCTTTCTTTCTTCCTCCCCTCCCCTCCTCTTCCTTCCTTCCTTCCTTCCTTCCTTCCTTCCTTCCTTCCTTCCAGAACCTTGGATAATTTTCCTTACTCAGACTTTCATCTCACCATGTTATTAGCTGCTTATCCTTAGTTCCCTTACACCATCCATCTCCCTAGGACAGTCTCCTTCTCCCACTAGATCCACATCTCTCAGGCTTTCCACAAAGCTCCAGACACAAAAGAGCATTCCTGGATTGAGGAAGTGTTTCCATTAAAGTTACTACAGAATTCAGGGATCCCTGGGTGGCGCAGCGGTTTGGCGCCTGCCTTTGGCCCAGGGTGTGATCCTGGAGACCCGGGATTGAGTCCCACGTCGGGCTCCCTGCATGGAGCCTGTTTCTCCCTCTGCCTGTGTCTCTGCCTCTCTGTCTCTCTCTGTGTGACTATCATGAATGAATAAATAAAATCCTTAAAATAAATAAATAAAGTTACTACAGAATTCAAAGGCACAGAATATGTTTTCCTTATCTTTATCGTGATATATATCATACTGCAGCAGTGTATAAAATGTGTATGTGAAGTTTCTTTTTTAAAAAATCCAAGTAAGGGGTGCTTGGGTGGCTCAGTTGGTCAGCGTCTGCCTTTGCCTTAGGTCATGATCCCATGGTCCTGGGATAGGGGCTCCCCATCGGGCTCCCTGCTCAGCTGAGAGTCTGCGTCTCCCTCTCCCTCTGCTGCTCCCCCTGCTTGTGCTCACTTGCTCTCTCTCTTTGTCAAATAAATGGATAAAATCTTAAAAATATATATATAAAATAAAAAATCCAGGTAAAGGAATATCACTTATCCATTCATTGGTTAAGGAATAGAAAGAAAATTGCCATTAACTCAGAAACCACCTATGTGTTCCTTGCCTTTCACAATGCTCTCCTTTCCTCCAAAGGTAATTGCTGTCCTAACTTTGGTTGTAAAAAATTTATAGTTTTACAACCTAGATATATTACATTATTTGGTTTCTCACATATGAGGACTTTTGATAAATGATATCATATTATAATCATCTAGAACTTGCTTCATTTGCTAACCATTATGATTCAACATTCATCCTTGCTAATGTGCTAGTTTTAATTCATTCATTTTCATTGCTCTGTAGTAAACCATTAAATGACCAAACTTATGACTTACCTATCCCACTACTGATGAACATATTAGTTGTCTCAGTACTTTGTTCTTAGGAACCACACCCCTTTAAACATTATTGTGGGGCAGCCTGGGTGGCTCAGCAGTTTAGCGCTGCCTTTAGCCCAGGGCGTGATCCTGGAGACCCCAGATCGAGTCCCACGTCAGGCTCCCTGCATAGCCTGCTTCTCTCTCTGCCTCTTTCTCTCTCTGGTCTCTCATGAATAAATAAAATATTTTTTAAAAACATTATTGTGTATACATTCTGGGGCACACATGTGATAGTATCTCAAGTTACAGACCTAGAGGTGGAGAATACTAATTATTGCAGATGGAATGACTTGAGGAAGGAGATAAAGAGACAGTATCTAGCCTTTTGAGGCAGCTCTACAAGGACGTCATCACTATCTACAGAAGTCTCTGACATGACAACTGTCTTTCAAGGCCTTCTGATAGGTAGGTGGTCCACTGGGAATCATTCTAACAGAGGGTAGCTCATTCCTCAGCCTTCTCCCATCCCTACTTTTTGGAATGAAAAATCAAAATCATGGCCTGGCTTCTATCAGGAACCTCCTCTTTGCCACAGAGCAGAAGAGCAGACTCATTGGTGCTTCCCAAAGAATTAGCCTTTAGGGGAAGCCCGGATGGCTCAGCGGTTTAGCGCCGTCTTCAGCCCAGGGCGTGATCCCGGGTCTCCAGGATCGGGTCCCACATCAGGCTTCCTGCATGGAGCCTGCTTCTCCCTCTGCCTGTGTCTCTGCCTCTCTCTATCTGTTTCTTGAATAAATAAATAAAATCTTAAAAAAAAAAAAAAAAAGAATTAGCCTTTAGGATGGACAAGAAGCTGATAACGTTTTCTACTACGTAGCTGACTCTCCTTTGTCTTCTTCCTTACTCTTCCAGGCTCCTTTACAATCCAGGGTATCAGAGAATCTAATATTGGAGACTAATTCACACCAACATGTGAGTTTACCCCTCCCACAAGTTAGTTGTATTTTTAAAAGTTGACCAAGTAAGAAGGAACCTGATGAGTGCAGATGGTGGTTTAGGCTCCAGTCAGACCAAGGGGAATGCAGTTTCTACATTATCGTGCAGTGTAGAAATGTCTGTGTTTTTAGCTGGGCTCTCAGCTCCCTGCTACTGTCTAACTTTCTGTTTATTCATTCACAGAAATCTTAAAGAAATGATCTTTTACAAAGCTATATATTGAAAGGGAAACTAAGGAGTGCCCCTGGAGGCACGAGCTGGGCGTCCTTCTGTCTCATATCCTTTGGCATGGAGTTATTTGTGGGTTCAGGGAGGCAGCATTTCCTTTTTACAAACAGAAAACAATTCCAGTCATGCAGAGTCCATCCCACTCCAAAGGATAGGGTCAAAAATACATCTCTGTTAGTAACCGTGATAGATATTTTACAAAACATATCCACACCACTTGGCAATGTGACTTTCCTATCAGGAAGTGGGGTCAACATCCTCATCATTGGAATCGGGGCTGGCAATGTGACTTGCTTTGGCCAATAGAATGTAGAAGAAATGACAATATGCCAGTTCTAAGCCTAGCCCTTCAGAAGGCCTCACAAGCTTCCAGTCCTCTTGGAATCCTGAGCAGCCGTGAACAAACTGGGCTAGTGTGCTGGAAGATGAGAGACCACATAGAGAGAGACAGCCTGATGCAGCTGAGGTCATGAGACTGGCCAGACCAGCAGCTTTCACATGAGCAAGTCCAGTTGAGACCAGAAGAACCACACAGCCGAATCAGCCCAAATTGCCCACATTCAAAATCATGAGCTAAGTGAATTGTTGTCTTAAACCACTGTTTTTAGGTGCATTTAGGTGCATTACACAGGGTAGTAACTGAGCAAACATTGTTCAATCTTTCCTCTTGCCCATAGAAATGGGTGCCAAACACATCTGCATACATTTGGCCTTGTATCTCTGACCCGAACCTAATTTCCACTACCATGTCAAAGAGCTCTCCTACCAGAGACTGCAAACTGGTTACCTAAAGGGTCTAGGGAGGAATCTAAATGAGTGAGCTGAGGGATCCCTGGGTGGGCAGTGGTTTAGCGCCTGCCTTTGGCCCAGGGCGCGATCCTGGAGACCCGGGATCAAATCCCACATCGGGCTCCTGGTGCATAGAGCCTGCTTCTCCCTCTGCCTGTGTCTCTGCCTCTCTCTCTCTCTCTGTGTGTGACTATCATAAATAAATTAAAAAATTAGAATAAATAAAATAAATAAATAAATGAGTGAGTTGAGCCTGAAGGGGCTTCAGTGAACAGATGAACTTTATGAAGGACAGCCTCCAATCTACTCCAGCCTATTTTTATTACATAGGAATGGGATTCCAGTGTTTTCAAAGCTTTCTATTTTGCCCCCAAAAAAGCTGAAAATTCATATTTTTTTGTAAATTGTTCATATTTTTAAAAGATTGGCATCTAAGAATTATTTTAATGTTGAAGAGAACAAACACAATATGTCAGCCTATGAGATTTCAGATTTTAAGCTCTACCAGACTCAGATGTATCTCCTGTGCCTCCTGCACGTGGCCCATTTGTTCTGAATTTTTACACCTTTGCTCATGGGATATGCTTTACGTAGGGTACACTAACACCTCTACATGTTGCTTTTTTTTTTTTTTTCCAGGACTCATCCCAACTCTTTCAACAGCAAATGTGCTGGGCATTGTTCCAATCACTGAAGAAACAACAGACAAAACACATTTGGAGCTTATATTCTAGTAATCATCTATGGGGAATAAAATTATGGCTGATTTCTATTTTTTAACTTTTTACTTATTCTTGATTTTTTAAAAATCCAGAACATATTTTTTCTATAAATAAAAACATGGAGAAAAAATATGACAAGTCAAACACCTAAAATTATCATTTTGGGGATGTCTGCGTGGCTCAATCAGTTAAGCATCTAAAACTGGATCTTAGCTCAGTTCTTGATCTCAGGGACATGAGTTCAAGTCCTCTGTTGGGCTCCAGGCTGGGCATGGAGCCTACTTTTTTTTTTTTAATTTTTAAAAAAGACTTTATTTATTTATCCATGAGAGACACAGAAAAAGAGAGAGAGAGAATGGCAGACACCTTGGCAAAGGGAGAAGCAAGCTCCATGCAAGGAGTCCAATATAGGACTCGATCCTAGATCCCAGGATCATGTCCTGAGCCAAAGGCAGACGCTCAACCGCTAAGTCACCCAGGCGGCCCTGGAGCCTTTCTTTCTTTCTTTCTTTCTTTCTTTCTTTCTTTCTTTCTTTCTCTTAGATTTTATTTATTTATTCATGAGACACACACACAGAGAGAGAGAGAGAGAGAGAGAGAGAGAGAGAGGCAGAGACACAGGCAGAGGAAGAAGCAGGCTCCATGCAGGGAGCCCGACGTGGGACTCCATCCTGGGGCTCCAGGATCACGCCCTGGGCTGAAGGCGGCGCTAAACCGCTGCACCACCGCGGCTGCCCAGGAGCCTACTTTTTTAAAAAAAAGTATTCTTTTCGAGAGCTAATCAGGTACTACTATTTTTATCTTTAAAATCCTTTGTTGTCTTTGCTGTAGGAGTGCAACAAAAGTCTTTGTTGTAGATTTATTATTTATACTCTGGCAGACCCACAGGCCGAGGGGGAGTCACTGCACAACTAATGGAACTTAATCTTCAGCGTCCTGCTCTTGCACAGGGTATCTTCTAAGGCCCTGTACCTAATTTTTCTCTAACATTATTTTTGAAAAATTTCAAATGCACTGAAGAGTCAGTAGAATTATATTCTGAACACCTGTAAGCCCCTCACCTAAACTCTATACCTGGCAATGTACTATATTTAGCACATACTTACCCAAATACCCAAGTCTCTTTGTATACTTTTTTTTTTTTGAGAGAGAGAGAGAGAGAGAGAGTGCATGCGCACATACTAAGCAAGAGTAGGGGAGCCAGAGGGACAGGAGGGGGAGAGGAAGAGAATCTTAACCAGGCTCCACACCTGGCATGGAGCCAGTCACGGGGCTAGATCTCACAACCCTGAGATCATGACCTGAGCTGAAACCAAGAGTTGGACACTTAACCAACTGAGCCACCCAGGAGTCCCTAATCCATTCTAATTTTCATGCATTTAAAAGAAAATATCAAATATCAGTACACTTTGTTTCTAAACACTTCAGCATTTCTGTCATGAACTGGGGTTCAATGATTGTTTATGGGGTTTTGTGGGGGAGGGTGGGCAGCTAAATTTTCCATGTTGTGAAATGCACAAATCTTAATATCACTTGATGAGTTTTGCCAAATGTATACACAAACGAGTAACCCAAACTCCATCAAGATAATAAACGTTATCATGCCAGAAAATTCCATTATGCCCATACAACCCACTCCTGCCCCACAATTCTGATTTTTAACAGCATTTTTGAGGTATTATTGTCACACAAACAATAATACTTAATGTGTACAATTTGGTAAGTTTTGATGTATCTTTATACCAGCACAACCAACATAACAAATATACCCATCAAATCCCAGTGTCCTCATGCTCCTTTAAAATCACTGCCTTCCACTCCCCCCACCAGGCAACCACTGATCTGCTTTCTTTCACTATAGATTAGTATATATTTTAAAGTTCTATATAAATGAAATCATATGGTGTACAAAAGTTTGCTTTCTTTTACTCAATATAATTATTTTGAGATTCATCCCTGCAGTTGCATGTCTTGGTAATTCATTCCTTTTGACTGTTGAAAATGATTGCAATGTATGGATTTAACATAATTTATTTTTCACCTGTTGATGAAAAGTTGAGTTGTGTATCATTTTTGGCATTTACAAATAAGGCTGCTATGAACTTTCAGGTGTCTTTATTTGAACATATGCTTTAATTTCTCTTGGGTAGGGCAGCCGCGGTGGCTCAGCGGTGTAGTGCTGCCTCCAGCCCAGGGTGTGATCCTGGAGACTGGGGATCGAGTCCCATGTCAGGCTCCCTGCATGGAGCCTGCTTTTCCCTATGCCTGTGTTTCTGCCTTCTTTCTCTGTGTGTGTCTCTCATGAATAAATAATAAAATCTTTAGCAAAAAAAAAATAATAATAATAATAATTTCTCTTGGGTAAATAACTAGGAAAAAATAGCTGCATTATATGGTAGGTGTACATTTAAAGAAACTGCCAAACTGTTTTTGCAAAATGGTTGTGCGATTTTCCATTCCACTGGGAGTATAGAAGAGTTCTAGTCCTCTATATCCTTGCCAACATTTGGTATGGCCAGGCTTTATAATTTTGGCAATTCTAATAAGCACATGATGAGTGGTATCTCACTGAGCCTTTAGTCTGCATCTCCTTAATGATTTAATAATAATGTCAAGTAGCCTTTCATTTCATTTGTTATCTATACCTCTTCTTTGGTGAAGTGTCTGTTCAAACCTTTTGCCCATATTTAAATCTGGTTGTTTTGTTTCGCTATTGAGTTTTGAGAGTTCTCTGTGTATTGTGCATACAAGCCCTCTTTCAGATAAATAATTTCAAATATTTTCCACCTGTACGCAGTTCGTCTTTTCATTTTCTTAACAATGCCTTTTGAAGAGTAGAGTTTTAAATTTTGATGTAATGCAATTTATCAATTTTTGCTTTTATGAATCATGCGCCTGGGGATCAATTCTAAAAAAATCCTTGCCTAACCTAAGGTCATGAAGATTTTCTCCTGCTCTCTTCCAGAAGTCTTTTTCTTTTTAAATTTTATTTATTTATTCATGAGAGACACACAGAGAAAGGCAGAGACATAGACAGAGGGAGAGCAGGCTCCCTGCAGGGAGCCTGATGCAGGACTCAATCCCCAGACCCAGTGATCACGACCTGAACCAAAGGCAGATGCTCAAACCCTGAGCCACCTAGGTGCCCCTCTTCCAGAAGTGACATAGTTTTAGAATTTACATTAAAGCCTATGATCTTTTTGCTATGGGAATCAGCAAAAGGACTTCAGGACGACACTGTTCTGGTTGTCAATATTTGGTGTCATTCTTTTCCCCCAAACTGTTTTGAAGCTCTGCATTATTTTGCAGTTTCATAGATTTCCTGCACTTAAACAAAGAGGTTTTCATTTGAGTCCAGCTACCTAATTTTTCTATGCAAAAAAATGAGATCCAGGGGTGCCTGGGTAGTTCAGTTGGTTAGGTATCAGACTCTTGGTTTCGGCTCAAGTCATGATCTCATGATCGCAGTATAGAGCCCCTGACTGGCTCCAGGCTCTGCTTGGAGTCTCTTGAGATTTTCTTCCTTTCCCTCTGCCCACCTCGTCCCTCTCTAAAATAAACAAATAAAATCTTTTTAAAAATAAAAACAATGAGATCCAAAAATGGGCAGCACCTTATAGATATTAAGCTGTTGGTTGAGGAGAAAGAGAACCCGGGTGTCCTGAAGTCCTATCCAGTTGTATTATCTGGGGCACTATCATATGTATCACAGCACTCCCCTTACTGTATTTTTTATTATGGTCATTTATGGACTGTGCACCATTTCTCAAACTGTTCCTCTAAAGTGGATAGATGTCAGCTGTACTATCAGCACCTCAGACAGTCCTGTCTGACCCTTCAATTGAAAGTAACTTTCCTAAGCACTTCCCACTCATGTCCCTCTGTTTTGCTGTTTTTATGATACTTACTACTTGAGATTATCTAATTTATTCTTGATTATTGGTTGATGATTTGCCTCTCCTTAGGAAAATAGAAGAATTTTTTTTTTTCTGGCTTGTATCTTTATTCTGTTTTTAGGGGTGAAATTCCCACCTTTTTCTTAAAAAAAAAAAAACCCTCCTATCTCCAAGCATCATTTATGATGCTAATTCTTTTCTTTTATTGAGAGAGAGCGAGCGAGCACATGAACACGAGTGGAGAGCAGAGGGAGACGGTGAGAGAGAACCTTAAGCAGATCCATGCCCAGCACGGAGAGCAGCGCTTGATCTCACAACTCTGTGATCATGACCTGAGCGGAAATCAGGAGTCAGACCAACTGAGCCACTCAAGTGCCCTAGAAGTTCTAGTAGGTCAAGAGTTTTCTCTGTCTTATATACCATATCCATATTATACAAACCAGAGCCAGGATTACAGTAATTGTTGAACAAATATTTGCTGACTGAATGAGTGAATGAATGATGGTACTCATAATGGTAGAGGAAAATTAATGACTGTCCTCAGAGCCTGAGGATAAAGTTTTCCACTAAAACTCTCTTTTGGCATCTTTTGTTTAACTTTGATAATTCTTTCAAATTTTACATTTGAAATTACATTCAGGCCTTAATTATTATCATCCAGTATGGAACTCATTAGTCATGTCTTTTGGTGGAGAAAAAGAAAAAGACATCCATCAAAACACCTCTTCTATGAAATAATTCTTAGTGCATTTTTTTGGTCTTTTTACAAATGAGCCATTAGACATGTTGGTATTTAAATAGTCACCCATAAAAGTGGGAATATCACCCCCTAAAATGGGACATAGCCAACACCTTCTCCCTCTAGCTATATATAACTCTTGGAAGTTGGAGACAAGACTATAAATTTCTGGCATGTATCTTTCTTCTGTTTCTCTCCTAGCTAGTAAACATGGCCATTGGGTGAATGAATATCAGAATCATTTAGAAACATCCTGTATACTTCTCACAAAGTAGCCCTTCCTGTTTGTCCAATTTATTTACCATGTGATAATTTACCTATTTTTATTCATTGTTTTTTCAAAGAATCACTCAGTATGTGATGATGTGTTAATGCATTTATTAACATGGGAAGCAATTCAATATATATATTTTAAGATTAAAACACTATCCCAACCTATATTGAAATAGATTTAGATAGATGAAGATTTTAAACAAAACTTTAAGTTGATGACTTCTCTGGATAGAGACGATTTTTCTATTTTGCGTCTCTGTACCCTTTAATTTTTCTCCACTGAACATGCAGGATTTATATATGAGTGCAGACGTTTTTCATTCTATAACATACATGTTTGTGTACAGAAGAAAGTTTCGTTTCTCCTCATATTATACACGCCAGGGCTTAGTAGCAGGTTCCTTAGATGGCAAGAAAGGAAGAAAAAAAATAAAAATGCTAATACCGACTCTAGTGGCAGTTTCAGAAGAGAAAATAATTGAATTATCCATGACTTTCAATTATTTATGCCCTCCTCTGCCATCAATTCCACCGCAAATTGACAGCTGAGTAAATAAAATGTTGGCAATGTGCAGTCTCTGCCTGAGATTTAGATTTTCTAGGTCTTCCTGGAAGTGGGATTTCGACTTTCAGTGAGATTCCTCAAAAATGTTTGCTGTTAAGTCACGTGACGATAGTTTATAGTAGCAGGCAATTTATTGCAATGGTTTTGGGGATTAAAGACATGCCGTAGTTCAGTTGTTTTGCATGAGCTCTTCAACGTGTGGAGAGGATATACAAGAACGCGATGGTCCCACGCCGCAGGCTCCCGAAAGATCTTATCCTTACAACTTTCTCCCGCCAGAAAGTTCAAATAAAGAGTGGTGAAACCCTGGTTCCGCTTTCCTCCTTGTGGGCGGGGCACCAGGTGACTGACGCAGGGTTCTACCAATCGTCCGAGACCCCGTCACACGTCAATTTACGAAGGGCCAGCCAATGAGAGAGCCTCTTTCTCAGGGAGCGGCGACCAAGAGAAGAAGAAGAGAGGCTATTGGCCGCCGTCCAGGACTGCTGCCCAATAGGAGCAGGCCCCGCCCGCGACTCAGGCGGGCCGCTTGAGAGGCTCAGGAAGTGGCTGTTGGCCCGGGTCCGGGCGAGCTGTTTCAACGCGGCCGCCACTGCGGCGATTTGGCAAGCCCCGCAGCGTCCTCCCAGCCCCAGGTAAGATGGGCGCTTGCCTCCGTCGGGGCCTTGGGCCTCTGGCTCCAGAGTAGCTTCCCGGGCGGGACTCGTGGTTGCGGGGTCTGAGGACGCCCCACGGGCGGAGCCGCGCGCGGGCACGGACCCCGGCGGCCTGGGGAGGTTCGGCTCCGGGTTGCCCAACCGTCGGGCCCGAGGCGCCCGAACCCGAGCTCTCTCGGGCTTGCTCGGGGAGGCGCCCGAGGTGGGGGGTAAGGCCGCCGCCGGCCGCGCTCGGGGGAGCCCGGCCTCCCACTCTTCAAGTCCCAGCGCTCGGAGCTTGAGCGCCCATTCCTTGCGCTGCTTTCCGGTTCACCGAGGAACCCGCTCTGTCACCCAGCTTCACCTCCCAGCGACACTGTGGCGTCAATACTCTTATTATCCCGGTTTTAGAAGCCAACAAGATGCACAGAGCGGCCAGGCAACCCGCCCAAGGTGCCGCGGGTGGTACGCGCCGGGGGGTGGGTGGGGAGGATTTGAACCGAGTGGGCTCGACGGGGTGTTGGGGGGCGGGGGCGGGCCTTAGCCGGTTGATTGGCGGCCGTCGTCCCGCCTGTTGCGCACGTCGATCTGAGTAACAAAGCCTGGAAAGGTGACGCCGTGGGAGGTTACTGTTGGAGCGGCCGCTCTCGCTGCCCGCGGAGAAGACCGCGCTTGTTTGGCGCGAGGAGGTCAAGGCCGAGGCTGCTCGAGATCGGCTCTCTGCCTTACTGTTCTAATCAGAACTGACAGATGATGGGAAGAAATTTCCTTTCTAATATTTAACCATGTGAAAAGTGTAGAGAATAATTAAAAAAAAAAAAAAAAAAGACCTGTGCACTCAACATGTAGATCTAACAAATCTTGGCCTTGATCTTTTGCTGTAATTATGTAATTGCATCCTTTAAAAAAAAAAAAAATGTATATGTAGTTGAAGCCCCATGTGTATCTGAACTCTCCTCCAGAATTTATTTTTCATGCTTGTTTTGTACTACTCTTGTGTATTTATAAGTCCAGTTAATAGCATGGTTTTGCTTGTTTCTAAGTGTCCTAAGAATGGGATTATAGCAGATTCCTTTATATAACCTGCTTTTTTCTGTTTGATGTAAATTTGGAGAAAATTTACTGTGTTGGAATTCTTTTTTTTCTTTTTTCTTTTTTTTTTCTTCTGTGTTGGAATTCTTAATGGGAAGAGAGCTTATGGTTCCATCTTGACCAAAGGCTTTGTTTTACTTTCTTCTCGACTTTCTGAGTTCACTTTCTGGGAGTTCAGGTCGTCAAACGTCCCACATTTTAGTTTTATTACTGCCTTTTTCAACTGTCTCTTACTCTGCTTTCTGGAAGAGTTCCTTTATCTTCAAATCTTTCTAGTAAATATTTTATTTTGACTGTCATGTTTCATTTCCAAGAGCTCTTTCTTGTTTTCTAATTTGTCCTTTTTCTCCCTGGCATTCTTTTCTTCGTAAGTTTGGGGGAGTTTTTGTTCTGTGTTTGGGTTTGTGTTTTTGGTTTTTTACAGTTTTTCTTGCATTGTTTTCCCTTCCAAGTTTCTTCTGTTTGTCTCCTTTGTCTCTTTCTCTCATATTGGAGGCTTTGCTCAAATGGTCAGTTGATCCTTGGCTATTTGTTTTAAAGGAGGGAGCCCCTCCCTCCCCTAAAAAGCTGATTGGGAGCTCTGTTTGAGTGGCTAAACCATATATAACAACCACTGGGCTTTTACTATTAAAATGGTACTCCTTGACGCCTACTCCCCAAGACAAATAGCAGGGTATATAACCTCTTTCTTTCTTTCTTTTTCTTTCTTTCTTTCTTTCTATTTATTTAAAAGGTTTGTTTGTTTATGAAAGTACAGAGAGAGAGGCAGAGATTTAGGCAGAGGGAGAAGCAGGCTCCATGCAGGGAGCCTGATGAGGGACTCCATCCCAGGACCCCAGGATCATGCCCTAGGCCAAAGGCAGACGCTAAACCGCTGAGCCACCCAGGCGTCCCCACATTTATTTATTTATTCTCCCATATGCTAGAATGTAAAATCTGTTACACAGCTTTATCCTGTCATCACCTCTGTAGAGTATCTGACTACTTAACAGGTATTTAATAAATATTTCTTGAATGGATTAACATAATGGAATTAGAGACAAGAAACAAATAATGAAAGGGATATGCCAGGCCCTTGATAAGTATTTATTAAATGGGCTAACAAATAGCATTAGAGATGGGAGACAAAAATAAAAGGACAGAGCAAATAAAGTTTGGTCAGCCTTTTTGGACAAATTGGGTAAATTTCAATTTTGAGTTAGTATTGAGTTAATTTTGCAACTGTAAAAGTGTCCTTTCTCTATCCTTTGTAACTTGGTGCTGTGAAATTAAATATTGCCTACTAAAATCAAATACAGGGGGATCCCTGGGTGGCTTAGCAGTTTGGCACCTGCCTTTGGCCCAGGGCGCGATCCTGGAGTCCCAGGATCGAGTCCCATGTCGGGCTCCTGGCATGGAGCCTGCTTTTCCCTCCTCCTGTGCTCCTGTGTCTCTGCCCCTCTTTCTCTCTCTCTTTATCATAAATAAATAAATAAATCTTTAAAAATAAAATACAGTATTATATGCATTTGTTTTTAGTGAATATCTGTGATTGGGTCACAATAAAAAGCTGCTAGAGGTCTGGGAAATTCCTTTCAAACACAGAAGTTCAGTCTTATTATTTCATAGATCTTTCTGTTTTAGAAGATAGTGCTATGATCACATGCCTTTATGTTTTCAAAGGGCAAACTGGAAAACTAGTTATAAGTACTTGTTATGGAGAAAAAAGTTACTGATTACCAAACACTTCTGACTTAAAGAGGAGGCTTTAATTATTTATTTTAAGATTCTCAGTTTTGTCAAGAATGATTTTTTTTTAAAGATTTTATTTATTTATTCGTGAGAGAGAGAGAGAGAGAGAGAGGCAGAGACACAGGCAGAGGGAGAAGCAGGCTCCTCGCAGGGAGCCTGATGCGGAACTTGATCCCAGGATCTTGGATCACGCCCTGAGTCAAAGGCAGATGCTCAACCACTGAGCCATCCAGATGTCCCAAGAATGATCTTAAGCAGAAGTTCTAAATCTTTTTTTTCTTTAATTTTTATTTATTTATGATAGTCACACAGAGAGAGAGAGAGAGAGACAGGCAGAGGGAGAAGCAGGCTCCATGCACCGGGAGCCCGACGTGGGATTCGATCCCGGGTCTCCAGGATCGCGCCCTGGGCCAAAAGCAGGTGCCAAACCGCTGCACCACCCAGGGATCCCTTAAGCAGAAGTTCTAGAAGACTTAGATATAATTATATCATGGACATAGCATGTTTTATCTATTTTACTGATACTTTTTATGAATGTTACTTCCCCAGTGATGGCTCACGAAGCAATGGAATATAACCTTCATGGGCAGTTAGACCATCATGTTGCAGAACAGCCTGTCCCTGCTGAAGTGGTCATCAGCCTAGAGGGACCACCCGTGCTCCAGCCTCTACCTGCAGAAGTGGTCATCAGCCAAGAGGGACCACCCGTGCTTCAGCCTCTACCTGCAGAAGTGGTCAGCAGCCAAGGGGGACCACCCCTGCCCCAGCCTGCTCCTGATGGAGAGGCCAGCAGCCAGGTGGGGCTGGACCTGCTCCAGCCTGCTCCACACGGGTCTGTTGGCCTGACAGAGGAAGGGGAGCTGTTGGGAGAAGATCGTGTGGAGAGCATTAATCCAGGAGCTTCAGAGGAGCATAGTCAGCGATCTCGTGTTACCCACCCTGTCCAAGTGTCTTCATTGGATTCGATGAACAGCTTCATCAGTGGGCTGCAGAGACTTCATGGCATGCTGGAATTCCTGAGACCTCCATCAGACCATAACGTGGGACCAGTGAGATCCAGAAGGATGAGAGGATCTTCACGCAGGTCAAGAACTACAGGGTCACAGAGGACAGACAGTACCAGGTAAAAATAACGTTAAAAATCTTGGGATTCGGGATTCCTCGGTGGCTCAGCGGTTTGGCGCCTGCCTTTGGCCCAGAGTGGGATCCTGGGATCGAGTCCCGTGTCGGGCTCCCAGCATGGAGCCTGCTTCTCCTTCCTCTGCCCGCCCCCCGCCCCCCGTGTGTCTATCATAAGTAAATAAATAAATCTTTAAAAAAAAATCTTGGGATTCGTGCCAGATTGGGACTATGAGCCCAGTGCTGCCAAGGTGTGGCACTATGACTTTTGGTAAGTTAGGTGGCCTTTCTGAACTCCCAATTCCTCACAAGTCAGGTGAAAATAAAAGTGCTTGCCTTATTTACTCACAAAGGCATTGAGGGATAATTTACCCTGATGTGCTTTGAAAACTAGGTGGTAGTTTATTAGCAATGGTTTCTATAGGGGCTGGCACTTCTTCGGATCATTTGCATATGAAAAAAGTATATTTTGACTTAAAAGTCCACATTCCAGTTACTCAGGTTCCATAGTTCATTGGCATTCCTTGTAACGATGCAGTAGACTTTGGTGCAGTAGACTTTGGAAGACCGGCAGGCTGGACTTAGAGAAGCCTTGGGAAAAGTAAAATGTGTATTAATTTAGGGCTTATCTGACTAAGTGGGGAAACATTCCAGCCCTCCTCATCTCAGAAGGTGTTGCAGAGTTGAAAATAACTTTCTTTCATAGTTTTTCATTTGAACTTTCCTCTCAAAGAGCTTAGCTATATCAGGTCTTGACATGGTTATTTTTATAACCACCAGCTATGCCTTGCCTGTTTTTTAACTTCATCCTGCTTTATTTAAAATACTTTATTTCACATTTGGCCTCCTAAATGTTTTCATAATGTTTGAAGAGATTTAACACCATGTTCATTTTATATGCAAAGGAAATTGGACCCTGAGAAAGCATTTTGGTCAAGGTCAAGGTCAAGTTGATAAGGGAACCTGAATCTGACTCATTTTCTGTGCAGGCAGATAGAGGACACTTCAGTCACATCCATTTGTTTTCTTAACATTATGAAAATAATGAGACAATACTAAAAAGCAGTAATTAGGCCATCTATTGACTATGTCTTGGAAATAAGAAAGCCAATAGAATAATTTGTGTTCTGACTAGGGTAGCTCTGGAATTGGGATTGTGCCTTCTGATCCTCGATTCAGCATCCTTTTCCATGGATTCTGCTGATTGCTGAATGGAGGAGGGAGATGGTGCTGCTTTTCCTCTGGATCTAGTCTCTAGCCTGGTCAGTTCTGGATGTGACCTCTCAGGGATGATGTGCTTAGATAAGTGTTGATAAGAGTTTCAAGGGCATGTTACTGTTATTTTAAGGCATCATTCCCTCTGATTATGAAGGCAGAATAAGATTTCATGTTTGTGTCCTAGGTCAAGGCACCCTGTAGCAGTTTGGGAACCCTTTCAAAGTGTGTGGGCTGAGGGTTGAGAGTGATGGCCCCAGGAACTGGCTGACTGCCAAGAGACCTCACCGTATTCCTCAGCCTTGGTTGTTCATATACTCACCCATGGGGAAAGGGGAGTCGGGGTGGAGTTGATTACTTCTGTGGGAGACTTGGGAACCCACTCATAGGGGTGTAACACTTAAAAACCAGTTGCCAGTTTACAGAGAGAACTAGAAGTGCCACAGGGATCAAAGTCTCTTTCTGGTATGGGCAGCATGATTCTCCTAAAATTTCTGATTAGAGTCTAGTCTAGAAGCTAGACTCTAATCAGAAAATTGCTTGATGCATATAGAATCTGTGCTCAGGGACTGGTCTAGATTCTTAATCTAAATTACAGAATTTAGATGTGAAAGGATATCAGTTGAGCTATTTGTCAGTTGTATTTGTCTCTACCAAAGGAATAAGCCTAAAGGGCTAGAGATTGTGTGGTTCAATGAAGAAAACATGGATTCTGGAGCCAGATAAATGTGGCCTTAAAACTTTTTTCCTCGTAAATACTGTGTTGTAAGCAAATTCCACACTAAATTCACATAAAAACAGGAGCTTTTCCTAGTACCGATTGCTTTTTTTTTTTTTTTTTAAAGATTTTATTCATTTATTCATGAGAGACAGAGAGAGAGAGAGAGGCAGAGACACAGGCAGAGGGAGAAGCAGGCTCCATGCAGGGAGCCCGACACGGGACTCGATCCCAGGACTCCAGGATCATGCCCGGGCCAAAGGCGGCGCTAAACCACCGAGCCACCCAGGCGTTACACCTACTGAATTTCTTTTTCTTTTTTTTTTTTTTTAATTTTTTCTTTATTTATTTATGATAGTCACACACAGAGAGAGGCAGAGACACAGGCAGAGGGAGAAGCAGGCTCCATGCACCGGGAGCCCGATGTGGGATTCGATCCCGGGTCTCCAGGATCGCGCCCTGGGCCAAAGGCAGGCGCCAAACCACTGCGCCACCCAGGGATCCCGGCCTACTGAATTTCTTAACGTGAATTCTTCATTGTGGTGTTTGGCACTTACTCACCTGACAGACCCTTTCTGGGTCAGGTGTTGAGAGCCTGGGCCAGGGGGAGCAGCTTTTGCCTCAGACTCCACTGAGAAGCCAAAGTTGGGGGAAGCTGAGTAATGAGATATTTTTCCAAACAGCTTCTCAGCCAAGATCACAAACACCTTTCCTGTTTCTTTGTTTGAGGCTGCTTGATTCTGGCTGTCAGCGTCACTCATTCATCAAAAATTTCTAATATTCCACTATGTGAGAGACTAGACTTTGCCTGGAGATATATTGTGAACAGGACAGATAAGGGTACCTGTTCTCATGGAGCTTATGGAATGTAGGACTACTGAGGGTAAGCAAGAGGCAAGAACTCATTATACTATTATTTAATTCAGAGATGATGAGTGCAGGCAAAGAGGAGGATCTCTTGTTGTCAGGGTTGCACTCCCAGAGAGAAAACCTAGCACTGTCTCCTAATGATGATAGTTCCTCTTTCCTTTGTCCCCACCTGACCTTGGAAATGCCTTTTGCTATATTAAAGTAATGTTAATTAGTGGGGTTCTTTTAACCACTTAATTATTAACCAGTTTCTATGCAGCATGCTCATTATGCATCTCAGTAGCCTAATGAATGGCTTAACTTTAGTCTGGATTTCATTTGATTAAAATGACCTTAGGAGATACTGTTCTTATGTGCTTGTTGTCATGGTAGTTATAGCTGTTATTAGCACACAGTTGCCGAAATTAGCTGGTAAACTTACTTATTAGCATTTTTTAAAAAAAGAAAACCTGACATCAAAAAAATAAAGACCTCCAAAAAAAAGAGCAAAATTTATCAGAGTCTGGAAATTAAGTAAATGCTTAAAGTAATTCAGGGAATAAATGTTAAAAAAAAAAAAAAAAAACAGCTGAACATCAGAACAGTAAGCTTCAGGCATTCCCTGTTCCCATAGCGTTCTCCACCTCGATGGTAACTGTGAAAACCAAGTGCCTGACAGCCACTTAGAGGGAGTAGATTGGGATTCGAGCTCCTTCAAAGCTTCATTCCCAGAGAATTCTCTTTCTTTGTTTCCTGGAAGATCCCACTTACAGAGTTCTTTCTGACTTAGCACTCTGCCCAGTCTAAAAAGCTGAAAGCCTTTTCCTCAGGCTGCCTGAGGTGGTGCATAACCACGGGGGAAAACTAAACTAAAACACTTAAAAGGAAAAGCTGAGAAATGAGATCTTCATGGAGTATTGAAAAGCTCTGACATATTCTTGGAAATCTAGAAGGCTGCATACATGTCTAGGGCCGTGTACAGCTGTGCTCATGCCCAGGAAAGAGCTAAGAAGGCACTAACTTCTCAATCCTGGCTGATCTTGGGGCTCTGCACAATCAAGAAGTATTGTCGCTTGTCTGGCTGGTTCCTGAAGGTTTGCCCCAACATACACACACAGGTCAGAATGCATTTGAATGGCCTGTTCAGAGGTTTGTTTGGTTTGTTTGCTGAAAGAGAGCACTTGTGTTTGGGGATGGGGAAGGGCAGAGGGAGAGAGGTAATCTTAAGCAGGCTCCACACCCAGCATGGAGCCAGATGCAGGGCTCTAACTCATGACCCTGAGAGCATGACCTGAACCAAAATCAAGAGTCAGACACTCAATCACCCAGGTGCCCCCAACCTGTTCAGAGTAATAATAAAAAAAAAGGTAAGAATTCTGTGTCATGCAGAACTATCCCTCAAATATGAAGGAACAATGAGGCATTCTAGGATTTAAAAAAAAAAAAGCACAACCCAGAATTTCTTTAGAGGAAACCTACCCTACAAGAATTACTAGAGTCCTTAAAGAACAACCCCCCCCCCAAAAAAAAAAAACACCAGACATAAATTGAATCCACATGAAGAAATAAAGAGCACTAACAAAGATAACTACATAAATAAATATAATAGAAAATACACATGGGTTTTTAATTTATAATTTTTTTTCTTTCTAATTTAGAAAAAGCAGCATAAAGAAATAACTGTAGGGTACCTGGATGGTTCTGCCTGCTAGGTGCCCCTATCTTTGTTTTATTTTAAAATAAAAAGTTTTTAGGGGTGCCTGAATGGCTCAGTTGGTTAAGTGTCTGCCTTCAGCTCAGGTCATGATCCCAGGGTCCTGGATCCAGTCCCTCATGGGGCTCCCTGTTCAACAGGGAGTCTGCTTCTCCCTCTGCCCCTCCCCCCTGCTCATGCTTGCTTTCTCTCAAAATAAATAAATAAAATCTTTAAAAAAAAAAAAAACTATGAACCTGTGTTGATGGACATAAAATCAGCAAAAGTGAGGAGGGAATAGAACTATAAAGATATGTAGTAAGAAGTGAAAATTAAAATGGTGCACTTGAAAGTAATACAAAAGAAGGCAATAATGGAAAAATAAGGCAGGCACTAAATCACTGAGCCACCCAGGGATCCCAATATTTTGTAATTCTTTTTTTTTTTTTTTTAATATTTTATTTATTTTTTTCATGAGATACACACAGAGGGAGAAGCAGGATCCATGCAGGAATCTGACATGGGCCTCGATCCAGGGTCTCCAGGATCACGTCCTGGGCTGAAGGCGGTGCTAAACTGCTGAGCCACCCGGGCTGCCCTATTTTGTAATTCTTAATTAGGAAGTATGTTCTAAAGTATACAACACCTGTTTTGTTTTGTTTTGTTTTGTTTTGTTTTTTTAAGATTTTATTTATTTATTCGAGAGAATAAATAAACCGCTGAGCCACCCAAGCTGTCCCACCTTTTTGGTTGTTAATATTGTCATTCTGTACCAGAAGTAGGGTGTGGTTGATTAGCTTGGATGTGAGAGAAACTGTGGAAAGGTAGTGGGTGTGGTTAAAACTCAGCCAGCCAGAAGAGACTGAAGTGTTAAAACTGCTCCCAGCTCTTCTCATCTTGAGGTAGTTTTTGATATCATGCTGTTTTTAACCTTAATGTGATGTTACTTAAACATAAAAAGAAAAATAGTGTTTTAAAATAAGAGGTAAAGGGCAGCCCCGGTGGCGCAGCGGTTTAGCGCCGCCTGCAGCCTAGGGCATGATCCTGGAGACCCTGGATCGAGTCCCACGTCAGGCTCTCTGCATAGTGCCTGCTTCTCCCTCTGCCTGTGTCTCTGCCTCTCTCTGTGTGTGTGTCTTTATGAATAAATAAATAAATAATCTTTAAAAATAAAAAATAAATAAAATAAGAGGTAAAGCAATGATGACTGAAGGCAGACTTCATTTTTGCCCTAGAAGACCTTGGTCTTGCATTGTTACAGCAGCAGAATCCTGTGAGGCTGTATTTTATATTTGATCAACAGAGCTCTTTTTCTTCTCGTCCACTCTCTTTCAACCACATAATAATACCAGTAGACAGATTGCTGCATTACGTCTTTTAAAAGATATCGACACATAGCCAGAAGCCAGTAAAGTAGAATTTGCTTTTAGCAAGAGTCAACCTCCAGTGTGGCTAATGTCATAATTGAGTGGAAAAGAGAATGTCCAGGCCAGCCAACATCTGCCTAAAAGTGCTATTTCTGCATCAGTTTTCAAAGGCAACATTCAACAGTCTTGAGTTGGGTTGAAATAACTAGGATTTACCTTCAGATTGCTGTGGATTTGTCTTGTGATGATGGTCCATTGTGCTGTAATTCTGTTTTTACTCTGCTTATATATAGGTCCAGAGCACCATTGGATGCCTACTTTCAAGTGAGCCGGACCCAGCCTCATTTGCCAACCACCACCCATGATTCAGAGACCAGAAATCCTGTTTCTGAAGACTTGCAGGTCTCAAGTAATTCCAATTCTGACAGCGATAGCTCCACAGAGTTTGAAGAAGTTGTTGCCCAGGCAGAGGAGACTAGAGCTGCTGTTTTAGAAGGTGAGTGTTTGAGCAGCCTGGGTGGCTCAGCGGTTTAGCACCGCCATCAGCCCAAGGCCTGATCCTGGGGATCCAGGATCGAGTCCCATGTCTGATTCCCTGCATGGGACCTGCTTCTCCTTCTGCCTGTGTCTCTGCCTCTCTCTCTCTCTCTCTCTCTCTCTCTCTCTGTGTCTCATGAATAAATAAATAAAATCTTAAAAAAAAAAAAAAAAAAGGAAGGTGGGTGTTTTATTCACAAGGCTAACATCCAGGAAGCTTAGCCTCCAGAAAGCTGGAAACACTAGGCTTGTGTTTTGATACTTTACCTTTTCCGCCCACATGTCCTAGATTCTGCTTTATGTAGCCTCCTTGGCCATAATATGTATGTACAGGATTTGCCCTAACTTGAAATTTAGTGTGATTTGTGACCCAGTGCACTGGTCACTTTGTAATGGCATTTTCTATCCTCTTGCATTTTCTTTGACATCCAAGAAGGAAGTAGATTCTTTATTTAAAAGAAAAGTTTTGTAAATTCAGTACCCTGTCTAGTCTGCTACTTGTGAAGTTCTAGTATAATATATATTTTGCAAGTAGAACTTTATTTAGCAGTAGTGGGCAGAGACCCCTAGAGCATATGCCCTGCTTACCCTCTGATACCCTAGATTGTGATCTTTTCCCATTGAAAGGAACCAGGACTTCTTGGAGAAATGGCTTTCCAAGCTTAGGATAGGAGACAAACAAGGCGAGCCTACAGCACTTGATTGTGTTAGAAAGCAAGGAAGCCATCTCTCAGAGCGTCATCATGTCTATAGGTATAGGAGCAACCTTGAAAGGGCTCCTAGTGGCCTAAAATGGGACAATTTAAACTTCAAAACAAATAATGAATGTACTCTTCAATTATGGATTGAAATCTACATTGAAATAATACATCAAATCTGTGGAAAATCTATAAATTCATAATCATGTACTTTTTTAAAATCTCATTTATCAACACCCTATTAGAGCCTTAATCATTACTCTGAAAACTGGTAAATTAAACATTTATTCTGTTTTTCCTGTGTGAACTGTATTCAGGAAAACCAAATAGTTGATGAAGGAGGGGTTTTTTTTTTTTTTGTTAAGACTTTATTTTTTGAGAGTAGTTTGAGGTTCACAACAAGACTGAGAGGAAGGTCCAGAGATTTCCTATATACCCCTGTCTCCACACATGCATTGCCTCTTCATTATCAGCATCACTCACCAGAATGGTGCATTTATTACACAGAATATTCACTCAAAGTCCGTAGTTTACCTTAGTGTTCACCTTTGGGTTATATATATTATGGATTTGAATAAATGTATAATGAACTATCCATCATTATATAGGGTATTTTCACTGCCCTAAAAATTCTCTTTGCTCTGCCTATTCATTCCTCTCACCTACCCCAACGGAAGTTTTTTTAAATGAAAACTCCCAGCTGATTAATATTGGAGCAAGATTGATAGAAAAAAGTCATATAATTTCATGCATGTAATGAAATTATGTTTGTAGGCAAAGTAGATCCTAAAACCATTAGGTTGAAAGGTTGATCGGGGATCCCTGGGTGGCGCAGCGGTTTAGCGCCTGCCTTTGGCCCAGGGTGCGATCCTGGAGACCCAGGATCGAATCCCACGTCGGGCTCCCGGTGCATGGAGCCTGCTTCTCCCTCTGCCTGTGTCTCTGCCTCTCTCTCTCTTTCTCTGTGTGGCTATCATAAATAAATAAAAATTTAAAAAAAGAAAAGAAAAAGAACAAAAAGAAAGGTTGATGGGATTCCCTTTAATTGAGGGGCCGGGCTGATATCACCAGACCTTATATGCAATCAGAAATATCCAAAGGGTGCCTAACTGGCTCAGTCAGTGGAGCATGCAACTCCTGATCTCAGGGTTGTAAGTTTGACCCCCATGTTGGGTGTAGAGATTACTTAAAAATCAAATTTAAAAAGAAAAGAAAAAGAAAGAAATATCCATAGCACTTAGAAGTACTGTTGCTGCCCATTCATCAACAGACATCATTAGAAGAGTGAAATGGGAATCCATTGACTGAAGGAAACATATAATACATATATCTGAAAAAGGACTTATAATCTACAATATGTAAATAACTTCTACAGCCTTAACAGAAAAATTGGCACAAGATTTGAAAAGGTACTTCCAAAGGAGAGTAGTCAAATGGCCACTAAATACATAACAAGAAGACTTCATCTGTCATCAAAGAAATACAAATTAAAACCACAGTTTGGTAATAATATGCATCCACTAGTAGAGCTAGAATTCAAGACTGAAAATATCAAGTATTAGAACGAATATAAAGCAGTCAGACCTCTCATACACTGTAAATTGGTACAGACATCCAGATGGTATCCTTACAGACTCCTCTGTACATATAAAGCCTACAGCTCAGCAATTCTACTACTAGGCATGTAACCAAAGAAAGGAATATACGTATTCAATAGAAATGTACAAGAATGTAACATCATTATTTGTAATGGCAAAAGACCTCAAAACGACCCAAGTACCCATCAGCAATAGAATGGATAAATGTTATATAGGGACACAATAAAACACTATACAGCAGTGAAAATAAGTGAACCACAACCCCATGTTAGTAGGAAAGAATATTACCCAAATGTAGAGTAAAATTAGCAGATACAAAAAAGTGGATAGCTCTGAAATGCTGTTTATTTGCAAAAACAGGCAAAAGTCAATAGATGGTGCTATAATTTAGTAAGGTAGTCACCTTTGGTGGGTGCAAATCATCTCCGCTGTACTCCCCAAAAGTAAGGAGGACATAAGGTATAAAAGGCACTCTTCGGGGTTTTGGTGATGTTCTGGTTTATAGTTCAGTTTGTGAGAATTCACTGAACTGAATACTGAGGATACACATTTTTGTAGGTTTTGTTGGTTTTTTTGTTTGTTTGTTTTAACAGTTTAAAGGGGCTCCCACTGGCCTGTGATGGGATCCTTTGAACCTTCAAAAGCAAAATGACTAAAAATTAAAAATCACCTCCTTGACCTTTAGTGGAGGTTTTAAAAGGTTGATAAGGAACCTGATAGTTCAGGGGTGAAACTGACACCACCAGAACCCAGTATGAGCCTCCTGACATGCAGCATGCAGGAGCATACAGCCAAAGAAGTATTCTTGCTGTCCTTCTTGCCAAAAAACAATTGAATCCACCGAAGCCCCCAGATTTAACTGCCCGTCTATAGGAAATAGAGGTGATAGAACAAATGAGTGAGCAATACTTCAAGGAGCAGTCAGTCCAGTCTGAGATACAGGGCATTTCATAAGACAAGTGACCAGACACCCTCCAACAAATCAATGACAAGGAAGGGGTGAAAATGAAAACGGGTGCAACAATGAAGTTCATCAAGTTCGTCTTGCTTAGATTCTGACGGCTAGAAATGCCCTGTACAGAGCAACTTGAAGACAACTGGGAAATTTTGAATATGAACTGGGTGGACATCAGACAGTATTAAGGGATTATTGTTATTGTCACTCGTTTGGTATGATAACAGTAGTGTTCATGTAAAAAAGAAATCTTTATCAGTTAGTATTACAAAAATTTTTATAAGTGAAACTACATTTTAGAGTTTGTTATTAAGCATTACAAAAGAAAATAACGGGGGCGGGGGCTTAGGAGAAGATTGGTGGAATATTGATTTTGTTGAAATTACGTGATGAGTACTTGTGTACTTGTACTGTTCTGTCTACTTTTATGTATATTTGATGAAAAAATCCAAAATATGTTAAAAATAAATCCACTGTTACTAGGGGAAATTTACAGCAATATTACCAATTAGAAATGGAAAACTGGGGTTACGTAGGCCCTCCTGCTAGCCTCTCATACCTGACTTCTGTCTTTTTTTGTGCATTGCCTGTCTTATCGTTTCTGGAAATGACTTGGCAGAGCAAGTAGGAGGTTCCTCAGCACAGCAAGAAGTTACCTGTATCAGTGGAGGAGAGACCTTCCCCAAACAGGTAATATGAGCATCCTTTTAAATGAAATGTTTGGATTTGCATTTAAAGAAGAGGCTGCTGGCAGCCCCAGTGGCTTAGCGGTTTAGCACGCCTTTGGCTGGGGGCATGATCCTGGTCCCAGGATCGAGTCCCACATTGGGCTCCCTGCGTGGAGCCTTCTTCTCCCTCTGCCTGTGTTTCTGCCTCTCTGTGTGTCTCTCATGAATAAATAAATAAAATCTTTTTAAAAAAATAAAGAAGAGGCTGCAGACTGAAATGGAAGCTTACAGACTTATGTAGGCAGGAGGTCAGGGGAAGTCCAATCCAGTTTACTCATTCATGTGGCCACTCCTCATAGGTTTAGAAAGGCAGGGATAGATTGAGGATAACTGGTCCTGCCTACCTAGCAGTTAGGTTTTGATTAAGATAGTGGATATGAATGCAGTTTCTGAAATACCTGGCAAAATACAATTGCTATGTGTTACACAGCTTTTATTTACGAAGATAACACATGATAATCCTTAATATGAGAGTTTATTTACATCACCTGTGACTCGGCCACTCTCAAAACATTGACCTACTTTTGATGTATTTCTATAAGGCCTCTCTTTTGTTTTTTTCTTCCTGAAAAATTTTGTGTGCATGTAAATTTGTGCACATAAATGTTGTACAAATTTACACAAAAGGAATCATATTATACCTTTGTTATCAGTACATAAAGTTGAATCTGTCTTTTTTTTTTTTTTTTTTTTTTAAGATTTTATTTATTTACTCATGAGAGACACAGAGAGAGGCAGAGACACAGGCAGAGGGAGAAGCAGGCTTCCATGCAGGGAGCCTGATGTGGGACTCCATCCTGGGTCTACCAGGATCACGCCCTGGACTGAAGGTGGCGCCAAACCGCTGAGCCACCCGGGCTACCCAAGTTGAATCTTTCTTATTAATCACTACATAGGTTCAATCATATAAATAAGTTTTTAGTTAACTCTTACTTTGTTGTGTACACTATACTTGTTCTTCCTTCTTTTGTTTTTTTTTTTTTTGTTTTTTGTGTTTTTTTTTTTTTCTTCCTTCTTTTCTGCTTTCCTTCCTTTCTAATTTGTTTTCCTGGTACAAATCAAGCTGCACTAAGCATCTTTGTGCAGTTGTCTTGCAAGTATTTGTGACTATTCATGGGATATATTTCTAGCAGAGAGATTGCTCTGTGAGAGGACAGATGTATTTAGTTTTGATAGGGAATGTCAGATTGCCCTTTGGAAAATTTGTGTCACTTTCTTACCTGTAGCAACAATATAGAAGCATTCCTATCTGTTCCTTAACCTTCAGCATTGCTTGGTGTCATCAGACATCAGTCTATACTGTCTAATAAATGGTCTCTTACTTTAATTTGCATTTTTTAGTTATAAGTGAGCACTTATGAACCATTTATAATTTTTTGTGAGTTCACTGTTAATACCCTTTCTTTGCTTTTCTGGGTTTCTTTTACGTATTTTCTTTTCAAGTATTTTATAACGAATTGATTATGAACCTAATTTTGAATATATAACAAACCCACTCTTCCTTGTTGTTCATTATCCAGGTAACTGCTAGATTTGTTTTATTTTTTTATGTCTTTGTAAAGATAGCTCCTTTTCTTCGTTTGAATGAAAAAAAATTCCAAGAATTTCATAAGATCAAAGGGAAGTATATATTTCTATGGCTTGTATGAAACATTTAACCAGGTGCATTTTACAAAGAATAACAAGTGATTTGGAGGTGTTGGGGTTTTTCCACAGTGTTTTCCATTGAGATTGTGTTGTTTTTTGCATGGTTTTATTGATTTGGTAGAGCTGTACATCCTCGTAAAAACTGATTTTGTATTTTCTCTAATGTGAATATATTCTGGTTTCCACCCAGTCTCCCCAGAAGACGGACCCCCTTCTACCTTCTGTTCCTATGGATGATGAAGAAGGGGACACTTGCACAATATGTTTGGAGCACTGGACCAATGCTGGGGATCACCGCCTCTCAGCATTACGCTGTGGGCACCTCTTTGGGTATAAGTGCATTTCTAAGTGGCTAAAGGGACAGGCACGAAAATGCCCCCAGGTGAGAACCATAGATAAAGACTGAGCATATGTACAGTTGACATGTTAAATCAGGAAGATTCCTAGACTCACGCTAATTTTATCATGTTGTGCTCTTTAGTGCAACAAGAAAGCCAAGCACAGTGACATCGTCGTTCTTTATGCCCGAACCCTAAGAGCTCTGGACACTAGTGAACACGAGCACATGAAAAGGTAGGTGGCAAGAATTTACCTACCGAGCAAATTCTGAAAAGGAGGTATGAATCATTCTTAATGTGGTTCTGAGGCTTTATTTGAACTGTGATGGGGGATCTCTGGGGATCACTGGCAATCTCTCTTACCTTGTGGGTTGTTTTTTTTTAAAGATGTTATTTGGGCAGCCCGGGTGGCTCATTGCTTGGCGCCACCTTTGGCCCAGGGCATGATCCCGGAGTCTCGAGATCAAGCCCCACGTCGGGCTCCCTGCATGGAGCCCGCTTCTCCCTCTGCCTGTGTCTCTGCCTCTCTCTCTCTCTCTCTGTGTCTCTCATGAATGAATAAATAAAATCTTTAAAAATAAAGTTACTTATTAGAGAGAGAGAGAGCACACGAGCGGCAGGGAGGGGCAGAGGGAGAGGAAGAAGCAGACACTGAGTGGGGAGCCTGATGCGAAGCTCAATCCCAGGCAGGACTCCTGGATCATCACCTGAGCCCAAGGAAGATGCTTAACCAACTGAGCCACTCAAGTGCCCCTCACATTGTGATTTATAATACATATCTAATATCTTCTGAAGGAGGTCAAATGGTTTGCTCTCCGTGCATTAAAAATGAGGTTTTAGGGGCACCTGAGTAGCTCCCTGATCAGTGAGGGGCCTACTTCTCCCTCTCCTCTGCTCCTCCCCACCATCCCCTTCCCACTTATGCATGCCCTCACTCTAGAGTGTACTCAAATAAATAAAAAATGAGGTTTTAGGGTAATAACTAATTGTAACTTTAGCTAGCTCAATGAACATGGGCCCCAGGCTTATTGAATATATACCTGAGATCTCAGCCATAGAATGGGGGAACCAACCTAACAGTGAAGTTGATGCACAAGAAAGCAGAGTTGAGAAATGGAAAGATAGATTCCTGGCCCTCAATTCAGCCATGTCTGAAGTTAGACTCCAGTGGATTTCTCAGTTGTATAAGTCAGTACATTGATTTTTTATTTTAATTTGCCAGCTTAAATAAAATTTTTATCGTATAATCTAGGGAGCATTGACTGATATTTCATCACATAACATTTTCATTCTGGGGAGACTGACACCTGGGTCATGGAAAACTCATTCCTTGAAAGGAGGGGAAGATAAAAGAAGGATGATAGATAGCAGACCATGCCACCTATTCCTTTTTGTGTTCTGTACTTCTGACAAGCCTCAGCTTTCAGAGCCTGAATGCTGTGTGCTGACTGGGACAGATAGATTCAGAAGGAATAGAGCAGCTGTTCCTTCTGCAGGAGCACTTAGCTATCCCTACCAATTTAGAATCAGCTCTGATACTTAAGCTGGCAGTAACAGGGATCCCTGGGTGGCGCAGCGGTTTGGCGCCTACCTTTGGCCCAGGGCGCGATCCTGGAGACCCGGGATCGAATCCCACGTTGGGCTCCCGGTGCATGGAGCCTGCTTCTCCCTCTGCCTGTGTCTCTGCCTCTCTCTCTCTGTGTGTGTGTGACTATCATAAATAAATAAAAATTTTAAAAAAAAAAAAAAAGCTGGCAGTAACATAACCTGGGAAGCCAAGACCAGGGTGTCTTTAGCCCTCCCCAAATGGAAAATCCTAGAGAAACCTACAGCTCTCCAGTAATACCTCACACCTGGTGTGGGCAGTAGACCCAAGCAGAACAATTCCCTGGAACTTTTGTAGCTTTTTCAGATGTCTTCTCTAGGGATTATATTTACTGCCTGCCTCTGCTTCTAAATACCATGAACGTTTAATAGGGATTTCTTGTCTTACTCTTTGACAAATTATGACGACTTGGAACATTTTCCAAGTCTTAGTCTCCTCTTCCCTACAATAGGCTTAATCAGACCTTAAACAAAACAACAAAAAAAGAGGATCTGGCACATTACTTAAGTGTTGCCATATGTTGGTGCTCGTGTCCCTAAGCCCTCCTACAATAGCACCCTATGCGGAAGGTTCATGAGCGAAACTTTGCACATGTAGTACAATGTAAGAAATTCTCAGGATTTTGGAAGCCAGAGAACTATCACAAATAACACTGTTTAAAACAAACTTTTAAGAACATTGAATACCCACCAAGAGAGTACAGGGACGTAGATTTTTTTCACAGTGCTGCTGGTAAGAATATACACCGACACAACTATTTAGAGAGACCCTTGGCACTGTGTTTCAAAAGCATTTAAAAGTAATTCTAGGGCAGCCCAGGTAGCTTAGCGGTTTAGCGCCACCTTCAGCACAGGGCGTGATCCTGGAGTCCTGGGATTGAGTCCCACATCAGGCTACCTGCATGGAGCCTACTTCTCCCTCTGCTTGTGTCTCTCTGCCTCTCTCTCTTTCTCTGTGTGTGTGTGTGTGTCTCTCATGAATAAATAAATAAATAAAAGCTTTAAAAGAAAAAAGTAATTCTACTTCAGGCATTTATTCTAAAGAGATGATTTGTGAATAAATGAGTGCAAAGACTTCATGAGGGGCACCTGTCTGGCTCAGTTGGTGGAGCATGTGACTCGTAGTCTCAGGATTTGTAAGTTCAAGCCCCATATTGGGGAAAGAGACTACTTAAAAATAAAATTGTTAAGGGTACATGGGTGGCTCAGTTGGTTAGACATTAGGCTCTTGGTTTCGGCTCAGGTCATGATCTCATGGGTGGAGAGATTGAGCCCCATGTCAGGCTCTGCGCTCAGCAGGAAATCTACTTGAGATTCTCTCCCTCTGCCCCTTCCCTCTCTTTGTGTGCACACACTCTCTAAAATAAATAAATAGGGACACCTGGGTGGCTCAGCAGTTGAGCATCTGCCTTTGGCTCAGGGTGTGATCCCAGAGTCCTGGATCAAGTCCCACATCAGGCTAAAATAAAATAAAATAAAATAGATCTTTTATTTTTTTTTAAGATTTTATTTATTTATTCATGAAAGAGAGAGAGAGAGAGAGAGAGAGAGAGAGAATGGGGCAGAGACACAGGCAGAGGGAGAAGCAGGCTCCATGCAGGGAGCCCGACGTGGGACTCTATCCTGGGTCTCCAGGATCAGGCCCTGGGCTGAAGTCGGTGCTAAACCCCTGAGCCACCCGGGCTGCCCTAAAATAAATCTTTAAAAAAATAAATAGGGGAACCTAGGTGGCTTAGTCAGTTAAGCATCTCCCTTTGGCTCAGGTCGGTCCTGGGTTGAGCCCTACAGGAAGCTCCCTGTTTGGTGGGGAGTCTGCTCTTCCTTCTGCCCCTCCCCTTGCTTATGTTCTCTTCTCTCTCTCAATCTCTCAAACTAATAAATAATAAAACCTTACTTAAAAAATTTAAATAGGAACACCTGGGTGGCTCAGTGGTTGAGTGTCTCCCTTTGGCTCAGGGTGTGTTCCTGGGGTCCCAGGATTGAGTCCTGCATCAGGCTCCCTGCAGGGAACTTGCTTCTCCCTTTGCCTGAGTCTCTGCCTCTCTGTTTGTCATGAGTAAATAAAATCTTAAAAAAATAAATTAATTAAAAATAAATAAAAGCACAATATTTATTTCATGAGACTTTTCATTTAAGCATTGTTAATCCAAACCAAGAGAATTCATCGGTTGAGTAAACTCTGACATAAACTGATATTAAAGTCCACATAATATTTTGTCATGTGAAAGCACATTGTGGTGATTGTCTTTGCAAAGTAGAAAAAAATACAGGTAGTCACTGAATAGTGAAATTACAGATGGTTTTAATTTTCTTATTTTTTCTCATTTGGCCTAAGAAATACTAATTTGGTCCAATAAATATTTAGTATTTTTACATGGCAGCTGTGTGGAGAGGTTAATTTTGTTGAAAATGCATGGTTGTTAATATATGATTATATTTAAAACTTTGCTGATTACTCAACTCTCAACAGAGTCCAGGACCAATTGGCCTTACAGGTGAATTCTACCAAACACTTAAAGAAGAGTTAATAGCTTTTTTTTTTTTTTTTTTTTTTTTAAGATTTATTTATTTGTTTTAGGAGGGATGAGCAGAGGGAGAGAGAGAGAATCCTGAAGCAGACTCCCCACTGAGTGTGGAGCCAGATGCAGGGCTTGATCCTAGGACCCCAAGATCATGACCTGAGCCAAAATCAAGAGTTAGCTGCTTAACCAACTGAGCCACCCAGGTGACCCAATACCTAATTCTTCTCAAACTTTTTCAAAAAATAGAAAAGGAAGAAAAATTTCAAATTCATTCTATGAGTCAAGTGTCACTCTGATACCAGTACCACATAAAGATACCACCAAAAAAGAGAACTACAGATCAATGCCTCTGATGAAGATAGATGTAGAAATTCTCAACAAGGTATTAGCAAACCAAATCGAACAATACATTAAAAAAAAAAAAATCATTCACAAAGATCAGGTGGGATTTATTCCCAGGATGCAAGGGTGGTTTGTTATTTACAAAGTAATGCAATACATCATTTCAGTAAGAGAAAGAATAAAAACCATATAATCATTTCAATAGATGCAGAAAAAGCATTTGACAAAATACAACATCCATTTATGATAAAAATTCTCAACAAGGTAGATTTAGAGGAACGATACCTCAGCATAGTAAAGGTCTTCTATGAAAAACCCCACAGCTAATATCATCCTTAATGGAGGAAAAAGTGGGAGCTGTTCGCCTAAGTCAAGACAAGGATGTCCACTCTCACCACAGCAATCAGACAAGAGAAATAAATAATAAAAAGGTGTCCAGATTGGTAAGGAAGAAGTAAAACTATTAGCTGATGACATGATACTGTATGTAGAGAACCCAAAGACTCCACCAAAAAACTATTAAAACTGATAAATGAACTCAGAAATTTGCAGAATGAAAAATGAGTGTACAGAAAATCTGTTCCATTTCTATGGAACAATAATGAATCAGCAGAAAGAGAACTTAAGAAAACGATCCCATTTACAATTGCACCAAAAATAATAAGATACCTAGAAATAAACTTCAAGAGAAAAACCTGTACTCTGAAAACTATAAGACATTGATGAAAGAAATTGAAGATGACACAAATGGAAAGATACTCCATGCTCATGGATTGGAAGAACAAATATTGTTAAAATGTCTATACTACGGGGATCCCTGGGTGGCGCAGCGGTTTGGCGCCTGCCTTTGGCCCAGGGCGCGATCCTGGAGACCCGGGATCGAATCCCACGTCGGGCTCCCAGTGCATGGAGCCTGCTTCTCCCTCTGCCTATGTCTCTGCCTCTCTCTCTCACTGTGTGCCTATCATAAATAAATAAAAATTTTAAAAAAAATGTCTATACTACCTAAAGTAATCTACACAGTTAATGCAATCCCTATCAAAATACCAACAGCAGTTTTCACAGAACTAGAACAATCCTAAAATTTGTATGGAACCATAAAAGACCCTGAATAGCCAAAGCAATCTTGTTTTGTTTTTTTTTTTTAAAGACATTTTATTTTTTATTTTTATTTTTGATAGTCACAGAGAGAGAGAGAGAGAGAGAGAGGCAGAGACACAGGCAGAGGGAGAAGCAGGCTCCATGCACCGGGAGCTCGACGTGGGATTCGATCCCGGGTCTCCAGGATCGCGCCCTGGGCCAAAGGCAGGCGCCAAACCGCTGCGCCACCCAGGGATCCCAGCAATCTTGAAAAAGAAAAAACTGGGGCAGCCTGGGTGGCTCAGTGGTTTAGCACCTCCTTTGGCCCAGGACATGATCTTGGAGACCCAGGATCGAGTCCCACGTTGGGCTCCCTGCATGGAGCCTGCTTCTCCCTCTGCCTGTGTCTCTGCCTCTCTCTCTCTCTCTCTCTCTCTCTCTGTGTGTGTGTGTGTGTGTGTGTGTGTGTGTCTTGTGAATAAATAAAATCTTAAAAAAAAGAAAAAAAAACTGGAGGTATCACAATTCTAGACTGAGTTATATTACAAAGCTGTAGTAGTCAAAACAGTATGGTACTGGTACAAAAATAGACACATAGATTAATGAAACAGAATAGAAAACCCAGAAATGAATCCACAATTACATGATTAATTTTTGACATAACAGGAAAGAATATGCAGTGGGAAAAAAGACAGTCTCTTCAACAAATGATATTGGGGAAAACTGGACAGCAACATGAAAAAGAATGAAAACTGGATGGACCGCTTTCTTACATCATACACAAGAATAAACTCAAAATGGATTGAGGACCTAAATGTGAGACCTGAAACCATAGAAATCCTAGGAGAGAGCACAGGCAGTAATTATTCTGATCAGCTGTAGCAACATCTGTCTAGATAGGTTTCCTGAGGCAAGGGAAACAAAAGCAAAAATAAACTATTGGGACTACATCAAAATAAAGCTTCTGCACAGCAAAGGAAACAACAAAACTAAAAAGCAACCTACTGAATGAGACAACATATTCATAAATGACATATCCAATAAAAGGAAAGTATCCAAAATATATAAAGAACTTACATAACACGCTAAAAACAAATAATCAAATTTTAAAAATGGACATGAACAGACATTTTTCTAAAGAAGACATCCAGATGGCCAGCAGACGGAAGAGAAGATGTTCAGTATCACTCATCATTGGGGAAATGGAAATCAAAACTATAATGAGATATCCCTCACAACAGAATGGCTAAAAATCAAAAACACTAGAAACAACAGTGTTGGTGAAGATGTGGAGCAAAAGGTACCCTCTTACAATGCTGGTGGGGATGCACACTGGAGCAGCCACTGTGGAAGACAGTATGAAGGCTCTTCAAAAAATTAAAAATAGGGATCCCTGGGTGGCTCAGCGGTTTAGCGCCTGCCTTTGGCCCAGGGCGTGATCTTGGAGTTCCGGGATCAAGTCCCACATCAGGCTCCCTGCATGGAACCTGCTTCTCCCTCTGCCTGTGTCTCTGCCTCTCTCTGTGTCTCTCATGAATAAATAAATAACATATTTTTTAAAAATTTATATTTGGGGTACATCTTCTAGCTAGGCTTGCTCTAGCTTATTCATTCTAACTTCTGTAGAGTGTTCTAGTTCTCTAATTTAGAATTTCCTTGTATGTGTTTTGTATTGGTGGACAGTTAAGTTGGTTTCCAGTTTTCGTTCATATAAGCCATGGTGCAGAGAGATGGGCAAGATTTACTTTTTTTCTTTTCCAAATTATTACAACCCCCCACCCCCCCGAAAATTTCCAGTGTATTTATTGAAAAAAATCCACAGAAAGTGGACCAGCACAGTTCAAATCCATGTTGTTCAGGGGTCACCTGTACTGATTGTTTTCTGGTTGTGTATATTGCAAATAGCAATATACATAGCAGCATTATTTTACAATAGCCAAATTGGTCTGTGGCTTATCTCTGTTTATGTTATCTTTTGTTGAACATGAATTTTTAATTTTAATATAGTACTGTATCTCTTGTTTTGGGTTTTGTCTCCATTTCTGCAAGGTCATAAAGACATAACATCTTCTAAAGGTCTTTAGAATTTTTGTTTTTTATGTAGATTTTAACTATTTTTTAAACCTAATTTTGTGGATAACCAGGTATTGTAGCATAATTATTAAGTGATACGTTCTTCCTGTGTAAGTTTTCATTGCTACCTCTATCCTAGATTAAGTTTTTGTCTATGAATGGACTACTTTTAGGTTCCGTGGTCTCTTTGTTAGCTCTCGCCCCAGTATTCTGAAGTTATAATTTATAATTATAATTTATATTATAATTATAATTTAAAATACCTCCTCCCACCTTGTTCTGCAAATTGACTTTAATATTCTTGGCATTTTGCTCTTCCATATTAATTTTAAAAATAGTTTCCTAAGTTCCGTTTAATGCAATTTCAGTCAAGATTTCAAAGGGAACTTCAAAAGTTGATTGAAATTGATTGAAATTTTTAGAGTAACTTGAGAAGTTCTATCTTTGTGATTTCAAATCATTCTAGCCATGAGTATTATGTAATATCCTTCCACTAATTCTCTGTCTCCTTGTGCTTTTTACAAGTATACCTTGTTTCATAAAGGTCTTGCATGCTCTTTAACTTTATTCCTAGGTTGCTATTGTTAGAATTGCTCTTGTGAATGAACTTTTTCTTATTACATTTACTAATCAGTCATCTGGCATATGGAAAATGCTGTTTTTTTCAGTAATCTTTATGCCCATCATGGGGTTCAAACCCAACAACCTTGAGATTGAGGGTCCTGTGTTCCTTCAACTGAGCCAGCCATGGCCCCTATCTAATTTTCTTGATCTTAATTCCAGTACCTTGCTAGTTTATGGCTTCTCTTGAACTTTCCATTGTTCCCCCTTTCCAGTTTTCATCTTTTTCTGAGTGGAAATTTTTTTTTCCCCTTTCATATTTTGAAAGTGTCTTTAGGTATATGCAAATTTATAATTTTTGTTCTTGATGAATGTATTTTTTCATTGTGCATTGTTCCTTTCAACTTCAGCTTCATTTTTGTAGTTTTATTTCAGTATCTGATGAACAGAGCTGGTAGCTTATTATTTTCTTTTAATCCAGTGGATAACCTTGGTCTTTTAATATGTCATTTTACTCTTATAATTTGGTATTAACTCAAGCAGTGGGCTTGGCTCTGTTCTCTCAATCAGCATTTTTGCATTTTTAGTCTCATTTCCTAGTAAAAGCCAAACTCCTGGCTATAACTGCCGATGTTCATGCTGAATCCCAGTGACTTGTGAGGTCAGCCCTGCGTGCTACTTTTTTGTAGTGTTTCTGGATGTGAGAGATTTTTCTTTTGTTACATTTTATTCACCATTGTGACTATTTACAGCATGACGTGTGTATCATAGCATGAACTTAATCTGATGTCTTGATGAGAAGTGTTCTGTAGTCCTAATCTTCTCCTGTTGTTGGCTCCCTCTTCTAGTTCCTTACTAAAGGAGCAGATGCTAAGGAAGCAGGCGGAGTTAGAATCAGCACAGTGCCGGCTCCAGCTTCAAGTACTCACTGACGAATGCAGCAAGCTTCATAGTCGTGTGCAGGTGAGTCTGCCCTTTCTAATCCAGAGAACTTGGAGATAGGAATGGCAAAGGGATCTAAATACAACTTTGGTTCATCTCACATACAAGTAAGGATTTACCAAGTTTTTCAGGAAGTAAGCAAGACTAACTCTTGATTCTGTTTTTGATTAAGAGCATTTGTCTGAAGCGTATACATTTTAGGATGAATCCTGCAATTTGAACTTTTAAAAATTAAACAGCCCACTGATAATTTGAATTTTAAGTCATTTTACCTCCCTGAATGTACCAATAGAACGAGGGCTTTAGACAATGTGCCTAGTAAAGACTTTCAGCCCTAATATTTTATGATCTGTGCTCTCTTTAGTTCAGCTGCTTGTTGAAATACTGTGAAAACTGCAGCAGTGCTCTGGGATTCGTGTCAGCATTTCCATGTAATAGATAAGAAATGTCTCCATGTTAAATGAAGGAATTGTGCATGAGGGGAATAGGAAATGGAAAGCCTTCACATTTACAAAATCTTTTTCGTTTTAGGACTTGCAGAAACTTATCGTGCAGCATCGAGAGCAGATTTCACAGCACCCCAGGAGCTCCCAAGCATGTTTCCCAAACTGCCTGCCCTCCAGCCAGAGCCAGCACAAGTACCATTTCCAGAAGACCTTCACAGTGTCTCAGACAGGAAACTGCCGAATCATGACATACTGTGACACTCTCAGCTGCCTGGTGATGTCACAGCCTTCCCCTGAGGCCTCCTTCCTGCCAGGTGAACAATCCAGAACCTCAGCTTTCATGTTCATTGATCTCCTTAATTGAGACTTCACTGATCTCCTTTTTTTGTAGAATCCAGGACTCACTAGTGGGTGAACACTGGCCATGGCCCACCAAATCAGCTTTCCTAGTCTGTTAATGCAGATGTAGCACTCTTAAGGTGTTACAAAGATATCTTTAGTGTCCCTTGGCTTCATTCTGTAAATATATTCACTAAGAGCTCAGAAATGCTAATTAATAACTGTGATAAAGTAAGAGAAGATGAGGTACTTGGAAGCATGGGTTACTGATATCATCCGAGGAGAAGAACATCCCTATATGTCCTGTTAAAGTCACAGATTCATGGGGGCACTTGACTGGCTTAGTTGGTAGAGTATGAGACTTGAATTTGAGTCCCATGTTGAGTTACAGGGTTTACTTAGAAAAAAAAAATTTTTTTTTTAATAAAAAATAAATAAAGTCAAAGATTGATTTTAGACTAGAAATTTTTAAGATTTTTTTTAAAGTAATGTCTGCACCCAACATGAAGCTCATACTTAGAACCCCGAGATCAAGAGTCACATGCTCTACTGATTGAGCATGGATATTTCCTAGACTGGAAATATTTTTAAAAACACTATCCAAAAAAAAAAAAAAAACCACTATCCAGAGGTGCGTGGGTGGCTTAGTTGGCACAGCATCCAATTCTTGATTTTGGCTCAGGTTGCAGTCTCAGGGTCCTGGGATTGAGCCCCACATTGGGCTCTACGTTCAGTGGGGAGTCTGCTTGGGACTCTCTCCCTCTTGATCACTTCTGTCTCTCTAAAATAAATAAATCTTCAGAAAAGTAAAAATTACTATCCCAAGGGCTAATTCAAGTTGAAACAAGATTTAATACTTATTTTCAGTAGTATTCAAATTGACAAATTCTAAATAAAAGAATTTGGCAATACATTGATTAAGAATTGATAATAATACAGTAAATACTAAATTTTTTCATGTTTGTGCTTTTTAAAAAGCTTAACTTTAGATTGTCTTAATGTTGAAAACCAAATCTCATATACCCAGTTAAATCATTCTAATTGTTGTAGATGTTTCTTTCCATGATCTTTAGCGTATGATTTCTCCCAGCTGCCAGGTCCTTTGGCTTCAGCCTGATTTCCTTTTTACCCACTTACAAGTTCCATTCAAATGCTTCAAAACTGTGTCCCGGGGGATCCCTGGGTGGCTCAGTGGTTTAGTGCCTGCCTTTGGCCCAGGGTGCGATCCTGGAGTCCCAGGATCGGGTCCTGCGTCGGGCTCCTGACATGGAGCCTGCTTCTCACTCCTCCTGTGTGTCTCTGCCTCTCTCTCTATGTCTATAATAAATAAATAAATAAATAGATAGATAGATAGATAGATAAATAAATAATCAATCAATCAATCTGTGTCCCCCTAAACTTAGGTATATACAGGATTAAAAGAAGATTCCTAGACTATTGTGTATTTTTCTGTTTACTGATGGCTGGGAGTTGAGAGAAGCTCTGGTTAAGGGGAACATAAAAGAATTGTTTATAATGTTTCTCTTCCCATCCACATCTTTAATAAAAGATTTATCAAATAAAGCCTTCCGTATAAACTGGGAAAATACTTACTTTTTTAATTGTTCTCCCAATTGAGTATGATCTGTTCCTTTTTCCATAATACATCTATTCCACACAGCATAGCTAGCTCTTGAAAGCCTTTTGGTACTAATTTATCTTTGTTTCCTTTGATAATTAACTAGGTCAGTATTCGTGTTCCTTGTTGATTGAAGGCCTATAGTTTCCCTGTTTGTCTCTCTAGCTCTCCTAATTAATTCTGTTTCAAGAGAAAACACAATAAATTTTTCTCACTTTGTTCCCCAGAGAGGCTGAAATGTGACTCGAGGCTCTCCTGAATCTAGGATTTGACAAATTCTGTTTGTGGATAACTTGGATAATAATAGATACTTAGTAAAAATAAATACATTATCAGAGCCTAGGAAGAGAAGAGAGTAACAAATAAATTAAAAAGGACAAGTTTGGGGGGGAATTTTTTTCCCCTTTGGAATGCTGCAAATTGATTAGAATACTTGAAGTGTCATCTGTTTTTATTCCATTCAGATAAATGCCATTTCTTGACCACCTGACATAGAAATCACATATCTCTATTCCTTATTTTCACTCTCTCTGTATCTTCACTGTCTGTGGATCTCTATATTAATAGCTTTATTGAAATATGACTGACATGCAATAATTTGCACATATTGAAAGTATATAGTTGAATGAATTTTGATATATGTATATACCTCTGAAACCATCTCCACAATCAAGATAACATACCTCATGCCCTTTATAATCCATCTCCCCCATCTGCCCTTACCCCCTCTTCTCATCCCTAGGCAGCCACTGATCTATTTTCTGTCACTATACATTAATTTGCATTTTTTAGAATTTTACATAAACATAATCATACATAATCATAATCATTTTTTGTCTGGCTTCTTTCAGTATAAAGTTTTGGAGATTTGTCCATATTATTATGTATATCAATAGTTCATTTCCTTGTATTGCTGGGTAGTTATTCCATTGTATGTTATATACATGTACGTATAGTGGTTTACCCATTCACCTGTTGTCAGATATCTGGAGTGGAATATACTTCTTAAAATAATTATGACCTTGGGGAATTTTTATTTTCTTCGTTTAACCAGCTGTTTTCCAGGAATTTAGATGCCAGGAAAGCTGAACAGAGAGCTACTTGAAAAGGTAGTTTGCTTTGCCTTAAATTGACTTTCAGTGATTTCATGCTCTATCGTCGTTGGCAGGCTTTGGCGTTAAGATGTTGAGTACTGCCAACATGAAAAGCAGTCAGTACATTCCCATGCATGGCAAACAGATCCGAGGACTGGCTTTCAGTAGTCGGTCCAAAGGCTTACTACTCTCGGCTTCCCTAGACAGCACTGTGAAGCTAACCAGGTGAGTGCCTCAGGGAGGAAGATGGGACCTGGGCTTTTAGTGTTGAACTGCATAGAAATTCGTATCTGTGTTAGGATGGCCTTAACTCATTTTTCTTTCTTTCTTTCTTTCTTTTTTTTTTTTTGGTCTGAGGCATTGTCTTCTGAGATCCAGGGTCATTGATTTTTTTTTTTTTTTTTTTTTTTTTAAGATTTTATTTTTTTATTCATGAGAGACACAGGCAGAGGGAGAAGCAGGCCCCATGCAGGGAGCCCGATGTGGGACTTGATCCCGGGTCTCCAGGATCAGACCCTGGGCTGAAGGCGGCACTAAACCGCTAGGCCACCCAGGTTGCCCAGGGTCATTGAATTTAAAATGTATTGCTTTTCAAAGTAGATACAATAGGCTGCAAAACAGTATATGCAATGCCCTGTTTCTTTAAAAATGATCTGTATCACAACATACATCTTAAGCCAGGCAGATGAGAGAAACACCCTAGAGATGGTTGAATGACAATATGGAGGGAGCCTTGGTACTGGGCACCACGAGGTTACCTACCAGCTTGGAACTGCTTATTCCTGGTCTGTTACTGGGATCCTCCTGCTAAACAAAAATACTCTCCAGGAGCTTACTGTCTTGAGGTGTTGTGATTTCTCTCTCATCAGTAACCCTCAGTTACTGTATTTTATCCTTCATGTGCCCTGCGACTGCTGTGAGCCAGATCTGAATGTGCTGAGTGCCTTCATCTTTTAGAAAGTAGTTCTGATCAGACATCTGATGGTTGGCTTCCTGTTCTGCAGTTAAATCTGAGGCACATCATGATATCACTATCAGGCCTGATAAGCCTTCTGACTTTTTTTAAGAATGCTTCAGCTTGGGACGCCTTGGTGTCTCAGCGGTTGAGCTCCTGCCTTCAGCCCAGGGCGTGATCCTGGAGTTCCGGGATCGGGATCGAGTTCCACATCGGGCTCCCTGCATGGAGCCTGCTTCTCTCTCTCTGCCTATGTCTCTGCCTCTCTGTGTGTGGGTGTCTCATGAATAAATAAATAAAATCTTTTTTAAAAAAATGCTTCAGCTTAGTTAGCCCCAAAACTCAATATAACATTGTTTTATATTTATGTATGTGTTGTGTTTTTTCCTAGTGGTGTTAAAAAATAGGTGAAAAAAGTGCAGGTTAAAGACTAAAGTGATATTAATGACTACCTCTGGGTAGTTATGGGTAGTTAGTTTTGTTTTTCTTGTAGGTATATTCTAATTTTTTAGCATTGAATACCTGTATTATAGATAATTATGGAGAATTGAGGTAGAGTGGGGAATGTGCTGTTTAAATACCTTTTTTTTTTTTTTTAAATACCTTTTTAACTTATATTATTTTCCTTACATTTCAAGAGGAAAACTTACATCCCCCAAAACAAATAATTTGTAGTTAAAAGGGGTTACTAGGCAATCCCTAGAGAAAATTGGAAATCCCAAAATAGTTTGGCTGTGTAGGTATGTTCTTAAGATTATCTTTTTTTTTTTTTTTTTTTTTTTTTTTTTATTCTTAAGATTATCATTGGGGGCATCAGGGTGGCTCAGTCAGTTGAGTGTCTACCTTTTGCTCAGGTCATGATCCGAGGGTTCTGGGATTGAGCCTCACATTCAGCTTGCTGCTCAGCAGGAAGTCTGCCTCTCCCTCTCCCTCTGACCTCCACTTCCCACCCCCTTTGTGCTTGCTCTCTCACTCTCAAATAAATATCATCTGTTTTTTTAAAAAGATTATCAGTGAAATGATAATCTTTATATCTTTGTTATATATTTGATTTTCTTAATGCGTAATTGTAAAAGTCTTATATCTCCACAGCCTGGAGACAAATACAGTGGTCCAGACATATAATGCAGGACGTCCTGTCTGGAGCTGCTGCTGGTGTCTTGATGAAAGTAATCACATCTATGCCGGACTGGTCAATGGTTCGATTCTGCTCTATGACCTTCGAAACACGAGCTCTCATATCCAGGAGTTAGCACCCCAGAAAGCCAGGTAGGGAGCTACTTACTTTTCCCGGTAGATAGCAGCTTTCTGTTGGATATGAATCCTCTCTTTTGAGAATGTTTACATTTGGTCAGAATTTCTCACAGAGGGCAGTTCTCTGAGTACAGTGATGTCTTCTCATTTTGGACTCCCTAAGATCCTTTGTATGTGTTCATGATATTTCTACATGGTAGAAAGTCCTAGTACCAAGTATAGCCAGGTTCATACAGTCACTCATCACCCAACATGGCAAAATGAAGTCAGATCTGTGTTCAAAACCCGGTTCTACTGCATAGGAGCTGTGTGACCTTTGTCACGTATCTTGGCTTGTTACAGCTATTGCAGAGGAAGACATCAGTAAAAGGCCTATAAAAAAATTATTTAAAACTTCCCTAACCTCCAGCTAAACAAACTTGGTCTAAAGATACCATGTTACTATGATTTATCATTTATAATCCAGTTACAGAATTGGGAGATTTTGAGAGTCAGCCCAAATTCTGAGGATGGGTGGCCACCTGCACCACTATGACTCTTCAGAATGTGTTGAGTACCATTTGGGTGTAATACTCTCCTAAAGGCATAAATTTCTCAAAAGGAGAAGTGGTGGAGTCTGACTTAGGCCAAAATGAGAAGTATCTTAAAAGAGAATTTCTATTTCCAATGTGAATATATTTTAAAAGGGGGGAGGGGATCTAAACAGAAAGATACCACTGGGATCCCTGGGTGGCGCAGCGGTTTGGCGCCTGCCTTTGGCCCAGGGCGCGATCTTGGAGACCCGGGATCGAATCCCACATCAGGCTCCTGGTGCATGGAGCCTGCTTCTCCCTCTGCCTGTGTCTCTGCCTCTCTCTCTCTCTGTGTGACTATCATAAATAAAAAATAAAAAAAAAGAAAGAAAGAAAGATACCACTATAGTAACGATATAGTAATTGGTTACTAAACCTAGGCTCAGCACTTTGGAGTCTTTTCATTTGGGTGGGGTAGACTCATGCTTCAGTTATGCGGGCCTGAAGAGAACTGATGTAAACTTTTACAGATGTCAACTCCTAACAAACATGCTAACTGCCATTGATGTAGAGGGATCCAGACGGAGTAGGCAAGAACATGGAGCAAATAGCAAGGAAAGGGTATTTGTATGTAATGTTCATTTCTGCTTTAGTTTGCTTCATTGTGACAGGGCAATGAAAGAAAGCAGACCAAGTGACCCCTTTGGCATTCAGCAGAAGCAAAGTTCATAGGAATATAGTGGCAGGCTAATAACTTCTGAGAGAATTCTTGGCATACAGTTCTGGTCATATGCTTGCAGAAAGAGATTTAGAATATGTCTAAAGAAACAATCTTGTTTCTGAATTAAAATGTGGTTGCTTCAGGGACACCTGGCTGGCTCAGTTGGAAGAGCACATGACTTGATCTCCGAGGTCTTGAGTTGGAGCTCCATGTTGGGTGTGCAGATTACTTAAAAAGAAAAATGCAATTGCCTCAGGCTATATTTTAATTGAAGGATCTGTCAGCTACAGCTCTTTATTAGATGTGTGAGCTGCGTTTCCTTTTTTTTTTTTTTTCCTGCGTTTCCTTTCTGACTTTACTTGTGTCTGTGGCCAACCCCTTTACTAGAAGCTTCACACCAGTCAAGCTTCTTGGATTTGTGATCTTGTACTGTTAGAGTAGGTTGGTAGTTTTGATCCAATGTCAAAGGATAGTGACCCACAGAAGGTCTTTATTTAACCTCTTCTGTAGAGGTAGGACTGCTCGGGGGCTCCTGACACTGGGGTCTGGAGTCTGGAATTGTACAAGTACTGGAATGTGAAACAGTTTTCTTTCTTTCCCTCCAGATGCCCGCTGGTGTCCCTGTCCTACATACCCAGAGCTGCCTCATCTGCATTTCCATATGGTGGGGTGTTGGCTGGAACTTTGGAGAACGCTTCCTTCTGGGAGCTAAAAATGGGCTTTTCTCATTGGCCTCATACGCTGCCCATGGAGCCAGGGGGCTATGTAGACTTTCAGACAGAGAGCAGCACACGGCACTGTCTTGTGACCTACAGGCCCGGTGAGTGTTAGGATGTCCTGGTCGGACTTTCTGTGGTTTGTCTGGGAGCACATTGGTTCAAGGGAGAGAGGGAGAGTTTGCCCTGCCCTTCAGGTAGCACCAAGAAACCCCTCACAGACTAACAGCTCTTGCTACTGCATTCAGGATGGTGGTCCCACCTACAGGATAACTGGGTAGCTCAACGGTTGAGCGTCTGCCTTCGGCTCAGGTCATGATCCCTGGGGTCTGGGATCGAGTCCCACGTCGGGCTCCCTGCATGGGGCCTGCTTCTCCCTCTGCCTCTGTGTCTCTCATAAATAAATAAATAAAATTTAAAAAAAAAAAAAGATGGTGGCCCCACCTTCCTCCCCAGAGCCTTCCTTCCTCTGCTCCTCACTTGCGTGAGGAATCCACCAGGTACTCTGTGGAGTGAGCTGGCCACTTTAGAAGCCCCTGTGATTTAGAACAGTCATGGAATTCAAGCCAGTGAGTCACCCTCAATGCAATATTGTCTTCTGTTGCCCTTAAGGAAGATAAAAACCTGAGCCAGGGGTTTGGCAGGATATAGTGATTTCACTAAAAAGGATAGCTTAGGGACAGCCCAGGTGGCTCAGCGATTTAGCGCTGCTAGTGCCGCCTTCAGCCCAGGGCGTGATCCTGGAGTCCCGGGATCGAGTCCCAAGTCGGGCTCCCTGCATGGAGCCTGCTTCTCCCTCTGCCTGTCTCTCTTTCTCTCTCTCTCTCTCTCTCTCTATCATGAATAAATAAATAAAATCTTTAAAAAAAAAAAAAAAAGGATAGCTTAGGCTCAGAACTATTTCCCCCATAGGCAAAAATCTATTGGAAATAACTTGCTTTATCTTAGCCAGGGGTTCTGAATTTCATTTGTGCTGTATTATTTTGTTCTTGTTATTATGGTTGCTTTGTAGCTCTTCTTGTTGGTTTAATAAATAGTGGCTTTTCCACTCAGATAGTCTGTAAGCATCTGAGGTTCAGGTACTTCATGAATTTCTTTGGATCATCCCCATGGAGCAACATTGATTTCTCTGTCTCGTAGATAAAAATCACAACACTTTACGAAGTGTGCTGATGGAGATGTCCTACAAGCTGGATGATGCTGGAGAGCCAGTCTGTATCTGCCATCCTGTACAAACGTTCCTTGGGGGACCCACTTGCAAACTACTGACCAAAAGTGCCATTTTCCAAAACCCAGAGAATGATGGCAGCATCCTGGTGTGTACTGGGGACGAAGCATCAAATTCTGCCTTGGTGAGCCTATTATCTTTTTATGTAGAAATGTACAGAGCAGAAAGCCAAAGTTCTCCATAATTGCACATTTCTGTGTGTGTGTGTATGTATGTGTGTCTGTAGGATTGCTTATTTTTATCCAAGTCACACTTTACATACTGCTCTGTAATTTGCTCTTCTCCCATTTAACGTTTTAGCATAGATATCTTTTCATTTTAGTATCTATCGATCCACCTCATTCTTTTTTACGTGAGCTATAGTGTTCTATGGGCTGCCTTATGAATCTTTTTTTTTTTTTTTAAGATTTTATTTACTTATTCATGAGAGGCACAGATTGAGAGAGAGGCAGAGACATAGGCAGAGGGAGAAGAAGTCTCCCTGCGGGGAATCTGATGAAGGACTCGATCCTGAGACCCCGGGATCATGACCTAAGCCGAAGGTAGACGCTAAACCACTGAGCCACCCAGGCATCCCCCATCTTATGAATCTTTAAAGAAAAATAATAATAAGGAACTACTGAAACACCTATAAAATAATTGATTCAGGGAGGCCTGGATGGCTCAATTGGTTAAGCATCTGCCTTCGGCCTGGGTCATAATCCCGGGGTTCTGGGATCAAGCCCTGAGTCCAACTTCCTGCTCATCAGGAAGCCTTCTTCTCTCTCCCTCTTTGGCTCCCCCTGCTTGTGCTCTCACTTTCTCAAATAAATCAAATCTTTTTAATTAATTAATTAATTAGTTGATTCAGGTACCAGTTTCATCAGTTCAGGGTGAAACCAACAGATGAATGATTGATGGGGAATTATACAGTGGAAGAGTCAGTCTGTCGTGACCTGAACACATTGATCAACATTAACCTCACTGTAAGTGGGTTAACAAATAATTTGCCTCTTAATATAAGACAGTAAGAAGCTCATGGCGCCTTCTATAAGATGCCCTTGAACCTAAATCTAATGAAGCTTTGGAGCACTGCTGACTGATAAAGTTACACTAGCCACATAAACACTTGAAATGTGATTAGTGTGAATGAAGAACTTAATTTTTAAATTTTAATTTAAATGGCTTTATGTGGCTCGTGGTCACCATATTGGATAACACTACTATAGAATAAGGGTAAAATGACATGAAGTAAGCAAAAAAAAAAAATATATATATATATATAGAGAGAGAGAGAGAGAGAGAGACTTAGTAAAGCTGATGTGGTAAAAGGCTTAATAATCTGGGTGATTGGTAGTTCATTGAACTACCCTACTTTTTATTATTAAAATTTTTTTCGTAAGAAGTTTTTGAAAAGGATAAGCACTAGATAGAAGATTTTGTGAGGGCAGAGGCAGGGACTTTTTGTCTTACTGACTCTTCTGTCCCTAGAAGAGTTGCAGGCATCTTGATGGAAGGGCTGAATGCTAGGCTTGGTTCCTAGATCCTCTCATGGGTAGACCCTTTGCTAATTACAGTGGCAAAGGCCACACCTAAACTATGCTGCATATCCTGGCTTTGTGAAGGTTAGGGACCGTCTGGTTTACTCCCCAGGCAGTGCTCTCTGCAGCTCTTTGAAAGTTGTCTGATGGGATTAAGGGGGGCACTTGGGATGAGCACCAGTGATGTATGGAACTGTTGAATCATTGTATCGTACACCAGACACTAATATTACACTGTATGTTAACTAACTAGAATTTAAATAAAAACCTTTAAAAAACCCACAAAGTTGTTTGATGATAAAGCAAGCGAGTCCCCCAGGCTGAATTGAATGACTCCTGACCCTTATCTCTGTCTTTTTTAGCTGTGGGATGCTGGCAGTGGCTCGTTGCTGCAGGAACTGCAGGCTGGCCAGCCTGTCTTGGACATCTGCCCATTTGAGGTGAACCATAGTAGCTACTTGGCTACCTTAACAGAGAAGGTGGTCCACATCTATAGGTGGGAGTGACCGTGTCTGGAACTTAGCAGGCATGCTGCCAGTTTAAATCAGATGTTTGGTAGCAGCTAGAAGCCCTGACCAAGATTTCTGCTTATTACCTGTGGTCTAGAACTTCTGGGATCGTGATTCCTTTGGCTTGATGTAACTCTAAGACTCCAGGTCACTGAAACACTACAGATTGTATAATTGCAGTGTCCATCGAAAAAGTGACGGGTACTCCCATCTACATTATTCATGTCTTGGGTTAAAATCCTTCGTGAATCTGTTGGGAAGCTCTATTTCTGATCAGATGTTCTGCTGGACCTCATTTAGGATATGAGTGTACACCAAGCATTTTCTGAAGGATGTGACACCCGCCTAAGTGGTCTTGTCACTTGAGCTCTATGACTTGGGAATGAATGCTTATATCCCAGAAGGGACTAACCATCTTCATGTTGCTTGGATGCACCATGAATGCAGAAGAGTCTTCAGTTGAACACAAGAGGGCACTCTACAACCTGGTGAAGAATTTGCTCTATTTCTGACCTTGTGTGTTGACAACCTTTTAGTAACTTGGTCTCATCTCTGCAGAAGTGTGTGGTAGAACACATCTGGTCTGCTTTGTGGCAGCAACAGATCTACTCCAGATGTGCAGTGCCAGGATATTGGCCAGGCCAGAGATGGAGGCAGCTGATAATCTTACAGACCCTTTCCTAATGCTGAGTGCATTAAGTTCATCACATTGTAGGAGCCAAGGAAAGGGACCAGTTGTTTGAGCAGTGGAGAAGCCTCATTTTTTTCTACGTGGCGTGGCACTTCGTGATTGGTTTTACATAAGCAAATGCCCTGAAAAACCACTCCTTTTCCCTCACACTAGGAAAAGATGAGTGATATGTCAAAGCTTACTCAAGTCTCCTAGTAAAAGAGATCAAGAGCAAAGGGCTAACCAAGAGAAGCTTACAAAAAGAGAAGCTGCTTAGACCACCCCTGAAAACAGGAGAAGGGCATGTCTCTTCCCTTTTGAAAGAGTTCTTGAGTAGAGCCAACCACTAAGAGTAAGAGGTCTATTCTTGAGCATCTTTAGAGTTCCCAGGTAGAGCCTTCCTCATGTGAAACGGATGTTTGGCTTTAGCTTTCTCTGATATGCCTCCCTTCCTAACCTTTTTTAAGAAGTGTTAGAAAAATAGTTATGCTCAGGAAGATAATAGAGGTTGGAGGCTGGTGTGGATTGCAAGGAGAAGCCCGCCAGCTCTTATTCCAACCGTGGACTGTCCACCATTGTGAGCTGCACTTCTCTCCAGTAGAGGGTTCACTTTCGCTTGTCTTTCGCTTTGCCTACCTCTACTCTACTAAGCCACAGTCCACAACAGAACAGGCCTCAGGTATGGGGGTCAGTGCCCTGTTCTTAGAAACAGTATGGCCCACAGTGTGACTTTCTTAAATGATTGTTCTGGAAATGTTATTTTTTTTTTTTTTTTAAACAGTTCTGGCCTGGCACCTCCTGAGCTATTGCCAGCATTTCTCACCAGCCAAGGGGTTATTGCAGTAGATTTCCCCAGAGTTCCAAGTTGTAGTTGTGCCTTTTAAAGAATGTCCTCCTATTTTAATACATCTTTCCAAAAGCCAGTTTCCAGAGCCTGGGAAAGAACTTCCTTTCCTCAGAAGAGATAAGTCCTTTCAATATGTTGATGATTCAGAATGACTACCCGGGCCTAGAGCATCAGTGGCAGAGAGGGATTTGGATTAAAGAGCAGAACTCCTCTGGTTTCAGAAGATTGTTAGAGACGATGCAGTTGGCTGGGACAAACCCTGGAGCGGGTTTAGGATGAGACTCGGGCTGAAAGTACACTCAGCTGATGCTGATCGGCTCCCCCGAGCATAGGAACCAAGGGACTTGTTACCACAGAAGTTGGGTGAATCTCAGGTCTTGCCAATTCTTGCATTCCTCCAGTAAATGTGAGTGCTTAAGAAACAAATTGATGTAGCTTTAACTGATTTCTTCAAAGGAAAAGACTTTGCCCCCAGCCACCCTAGCCCTGCTCCCTTCAGCCTGCAAGAGAGGACATCTGGAGACCCTAGTCCTGGGCTCTCATGCAGCGCCAGGCTCTGCCCCAACATGTTGCCTCACCCCTGTCTCTAAGGTGGTTTTCCCATTTGAGAGTTTGGAGTTAAGGAGACTTAAAATACCTTGTACTTGCTTTGACAAACAAGGCCGTGGGATCTCTGTTCGTGTTCTGTGTTTTAATGTTTGTGTACATGTTAATATGAAAATAAAGCATTTGCCGTGTGTACGAGCTCCTGGTGTCTTGCTGACTGCCAGAGGCGGGAACATGTCTGCCTCTTGGGAAAGTGGTACAATCTCAGCCTGGGAGACTCCTTCATTTCATGCAGTACTGGGTCTGAATTACACAGGATGGTCTCTGGACCTGAAGTAAACATCTTATTTAAATTGATGAGGTGATTTAACTGGCAGTTCTCTTCTGTTGCTAATGGGAAACTGTGTGTTTGCTTAAGAACTTGCCTACGTTGGTTATTTGTCTGTTTGCTCTTAGATCCAAGGGGATTAATCTTGGAAACTACATTTCCCAGACTCCCTTTGCCCACTGGCTTCCTTGGTACTTTCTTTGAATCCAGAAAACTGTAATGTGGGAGGAGGGAGTGGAGGGGAGAACTTACCCTTTTATTTCTTTTAGTCTTTGGCAGCACAGGACAGTGACTGCAGCGCTGGGCAAGCATGGACTCTGGGTTCCTGCTCAGCACAGTTCTGGCCTCTTGCCTTGGTGTCTTTGTTCTGTTTAGTTCAGGAATTTCTGTGGCCATAAATCATGGTTCTGGGATTAGATGGGAAAGGCTGAAAATGCTTTCCAGCTGAACAGCAAATGGAGTATACTAGACTCCAGGAGGACTGTGCTGTTGTCCTGGGGCCTGGTCCTTTGACAGCAAATGACTGACACGGGTCCCAGGGCAGAAGGAAGCCCCGTGTTAAAAACCCAACGCCGTATTTTTCTTTCCCACAGTACTCATTTCCCATGTCTGATTGGCTGCCAAGTGAAATTCTGGAAACAGACATTTGTGTGTCCTTGTCTTTTAATGAGTCAACTTCGGTGTGTTGGTAACAACTGCTTCTATTTATCCCCTAAGTCCCATCCTGATCTATTGATTAGAAAGCAGGGTGCGGAGTTGGCTGAGGGAGGAGCCTGCTGTGGAAATGGGAAGTGAGGATGGATGCCATGGACCCTCACCATCGCCCTGAAAAAGTAACAGTAGCTTTATCCAAACATGGCTATACTAAGCAGAAGGGCTCACCTAGAAGCTGGACATGGGCCGAAACTAATAATACCTGGATTTGGTTAAAAGGAAATGTTCCCCATTGAGAGGAAAACAAAGGAAGTTCAGAACTTCACTTAACAGAAGATTGGGTAAAAAGACCTGGAGGTTTTCTGTTATGTAAGCTAAGCTCTGTGAGCTGCCAGTGGTTCGATGGACTGTGGGTTAATGGAAGTGGGGGCTTGGCAGACCACTTGTTCCTGGAATGAAGGAGGGAATATCTGCCGCTGGATAAAGACCCTGCCATCTGATTAAAATGCCAGCACTACGAAAAAATAAAATGCCACCATGAGGTTAAAGCACCACTTCCAGAAAGGTCCTGGTAAATCCCAAGACTTGAGCTCTAGTAGGGATGTTAGATGTTGGTGTGGTTCCACTGTTTCTCTTAAACATGGTGTAGAAAATTGATTGTTCGGGGCACTTGTGTGGCACAGTGGTTGAGCGTCTGCCTTCGCCTCAGGGCGTAATCCTGAGGTCCTGGGATTGAGTCCTCCCCCCAGGGGGCCTGCTTCTCCCTCTGCCTGTTTCTCTGCCTCTCTCTCTCTCTCTCTTTGTGTCTCTCATGAATAAATAAATAAAACCTTGAAAAAAATTGATTGTTAATCAAGAGGTCCTTGGTTCATATCTGTATGCTCCCCTCAAAAGAAAACCAAAAGATTATTAGATTAGCCAGCAACAGGCAGGAAGAAATGAGGTTCTGACGTAAAGGGTATTGAGGACAGGAGGAGAAATTGTTCTGGAAGCTTATGTCCTTTCAAATGCTAAAACCTAGCTTGTACCCCAATGGAACCCCTAGAACTGGCCTGGACACCAGGTCCCCTGATGAGGACGGTATCCTAACTGCTGAGAGTGACTACTTCACTAGGCAAACATATGCCCCTTTCTCAGTTCACATGAGTCACTTTCCACTGGAGTAAAGGAAAGGAAGCCTACATTACCAGATGCTAACATTTATGTCTAAGACCCCTCTTCCCAAAAAAGGACATGAAATTCATTTGCAGGTAGGACTACAGTTTGTGCAACATGGCAAGTTGTAAGGGAGGGAGGACATCCAAATGTTGGTTCGTCTCTGGGTCTTAGATTCTCATAATCACTGACGTTTCTGCAACAGACATGTTCAGGTCCCTTAGCTACCTAGTTTGGGGGTGCCTGGAAGCATGTTAGGACATTTTTCATCCCTCAAGTCCTAATGGTGTGGTACACATTTTGTATGAAAGGAACGCTCAGAGAAGTTACAGGACTTGCCCCGGTGCGGTGGCCATGAAAATGAGCCGCTCACAACTCCCAACGATGGCAAGCCTAACTGCTTCCTGTTCGAGCTGCTAAGCTCTGAAAACCCGTTAGTGCCTCCACAGCAAGACCGCCCTTCCCAGTGAATGAGGATGGCAGGGATACTGAGGCAGGCCCATTTCTAGGAGGGGCTGAACTCCTGACAGGCTACTTTAGCTTGAGTCTCCCATGGCCTTAGCCAAACCTATATATTTTTTTAAAGAGTTAATTTATTTCAGAGAAAGAGTGTGCATGGTGGGAGAGACTGGAGGAGAGAGAAGGAGATGAGAGGAGCAGACTCCCCGCTGAGTGCAGAGCCAAGCACGGGGCTTGATCCCAGGACCCTGAGATCATGACCCGAGTGGAAATCAAGAGTCCAATGCTTAACTGACTGAGCCACCCAGGTGCTGCCTTAGCCAAACATTAAGAGTGGAAGTGCAGGCGGGGCATCTGGGTGGCTTAGTGGCTTAACAGTTATGTGCTGTTGAGTTTATTTTTTATTTAAGTAATGCCTACACCCAGAATGGGGCTCAACCCACAATCCCAAGATCAAGAGATGCATGCTTTTCCCACTGAGCCAGCCAGGCTCCCCTATCCTATTTTCTGGGGTTTTTTGTATGGTAGCCATCCTACTGACTGTGAGGTGGTAACTCACTGTAATTTTGATTTGCATTTTTCTGATGTTATTAATGTTGAGCATCTTTTCGTGTGCTTATTGACTATTTGTGTATCTCCTTTGGAGAATATTCAAGTACGTTGCCCATCTTTTAATTGGATTGTTTGGGTTTTTGTTGATGGTTAATTCACTTTTATTGTCTGCTTCCTGGCAAACCTAGACTAATAGATGTAGTGCTATTAGTATTCCAGAAAATGGGGATGATGGAACCCCAGAATAAAACTGCAAGAAGCCAGGAGGCCACAATTCTCATGATTACTAGCAAGACTGAAGAGGTAACCAAAGGGCCAATCAGCAGGTAGTTGTGGAGTGGGTTACTAAAAGATAGCATCCCTAGGGGAAAAATAGTCTCCGTCAACAAGGGTGATTTTTAACATCCATAACCAAAAAAAGCCCACAAGAGTGGAGGAACAGGAGGCCAAGGGTGGCCATCCCCGGGAAGTCATGCTCCCATGCTGTTTCTAGACATGAGCCAATTTTCAGATCCAGAACCCATTGATGAACAAGTAGCTGGGAGCCTAGGAACAAACATCCTGCAACACCATGGCAGATATATACCACGACAGTGATTCCCTCTGTCCTTTCCCCAAAGAGATTTATGGCCATTTACTTGGGTGACCATACACTGGCAAAAGGGAAACAACCAAATATTTTGAGGCGTGTTGGACACTTGGTCAGAGTTGACACTGACAGAGACCAAAAGCATCATCAGCCCCCTGGCCTCTGGGGGCCAGTGATGAATGGAGTCCTGGCTAAGGTATGGCTCATAGTCCCTCCACTGGATATGTGGATGTATCCGGTGATCATTTCCCCAGTCCCCAAATATATAACTGGTAACCTAGAATAAAAACCACATTGTGTTTCTGGCCTGGGCGGTAAGAATTATAACAGGAAAGGCTAAGTGTAAACCTTGGAAACTGCTCTCATCACTGGCCAAAATAATAAATTAAAAGCAATGTCTTATTGGGGGGATGGAGGATGGTGGAGATTAGAGCCACCATTAAAGACATGAAGGATGCAAGTGTGACCCTGAAAGAGTCAGGGTGAAAAATATTGCTAAGGAGTGGAATTGTAAGCTGTGCCTTTGACTTTCCACTTTGTATAGAAGGACAAGTGGGGGACACCTGGGTGGTTCAGTGGTTGAGCATCTGCCTTTGGCTTAGGACATGATCCTGCAGTCCCGGGATCGAGTCCCACGTCGGGCTCCCTGCATGGAGCCTGCTTCTCCCTCTGCCTGTGTCTCTGCCTCTCCCTCTCTGTGTCTCTCATGAATAAATAAATAAAATATATTTTTTTTTTAAAAAAAAAGGACAAGTAGGGACACCTGAGTGGCTCAGCAGTTGAGCACCTGCTGGTTGGGCCCAGGGTATGATCCCGGATTCCCAGGTTCGAGTCCCACATGGGGCTCCCTGCATGGAACCTGCTTCTCCCTCTGCCTGTGTCTCTGCCCCTCTCTCTCTCTCTCTCTCTCTCTCTCTCTCTCTCTCTCTGTGTGTGTGTGTGTGTGTGTCATGAATAAATAAATAAAATCTTAGAAAAAAAAAAAGGACAAGTTGTCTAAAGTGAGATTATATAAAGGTTCCTGGGTGGGGTTCAATGGCTTGGTGGATGTGGATGAATTATATGGAAGAGGGCATAACATGTAATTTTTATCATATGACAATGCTCACCAGAAAACCTACACCACAGAAGAGGCCCTGAACAATCAAACAGGCAAGATGACTAGGTCAATTCACAGCCAGTCTTCAGCCCCTGCAGTACTTGACATGCTGGGTGCATGAACAGATTGGCCATGGTGACAGAGATGGAGGCAAGGAATGGACTCAAAGTCCATATGGAAGAATGGACTCCCACTTACCAAGGCTGCCTCTGAATGTCCACCTTGTCAGCAGTAGAGACAACACTGGGTCTCTGATATGCTCTACTCCTAGAGAAGATCAAGCAGCTATGTGCTGTTAAGTCAGCTACAATGTGCTCCTTCCCTCCAAAAAGGCCAGCAATTCATCCTTAAAAGGCCAGATCCCGGGATCCCTGGGTGGCGCAGCGGTTTGGCGCCTGCCTTTGGCCCAGGGCGCGATCCTGGAGACCCGGGATCGAATCCCACATCAGGCTCCCTGCATGGAGCCTGCTTCTTCCTCTGCCTGTGTCTCTGCCTCTCTCTCTCTCTCTGTGTGTGACTATCATAAATAAATAAAATTTTTAAAAAAAAGGCCAGATCCCTATTCTGGGTATGGATTTGCCTTTCTTGCTCTCAGAACTTCAGCGAGCAGAATGCCTGACTGAGGCACATATTGTCACACAGTATAACATCTCACCCAGGGGACCCACTTTACGGTGAAGGGATTGCAGAAGTAAACCCTTGACCATGGGATCTGCTGGTCATATCATTTACCACACCATCCAGAAGCAGCCAGCTAATGGAATACTGGTAATGACCTTTTTTTTTTTTTTTTTTTTTTTTTTTTTTTTTTTTTAAGATTTTATGTATTTGGGAGAGAGAGAGAAAGCACACCAGCAGGGGGAGTGGCAGAGGGAGAGGGAGAAGCTGGCTCCCACTGAGCAGGGAGCCCGATGCAGGGTTCTATACCAGGACTCTGGGATCACGACCTGAGCTGAAGGCAGACGCTTAACCAACTGAGCCACCCACCCAGGCACCCCTGGTAATGATCTTCCTCTTCTCACCTACTGATCCTTGGGCACAAGGTCCTAAAGTTGCAGTCATAACTTGTAGTTCAGTAGGACCCTTGGTGTGTCCCCTGGCAAGATGTACTCCCTATAATAGGGACACAGGAACTTCAACCATGTGGAGACAGGAGTTGCTGGGTGGGAAGCACAAAATTACCCAGATCATCGAGAGTGATGGTAAGTGGGGTCACTTTTGTTTCCCCATATTGGTTCCTGGACCCATGGATTCCCTGTTCTGGGGTAACAGCATCATATAAAGGTCTTTTATAAAACTAAATAAATAAATAATAAATAATAAAAAAATAAAGGTCTTTTATTTAATACTGTATCCTGAAGAATGGTACCCCATTCTTTGTTGCTTCTCAGCTAGTGCTTCAGCTGTGCCTTTAGAAGATCATACGAAATAGGAAGTGCTCAGAAATAATTGCTGTCTAAACAAACGAATACAAAAATGACATGGTGATAAGCGGTTAATTTTCCCAGGGAGGTTGTTAATACATTGAGACTTTTGAGATGAGCATTGAGGGATAAGAAAAGAAGTTTTAGGATGAAAGTGTTAGAACTTCATGGGTCAATGTTCCTTCTATTTGATTTTGAAATCTTGGGTACACCAAAGGTCAGAAGGCTGCCCGGGGAAAAGTCCTACCCATGCAGTCCTACACAAGAGCAACGGTTTCCAGAGACCCGCAGGGATCAGTGTTGGTTTGGTTGTTGGGAAAAGCATACTCCTGGCTACTGTAATTAGAAATGTTTGAAAATTGCTCCAGGTGATTCAGCTGCACAGTCAAGTTTGGAAAAGAATTGCTGAACTCTGGAAGCTGCCAAAGTCCTTAAATCAGAGTAAGAAGGGGCGGGGGAGTGCTCTGACCAATCACCTCCTTTCACCTTGCTGGCCCAAACAGCAGGTGCGAGAGCAACTGGAGGGCTTCCTGGAAGTAGGAACTTTTCAGATGTTCAGCAGTAGGAGAAACAGCTCGGCCATTTCAGTAAATCCTCACTGATTGCCCTCCGCATACACAGCACCATGCTGAGCACTGTGCAGGTGGTTGTGAGGGGGTTAAGACTCCACCTTTACTAACTCTTAATTGGCAATTAAATCATACCCCTGCTGAAAACTCTCCAAGAGCTTCCCACTGCACTTAAAGTGGACTTAAACTTCACGCAATTGTTTTTCTATTTATCCCACGTGTTATTTTATTCCTACCCCTTTTGTCTTCTTTTTTTTTTCCTTAGGGATTTTATTTATTTATTCATGAGAGACACACAGAGAGAGGCAGAGACATAAGCAGAGGGCGAAGCAGGCTTCCTCCAGGGAGCCTAATATGGTACTCAATCCCACGACCCAGGGATCACGACCTGACCCAAAGGCAGACATTCAACCACTGAGCCACCCAGGTGCCCCCACTTTTTGTCTTCTTTTGGATTAATCATGTGCTTTTTATTCCAGTGGGTTTGCTTTTTTCTTCTATTAGCTTTAGACATACACATTCTTGTTGTGTTCTTTTTTTTTTTTTTAAATTTTATTTATTTATGATAGTCATACAGAGAGAGAGAGAGAGGCAGAGACACAGGCAGAGGGAGAAGCAGGCTCCATGCACCGGGAGCCCGATGTGGGACTCGATCCCCGGTCTCCAGGATCGCGCCCTGGGCCAAAGGCAGGCGCCAAACCGCTGCGCCACCCAGGGATCCCCTCTTGTTGTGTTCTTTTAGTGTTTACCCTGGACTCTAAGGCCTAGAGAGCACAATCCACGTCCTAGATTATATACTATGTGAGTCATATAGTTCACTGTTACATCTGTTATAAATCCCTCATTGTTTAAAGCAAAATTAATTGTCCACATATTTATTCCATCACTGCTCTTTATTCCTTCCTGCAGTCCTATGCTTCTGACAAATTGTTTTCCCTCAGCCTAGAGTAGGGTAGGTCTGCTAGCAATGAGTTATCCATCAGCTTCAGCTTGTCTGAAAATGTCTTTAACCTTTTTTAAAATGGGTGCGATTGGGGGCACCCAAGTGGCTCAGTCAGTAAGTGTCTGCCTCCAACTCAGGTCTTGATCCCGGGGCCTTGGAATCAAGTCCCACGCTGGGCTCCCTGCTCAGTCGGGAGTCTGCTCCTCCCTCTCCCTCCGCCCCTCCCCATGCTTGTACTCTCTATCAAATAAATAAAATCTTTAAAATAAAAATTTAAACTATATTACTATATTAACTATAAACAATTTTTTTATTCAGGTGAAATTCACATAACTTAAAATTCACTACTTTAACCATTTTTAAGGGTACGATTGAGTTTTTTTTTTTACTGTATCCACAGTCTCCTGTAACCATCACCACTATCTGATTCCAGAATATTTCCATCACCCCCAAAAGAAACTCTGTACTTTTCAAGTATCCCCTTCCCCCATCTCTTGGAAACCATTAATCTACATTTTGTCTCTATGGATTTGCCTGTTCTGGATATTTCATATACATGCAATCATATAGGGGCACCTAGGTGGCTCAGTCCCTTAAGTGTCTGCCTTCGGCTCAGGTAATGATCTCAGGGTTCTGGGAGGGGAGCCCTGCTTTGGGCTCCCTGCTCAATGAGGAGTCTGCTTCTCCCTCTCCTGCTGCTCCATTCACACTCTCTCTCAAATAAATAAAATCTTTAAAAAGAAAACTAAAAAAATAAATGCAATTATACAAGAGGTGATCTTTTGTGTCTGGCCTCTTTCACCTTGGTTCATTCACATTGTAGCACGTATCAGGACCGAATTCATTTTCATGGCAGAGTAATATTTCATTGTATGGATATACCACTTTTATTTATCCATCCATCAATTCACAGACATTTGGGTTGTTTCCACCTTTTGGCTATTATACATAATGCTTCTATGAACATTTATGCTTCTGTATGAACATGTATAATTTTGGGGATTGTTTCTTTCAGTATTTAAATTATGTCATCCTACTGCTTTCTGACATTCATAGTTTTTTTTTCATTCATAGTTTTCTCTCTCTCTCTCTCTCTCTCTCTCTCTCTTTTTCCCAAAGAATTTATTTATTTATTTGAGAGAGAGAAAGAGCAAGCACAAGCAGGAGGAGGAGCAGAGGGAGAGGGAAAAGCAAACTCCCCACTGAACAGGGGCCTAACATGGTGCCACATCCCAGGACCCTGAGATCATGGCAGAGCTGAAGGCAGATGCTTAACCAACTGAGCCACCCAGACACCCCTGGCTTCCATAGTTTCTACAGAAAAGTCAAATATTAGTGTTATTGTTCCTTTGGAGATAATATGTCTTTGTCTGCCTTTCAGATTTTTTATCTTTTTGATTTTCAGCAGTTTCATGATGATGCACCAAGATGTATTCTTTGTATTTATCTCTTAGGGTTCCTGGAACTTCTTGAATCTAGTTTGAGGAAATTCGAAGCATGTCTCTTCAAATATTGAGCTATACCATTGTCTTTCTCCTCTCCTTTTGGGATTCTAGTTATATATGTACATTAGAACTTTTGACTATGCCCCACATATCTCTTCCACTCTGTTCTTTTTAAAAATCTTTTTTTCTTAAAATAAAATAAAATCCAAGACACCCAACTGACTGAGGCACCCAGGTGTCCCCCTTTTGGTTTTCTATTGACCTGTTTCCTGGTGATAATTCTGTTTTCTGCTATATTCAGTACCATAGACTAAATATTTGTGTCCCCCCAAATTCATGTTGAAGTCCTAACTCTAATATGTCTGTCAGCTTTTAAGAATTTTTTCTTTCTCTTTTAATGAGGTGGATCTCTCATGATTGGGAATAGCGTCCTTCTAGTAGAGACCCCAGAGAGCTCCCTAGTGACTTTATGCCATGTGAGGTTATAGCAAAAAGACAGGGCTGCCTATGAGCCAAGAAGTTGGCCCTCACCAGACCCAGAATCTGCCAACATCTGGATCATGAATTTCCCAGCCTCCAGGACTGTGAACAATAAATTTCTATTGTTTTAAGGCACCAATCTATGGTATTCTGTAATAGCAACCAAACAGACTAAGACATCCTGTTAAAATCATCTAATGAATTTTAATTCTGTCCTAAAATGTCCATTTGATTATTTGTATAGAATCCAATTTTTCTGTTGAAATACAGTTTTTCATTTATTTTTTCTTTTCTTCTCTTTTTTTAAAAAAAATTCTTAAAGATTTTATCTATTCATGAGAGATACAGGAAGAGGCAGAGGGAGAAGCCGGCTCCATGCAGGGAGGCCAACGTGGGACTCAATCCCAGGTCTCCAGGATCACATGCTAGGCCGAAGGTGGCGCTAAACCGCTGGGCCACCTGGGCTGCCCTCTTCTCTTTTTTTAAAAGTAATCTCTACATTCAGCATGGGGCTCAAATTTACAACCCTGAGATCAAGAGTCACATACTCCACCGAGTGAGCCCACCAGGTGCCTTTATTTGATATTTTATCTTCTATATATACTAGTCGTAGCTATTTTAAGGTCCTTATCTGATTGAGTTCAATATCTTTGAATCACAGGGAGTTTGTTTTTGTGGACTTTTTAAAAAATTTATTTATTTTCTTTTAATTTATTCATGAGAGACACAGAAAGAGAGGCAGAGACACAGAAAGAGAGGCAGAGACACAGGCAGAGGGAAGAGAAGCAGGCTCCATGCAGGGAGCCCGATACAGGACTTGATCCAGGGACCCCAGGATCAAGCCCTGGGCTGAAGGCAGACACTCAACCTTGGAGCCACCCAGCCGTCCCATTGTTGACTTTTTTTTGTAAGCTTTTTTTTTTTTTTTTTTTTTTTAAGTAGTTTTCAGGATCTCATGACCCTGAGATCAAGAGTCACATGCTCTACCAACTGAGCCAGCCAGGTGCCCACTGACGTTTTTGTTCTTTTTGGCTTTAATTATTCAGCTCAGTTTTGTTTGTTTTTAGCATGCCTCATAATTTTTGATTAAATGCTGGATCATGCAGATTAAAAATTATGGAGACTCTCGATGACATTATCTGTTTCCAGAAAGATAATGTTTTCTTCTTGTAGACAAAGTCCTGGTGGGTCACTGACCCATTGAAAAGCCTAAAGTTTTAGGCTTTATTAGGGTTAGACTATTGTAGTTTTGCCTTTCATTCTAGGGTAGTATCTCCTCAGGTGTTGTCCTTTCTCTTGGGGTGTGACTTTTGTTCCCAGGCAGTAGCCCTTCTGAGGCCTCAGCTTAGAGCCTGGGGTGTTTACCAAGGCCTATATGCCTCAGCAGGGTTTAAATTCTAACTTCTATTTCCCGGAGCACACAAGAGGCTGCGGAAAACTCTCGATTTATTGCTCTCTCAGCTATTATTTTCTTCTGGGTTTGCAGAGTCTATCCCTATGCTTGCACAGCTTAAGAGTCAGCCAGAGACTTGAGAGAAATGTATTCACAGATTTTTGGCTCTTTCTCTGTGGTTTTCTTCTCTCCAGTCCCAGCCATTTGGGGGGGCTCTCCACTCCTACCTGTGTGTTTTCTGCCCGATGAGATTGGTACTTTCTGCACGGGCTTAATTCTTTTGCTCTACAATTTAGATAGTACAACTCAGAAAACATCTGGGCTATGTAATTCCCTTTTCTCAAAGAGTGCAACCCTTCATTTCCTGATTGCATTGGTTACTTTCTAACTCCTTTCAAAGATATTTTATATATTTTGTATAGCTTTTATGTTTTTCTTTCAATGGAAATACAAACTCTCTGTTTAGTGTCAGAATTCTCCTTCAGTTACATGGATATATATGGCCTAAAGGGCCCTCTCTCTATGATCTGCCCCCTGGCCAGTTACTGATTCTTTCTCCTTCCCTTTTTTCATTTTAATTCAATCATTTGGGGCTTTATTTTGTTGTTGTTGTTGTTTAAAATTGCATTTATTGGTATGCCTGAGTGGCTCAGCGGTTGAGCATCTGCCTTTGGCTCAGGGTGTGATCCCGGGATCCTGGGATCCAGTCCCACATCGGGCTCCTTGCGTGGCGCCTGCTTCTCCCTCTGCCTATATCTCTGCCTCTCTCTCCGTGTCTCTCACGAATAAATAAATAAAACCTTTAAAAAATAAAATTGCATTCATTTATTGAGAGAGAGCGCAGATAAGAGGGGTGGAGGAAGAGGGAGAAGCAGACTCCTGCTGAGCAGGGAGCCTGATGCAGACTCAATCAATCTCAGGGTCCAGGGATCTTGACCTGAGTTGAAGGCTCAGGCTTAACCCACTGAGCCACTCAGGGGCCTTATAGACCTTTATTTTGAGATTTTATTTTATTCACAAGAGACACAGAGAGGCAGTGACAGAAGCAGGCTCCATGCAGGGAGCCCAATGTGGGACTCAATCCCGGAACTCCCGGATCATGCCCTGGGCTGAAGGCAGGTGCTCAACCACTGAGCCACCCAGGTGTCCCTAGACCTTTATTTTGAACGCTTATTCCCACATTAGGGTCTTGAATTTGTTAATCTCTGCTTTTGCAACCTTTTGGCTCTGGTCTAAATGTTTGTGTCTGCCCCTAAATGTACATGTTGAAATCCTAAGAGCCAATATGACTGTATTGGGAGACAGAACATTTTGGAGGTGCTTAGATCATGAGAGGAGAGCCCTCATAAATGGGATTAGGGTTTTTATCCCAGAGCTCCCTAGCCCCTTCCACTATGTGAGAACACAGCGAGAAGTCAGCAATCTACAATCAAGAAGAGGCTTCACCAGAACCTGGCCATGCTAGCACTCTGATCTTAGATTTCCAACCACCAGAACTGTGAGAAACAAATGTCTGTTGTTTATAAGCCACACAGACTGTGGTATTTTGTTATAGCAACCTGAACAGGCTAAGACAACTTCAGATCCAGATTTTTTACATGGCTGGCATCTTTATGGTGATTAGCTCTTAGTTCAATTATCATTCAGAAAGTTTTTCCCCAGCTGCCTTTATTTATTTATTTATTTATTTTTTTCCCCAGCTGCCTTTATATAAAAGCCTCTCCCTACCTCCATCACCCCATATATCTTATGTTTTCTTCATAGCACTTAAACGGTCTGAAATGATCTTGCTCTTTGTTTACTGCCTTATTGTTTATCTCTCATATAAGTTAATTTTTTAAAAATATCTTATTTATTTATTTATGAGAGACACAGAGAGGCAGAGAGAGAAGCAGGCTCCCTACTGGGAGCCCTATGTGGGACTTGATCCCAGGACCCTGGGATCTTGCCCTGGGCCAAAGGCAGATGCTCAACCACAGAGTGACCCAGGTGTCCCTCATATAAGTTGATTTTTGAGCAACCTATCATAGGTTATCATAGCCTATCATAAAAAAAGAAAGATAAATAGACATCTATTGAGTGAATCAAGGAAGTCAGGATCAAGAAACAAAAGGTACAGGGATGCCTGGGTGGTTCAGCGGGTTAAGTGTCTGCCTTTTGATTAGGTCACGATCCTGCATTCCCAGGATCCAGTCCCACATCAGGCTCCCTGCAGGGAGCCTGCTTCTCCCTCTGCCTGTCTCTGCCTCTCTCTCTCTCTCTCTCTGTGTCTCTCATGAATAAATAAAATCTTAAAAAAAAAAATAGGTACAATAAAGGGTGAAATGAGTTCATAGTTTGGGATAGTCTTTTTTTTTTTTTAAGATTTTATTTGAGAGTGTGAGCAGGGGGAGAAGCAGAGGGTGAGGGAGAAGGACAAGCAAACCCTGACCTGGGACTTAATCCTAGGACCCAGAGATCATGACCTGAGCTGAAACCAAGAGTTGGTCACTTAATCAACTGGGCCATTCAGGCAGCCTAGAGATAGTCTATCTTATATTGAAAAGTCATTGTGGCTGGGAGACCAAGTTAGGTCAGCCCTCTTCCCACTGGCTTAGGGGTTTGTATCTTAAATAAAGTCTAGACTTGCCTGACACAGACTGAACTGGCAAGGTTCCCAGATTTCTCTGGGTTTTCTTGCTTCTTGGTCATTGTGATTTTAAGATAGCCACATATACTCCTCCTTATCTCCAGAGGCAATCTGTGGCTGGGTTTAGGGTTTCCTCAGAGCAGGCTGAGAGATAGGCAACTGCTGGCTTCTCTTAACAGATTGCCAAATTCTAGCCTTAAACTAGTTTATTTAAATTTTTTTAAAAACATTTTATTTATTTAATCTCTACATGCAATGTGGGCCTTGAACTCATGACCCTGAGATCAAGAGTTGCAACCTCTTTCAACAGAAACTGCCAGGCTCTTCTAGCCTTAAACTACTTTGTTTTTTGTAAAGATTTTATTTATTTATCTTAGAGTGCAAGAGAGCAGAAGAGGAGCAGAGAGGGAGGGAGATAATCTCCAGCAGGCTTGCACTGAGTGCAGAGCCTGATCCCAGGACCCTGAGATCATGACCTGAGCCGAAACCAAGTCGGTGGCTCAACTGACTGAGCCACCCAGGAGCTCCCTTAAACTAGTTTAAAATAATCTCCCATTTGTTGTCTAATCACATGCAGACCCACTATTGAAAATTAATGGCCCCTAGTGACTTTTCAACAACTTCTGGTAATGTCTCTAGCCTGCTGACTGACAGTTTACCTAACCCATTTATCTGTTAACGAACATGTATGTTTATCTGGTATACTCTGTGCTGCCTTAGTCAATGGTAAAGTTTGGCAGCAGCCTCAGGACCATTTTATGGCAGTAGCAGGAAGGAGTGTTGGCAGAGATGCCAATGTACCCTCATTCCCAGAGATAGAGGCCTGCTGTCACTTATAGTGGGCAGTTTGTACCCCCAGAATATTCTCAGTCATCCTTTATGGGGTGTCCGAGTCCCCACCTGACTTTTTTTTTTTAGATTTCTTTATTTTATTTAAAGATTTTGTTTATTTATTCATGAGAGACACAGAGAGGCAGGGACACAGGCAGAGGAGAAGCAGGCTCCTTGCAGGGAGCCTGACGCGGTACTTGATCCCAGGTCTCCAGGATCATGCCCTGGGCTGAAGGCAGACGCTTAACCGCTGAGCCACCCAGGCATCCCTGATTTCTTTATTTTAGAGAGTGAGCATGAGACAGTATGCAAGTGGTGGGAGGGGCAGAGGGAGAGAATCTTCAAGCAGACTCCTGACTGAGCTTGAGTGCAACTTGGGGCTTGATCTCATAACCCACAAGATCATGACCTGAGATGAAATCAAAAGTCCCATGCTTAACTGACTGAGCCACCCAGGTGCCCCACCCCCTTGATCTGACTTCTTAGACTCTAGTTATGTCTGATCTTATCTTTACTACCCATTTGCAGGCCAGGACAGAAGAAGTTGCATTTCTGAATACAGATCACCAGTTGGAGATTATATACTCCTCGCTGTCCTTATTCTTCAACATGCGGTATTGGGAGAATGGGATAAAAGTGCACAAGGGCAGTGGGAAGCCACACAGATCCTAGTCCCAGGCTGGCAGAGTTCATTCTGGGTAGGTCATTTAACCCTGCTGTGCAGAATTTGTTACCATCACTGTGCCATTCCTCAGTGGAATTAGAATCCAACCGAGGCCTGATACAAGGTTCAAATGACGCAATGGATATGAAGACCTTTGAGAAGGTATCACTTCTCCTAGGGAGAGGGAGGGGACACAGATGTGAAGTGAAACAACCAATCCCTGCCTAACATGCTGAAGACGCTGCATGCAGCTCCCCAAGGCACAGACTTAACCTGAGACCGCATAGACCAGTTCTCTTATTTTCTTCTCCTCTTTTAAACACGAGGTTAAGTTCTGGTCTACAATCAGGACTCCCGCACAAAAGGCTTCCCAGTTTATAAATAATATAGGCTATAAGTTTTGGAGTTCTCTATTGTGGGCTAGGCACTTTGCTCATTATTTTTTCTAATCTTCACAATTATACTTTAGAGTTCCTCCACTTTTTCACGGGACGAGAAGGGAGAGGCCCAGAAAGTTAAAGGACTTGCCTAGTCTGCGGGGAAGCAAGAATTATAACTGGGTCTTTTCTTATTCCGGAACCTGTGCTCCTAACCATCATGCAGTGCTGCCTTCCTCCCTGGGTAAGAAAGATTCTGAGGCAGGTGCAAAGCAGCAGGGAGAGATGCAAGAAGAGGATCTTAGATTTCGGAATACACCTGATCGTGTAGAGTTCATCTCTACACACAAAGTTTTTTGGTTTTGCCCTCCCCCTTCTCCCCTCCCCACCCCATCACTGAACAGACGACATCTTCTACCAGCCATCTTGGTTGTGGCAATCCCAATTCCTCTTTTTTTTTCTGTGACGACAACCGAGGGATGAGGCAAAGCAGCCCAGCCCAGGCTTTCTAAGGAGCTCCAGCAATCCCCCCCGGGCAAAGAGCCTCCGCGGCCCAGGGCGTGGGCCGTTTCCCAGCACAGCCTGCTCGTAGGCTTTGCTCCCGGCTCCCGGGTCGGCGCGGGTCGGGGAGGGGCTCAAGCTGGCCCCGCCGGGCCCCGCCCGCGGCCCCGCCCCCTCATTTAAATACGCGGCGCCGGCGGGTGCGTCGAGCTCGCCGCGGACCCAAGATGGCGGCGTGTGGACGTGTACGGAGGATGTTCCGCTTGTCGGCGGCGCTGCAGCTGCTGCTGCTCGCGGCGGCCGGGGCCCAGAAACTCACGGGCCAGGGCGGCCACGGCCAGGGCCAGGGCCCCGGGGCCAACTTTCCGTCCTTTGTAGGGCAGCCTGGAGGCGGCGGGCCGGCCGGTCAGCCCCTGCTCCAGCTTCCTCAGTCATCTCAGCTCCAGCACCAGCAGCAGCAGCAGCAGCAACAGCAGCAGCAGCAGCAGCAGCAACCGCCTCAGCCGCCGCAGCCGCCTTTCCCGGCGGGTGGGCCTCCGGCCCGGCGGGGCGGAGCGGGGCCCGGCGGGGCCGGCGGGGGCTGGAAGCTGGCGGAGGAAGAGTCCTGCAGGGAGGACGTGACCCGTGTGTGTCCCAAGCACACCTGGAGCAACAACCTGGCGGTGCTCGAGTGCCTGCAGGACGTGAGGGAGGTGAGGAGACGGGCCGGGGCCGGGAGGGCCAGGCCTGGTGCGGGCCCGAGGGTGTTGCCGGCCTCGGGAGCCGCTGACGCGGGCCCGCTGCTTCTCCGTCTCCCTCTGTGCGGCGCCCGCCCCTGCCCTGCCGTCCCTAACCAGCTCCCCCGCGCCTTCCGAGACGAGGACCCCACCGCCACTGCCACCCCTCGTTCGCTCGCTGGTGCGGGGTCTGAGACTTAGACCCTGGCTCCTGGCCGCCGCCTGCGAAGGCCCAGAGCGTGTTTATGTTTGCTCCGGTCTTTTGTGTGATGCTCTAAGCACAGTGGCTCCTCGCCGAAGACCTGCTTAGAATTTGGCTATTTGTTCGACTTGGACAGTTGGCAGCAGCGCTTTTAAATATGAAAAAAAAATGGTTGGCGTACTTAAGCTGTTAAGAAATGATCTGTTTGTTGGCAGTAGGTAACGTTTGTTTAGGTAACTCGGGTTCTGTTCTGACGTGTATTGTAGTCAATACCGAATTTACTGTCTTTACCCCATTTCTTTGTAATTCGCAAATTCTTATTATCCATAGGGTGTTGAAACTAAGGTGTGTCTTTTTTTTTTTTTCTTCCCCTTAATTTCGTTTGGTCAGTTTGTAACGAATCTCAAGTTTAAGCTATTACTCCGCATAATTTAGAGTCCCACAGCTTGAAAAGTTGGGACACTAGTCGAAGCGGTAATACCTATGCAGTATTTGTGATTGGATTGTGGGATCTTGCCTTTCTGATGTCTGAATATGATTTTAGTATACCTTTTACTGAAATCTAGATTTGATGTTCTTTGTGTGATTCAGCTAAGTGACGTGTCTTCTTTAGGTTTAATGTTGCAGATATATTTGACAATTCTGAAAGTTTGGGAGCAAATCTGGTAGGGTTGTAGGGGTTTTGTTTTCTTTCTTTCTTTCTTTTCTTTCTTTTTAGGATTTTAGGTGTATAGAATTAGACCTAAAGGTTGACAAGTAGAATGAAACTGCTGCTTGATACAGTTTTGTTTGGGAAATTGTATCATCAGTTGTCTAAGGTGTTCATGATCATGGGAAGGCCACTGATTCGTAGAAAATTGCTAGTCTTGGCAGTACTCCCCCCTCCCCCCCACCACTGTGATACCTGCTCTAGTATTCCATACGGAGCAATTCACAAGAGGAAAAATAAAACATAATCAAAATACAAAGAGAAAGGAAATTTCCTGAGCCAACAGAAATGTGAGGCCACAGATGACTTCTCATCTACAACTTGAAGAGTAGAAAGATAATCCATTATTAGTCTTTATTTAGCTATTTCTCTAGTAGATGCAGCTAAGATTCTTAACTGTTGGGCTTTTTGAAATTCACTGTTTGGTCTTTTTAGGATATGTTATAGATGTTGTTCCCTCAAAGTAAGACCCTAATATTGGTGACCAAAAACTTTGTTAGTGGCAGAAATAGGATGTTATTATTAGGGAAAGTGGCAAAAGTGGCCAGTTCATAGAGTACATGACTCTTTCTTTGTATGCATTTGGGACATTTGGAAACCTCCACTTACAGGAGCAGGCTTCCTTTGTCATGCAGTAGAAATGTGTAGCAGCGTATGTAATCCATAAATAACAGATTTGACCACTTTTGGAGTCTGTTTAATTTTGTGGGTACTATCTTGCATTACTTAGTGCAAAGAACCTGGCTTGAAAATGGAGTCCCTGCTCCACAATGGACTGTAACATTCTTAGCAAGGATATTGTTTCAGTAACTACATTTTTCCTCCTTTATGGAGATGACGGATAAACTCTTTCTGGATAGTTACTAGGCCCTATATTTCCTTTGTAACTTCCCAGAGTACCTAATTAATTGCTGAGACTCAGTAAATATTGACAACAGATTGAAGATGAATAAACTAATGAAGTCAGTTTTATGCTCCAGAGGAAGAAAAAGTGTCAAGTAAATTGGAAGTGGGGGTATTTTGGGGAGCAGGGTTTCCAAATTTACAATTTAATTAATTTTCCTCTAATTCTATATACATGAAAATTGAAAAAGTACCACAAACAACTGTGTATATCCTTCAGCAGGTGGAACTATTTTTTTATTTAAAAAAATTTTTTTTTAAGTAGGCTCCATACCCAACGTGGGGCTCTAGCTCACAGCTCTGAGATCAAGAGTTGCATCCTTTAGGGATTGAGCCTGCCAGGCTTCTGAAGGTGGAGCTATTTTTAAACTACTTTTTTTTTTTTTCTTTAAAGAAGGCAAGGGGTGCCTGGGTGGCTCAGTTGGTTAAGCATCTGCCTTCTGCTCAGGTCATGATCCCAGGGTGCTGGGATAGAACCCCATGTCAGGCTCCCTGCTCATTGCTGAGCTGGGAACCGGCTTCTCCCTCTCCCTGTGCTGCTTCTTGTGCTTTATCTGTTAGATTAATAAAATCTTAAAAAAAAAAAATGGCAAAAGGACATTTTAATCCACTTAGTTTGAGAATTAGTTAAATCTGATCTGTGTGTTTGAAAGAACATACCTTAATTAAAGAAACTGCCTTCAAATGTGCCATTTGAAGTGAAGTTATGGAACATATTTTGTATTTGCTTTTTGGTTAGTAGTACTATTTGATAGGGAAGTTGATATAACGTGGTTCTTTACCCTTTTGAGTTTTCTTTTTTTGTTTGTTCCCTTTTTCATCCTTTTGGATACACATTTGGAGAAGACTGTTCTCTGTATACTTGCTATTAAAGTAATGAAAAGGCAAAAAAAAATAATGAAAAGGCAAAGTATGTGAGTATTTAAATGGTAGTAAACATTTTTTATTTTGAAACAACATGAGGATATATTATGTTAGGTTAAGTCTTAAGCTCAAATGTTTTAAGGTTCTCTCTACTGTAGTTTCCAAAGTTATGTAGTAATTTACTTACAAACTTTATTTGAAGATGTTTATGGTTCTCTTGAATAATTTCAGCTGATATTTTCACGTTCTCTAATGCATCATATGCTAACAAATTAAAAATCTATGTGTAAACTACAGTATATATGGACTATAGTTCACAGCTTTTCTCCTCACTTTGGCTGCTATTTTGAAGGTTATGTGTTATTGAGAGATTTTTTTTTTTAAACCTTTTCAGATGAGTCATGCTATGTATGTATGTATGTACGTATGTATTTATTTATTTATTGTCATGCTTTTTAAAAGGTCAAGTATACCCAGTGGGTCCACTGTTAAATAGTAGATGAAATAGCAGTAATCATGGGAATAGTCCTGATTATACGTGCATTTATATGTTATGTGTGTTAGGTATACATACATGTATATACATATAGAACTAGTTGTAGTGCCAGTCATAAAAAATATGACAAGAATGTATAAAGGTGAAAAAGGAAAAAATACCCTGGGCTCTTTTACTAGGTGGAGGAATAATAACACCAAAGAAAGATAAGATACTACTGTGTAGTTACTATTTAATAAAGAGATAAGACACGCTTTGTGTTGAAAGTAATTTTAAAATACTTTATGTATTTTTGGCTGAAATGACTGGTATTATCTTGTGTTTAGAAGTTTCAGATGGAGACACTGGTTTCTTGGGAGAAGTTTATTCATGATACACATAGTTTTTCTTAGTTTTTTTGTTTTGGTCTGTTTTTGTTAGGTTTTATAACAAAAAAACTTTCTAAAATTGAAAATTTCAAGCTGCATAGAAGTAGAAACTGTGGTGATTCTCCATATATACATCAGCCAGCTTCAGCTTTCTCTGCATTTTTTGTTCATTTGGCACAAGAGTTGGGAGACTGGCATATTTTTATTTATTTATTCTTAACGATTTTATTCATTTATTCGTGAGAGAGAGAGAGAGAGAGAGAGAGAGGCAGAGACACAGGCAGAGGGAGAAGCAGGCTTCATGCAGGGAGCCCGACATGGGACTCGATCCTGGATCTCCAGGATCAGGCCCTGGGCTGAAGGTGGCGCTAAACCACTAAGCCACCCGGGCTGCCCCCCCCCCCTTTTTTTTTTCCCTATTTCACTGTCTACTTCAATGTGTATCTTTGATAAGGACTTAAAAAAATAAAACTGAATGTAGATGTTTAAGCTGTACTATTTTATGTACTGAACAGGAATTAACATTTAAACCTTACAAACTGTAAACCAACTTTCAAACTCATACATGAACATTTTTTATAAACATTTTTATTATTCTATTCTTTAAAGTTTTTTTTTTATTTTTTAAGATTTTTATTTATTTTTTAAAAGATTTTATTTAGGGGATCCCTGGGTGGCGCAGCGGTTTGGCGCCTGCCTTTGGCCCAGGGCGCGATCCTGGAGACCCGGGATCGAATCCCACGTCGGGCTCCCGGTGCATGGAGCCTGCTTCTCCCTCTGCCTGTGTCTCTGCCTCTCTCTCTCTCTCTCTCTGTGACTATCATAAATAAATAAAAATTAAAAAAAAAAGATTTTATTTATTTATTAAAAATTGTTTTAAATTTATTTATGATAGTCACAGAGAGAGAGAGAGAGAGAGGCAGAGACACAGGCAGAGGGAGAAGCAGGCTCCATGCAGGGAGCCCGACATGGGACTTGATCCTGGGTCTCCAGGATCAGGCCCTGGGCTGAAGGTGGCGCTAAACCACTGAGCCACCTGGGCTGCCCCAAGATTTTTATTTTTATTTTTTAATTTTTTAAAAAAGATTTATTTATTTATGATAGACATAGAGAGAGAGAGAGGCAGAGACACAGGAGGAGGGAGAAGCAGGTTCCATACCAGGAGCCTGAAGCGGGACTCGATCCCCGGACTCCAGGATCGCGCCCCGGGCCAAAGGCAGGTGCTAAACCACTGAGCCACCCAGGGATCCCCAAGATTTTTATTTTTAAGTAATCTCTACACCCAACATGGGGCTTGAACTTACAACCCCAAGATCATGAGTCTTAATGCAACTGAGCCGGACATGTGCTTCTACTCTATTCTTAACCTTTCATTTGACTGTATCCTAAGATGATGTTCTGCCTGCACTATCTATATTATCTCATTTAATATTCTTGATAGTCCTATGAGGTGAATATCTTATCTTTGTTGAGAAACAGACTCAGAGAGATGAAGTAATTTGTCTGATTTTATGTCCTAAGTGGTAGACCTGGTATTCAGCAAGTTCTTTGACTTCAAAGACCATACACTTTGCAGCCCACCATGAATGGTTGCAGCTAGGGAAACTGGAATGAGACTGTTGAGAACCCCTGGCTAGCCCTTCTAGCTAGGGGTTCAGAAATGGACACAAAATGAGAAGAGTTACCTGGAATTAGAATCCTCTTTTGTTCACTACCCAGAACAATTGGGCAGCAGCAGCTCCTATACACTGGAATACTGTAGATTTCTCAGGAAGATAGACCAGCATTATTAGACAAAGCTAATTGAACTTCTAGTTTGAACCCATCATGAGCAAAATTTCTGTTTAATGAAAATATTTTTCAAATCCCATCTTACCTGAAGCAAGATTTGTACTAGTATAATGGAAGAATTCAAATACATTTCCCTACTGTTTGTATTGAGTCCATGCAATAACACAGAGTGAACTAGGACTAGAGTTGGTACTGCCATTAGCTAACCATATGACTCTGGGCAAGTCTTTTTACCACTCTGAGTTGTGGTTTCCTCTGTAATAAATGAGAGGTTTGTGTAATAGTATAATTTCGAAGATCCCTGTTATTTCTTTTTTTAAAGATTTATCAGAATGAGTGAGAATGAGCGGGAAGGAGGAGCAAAGGAAGAGAGAGTCTTAAACCGACTTTGTGCGGAGCACAGAGCTGAACATGGGGCTCGATCTTACAACCCTGAGATCACAACCTGAGCTGAAACCAAGAGTTGGACGCTTAACTGACTGTACCACCCATGCGCCCAGTAAGGTCCTTGTTGTTTAACCTGTACAAGTTTCCTATATTCTCTGTACATAGTTTTTAGGATTTACAGGAGTACCATCTCCTGATACCTTATTTGTGGGAAGAAATAGTGATATGAATAATGCAAATGGCAATTAATCCAAACATTGTTTGGCTTTAGGATATGTTATGATTGTTTTGTTTGAGCCGATGTGGAATTTCCTTCAGTGGTTGGAAGCAATCTAACCACAAAAATCAAGGCATTATTGATCTCTTATTATGAAAGAACACTAGTGCTTTAAAAGACCAGCACTGTTTACAGTTGGTTTGATAAATGAGATTGTGATCAAGAAACAATTATATAAGATTGTTAATCCCTTGATGTCATACAGACAGTAGATTGTTAAGGGCAATGAAAAGAGCGCAAAATGAGGATTTAGACTTGAGGGGAATCCAGCTCTGCTACTCTTAGCTTAAAAATTTTTCTCCCTTGAGTTGTGACTGTTTACTTTAACCATGTCATAAGTGAAGATATACATGAATTCTTGAGTTTGATATGCTAGTTATATTTTTCTAATATCCATTAAAATAATATGGTCATTAAGGTATACAATACTAACACTATCTGAAATTATCTTTCTTACCTTCTATGGTACATGCTTTAGAAAATACCAAAGCTGGATTATCGCTCTTTCTCTCTCTTTTTAAAAGATTTTTAAAAAATTATTTATTTATTTATGATAGTCACACACACAGAGAGAGAGGGAGGCAGAGACATAGGCATAGAGGGAGAAGCAGGCTCCATGCACCGGGAACCCGACATGGGATTCAATCCCGGGTCTCCAGGATCGCGCCCTGGGCCAAAGGTAGGCGCCAAACTGCTGCGCCACTCAGGGATCCCTTTTTAAAAGATTTTATTTATGTATTCATGAGAGACACACAGAGAGAGGCATAGACCCAGGCTGAGGGAGAAGCAGGCCTCCCTGAGGGGAAGCCTGATGTGGGAATCAATTCCAGGACTCTGGGATCGTGACCTGAGCCAAAAGCAGATGCTCAGCCATTGAGCCACCCAGGTATGGATTATCTCTTAAGATCCTTCTAGCTCTGATACTTTGTGATTCTTTGATCTTTAAGAATACAATTATGTGCAAGAGAATTACAAATTAAAAGCACAGGTGAAAAGGGGAGATACTTTAGGAGATGTAGGGGGTTGTACTGACTAAAATAAAGTTTGAGAAGTTTTTCAGAGTCCAGATTGTAAAGGGTCTTACAAGTACCACAAGCTCATTCTCCAAGTAAAGCCCAGAAGCGGGATGTGTTTTTATCCCAACCTGAGATAAAAATATTCCTGTAGATAATTGAGAGTTACCTATAAAGTACCTCTGTCATTGATGAGAAATACTTTTCTGAGAAGTCTCTTAATAGAGTGCTTAGTAGTGTATAGTTGCTTAATTATTCATTGTTCTTTGGAAGAAAATAAAATACTTGAACAGTCCAAAAGATGAAATGGTACATTCCTCTTCTGTACATTTCTCCTAATGTGTTCAAAACCAATTTAGTCAGCAACAATCCAAAAGAAAAAATCTTTATGCATTTATATGAGATAGTTATATATTTGAAAAATAAGCAATTAAAATGGCTTATAGGATATTATGCAAATTAATTTTTCTTCCTTCAGCTAGCATTTATTGAATACCTACTCTGTGCAAGACTGTGCTTAGTGTTAGAGGATATAAATACATAATAATAGTTAGCATTTATTGAAGACTTTCTCTGTGCCCTGTGCTAAGGAACCAGATGCTATCTAGGCATTCTATCTCATTTAATCCTATAAGAGATGTATAATGATAATTATTATTATTTAATGAGGAGACTGCTTCCGAGCCAGTAAGTGGTAGAATTAAGATTTGAAAGCAAGTCTGTCCAACTACAAAATAGCTCATTCCTTTTCCTTCTATTTCTGTTTTAGTCCAGTGTCGTAGCTGTTGAGCATTTGAAGCATGAGTAGTCTGAATTGGGATGTGCTGAAAGTATAAAAGGCTCACTTGATTTTCAAGACTCTGTACAGGGATGCCTAGGTGGCTCAGCAGTTGAGCGTCTGCTTTCAGATCAGGGTGTGATCCCGGGATCTGGAATCCGTGATGGAGTTCCATATCGGGCTCCTTGCAGGGAACCTGCTTCTCCCTCTGCCTCTGTCTCTGCCTCTCTCTCTGTGTCTTTCATGAATAAGTAAATAAAATCTTAAAAAAAAATAAAATAAAGGCTTAGTACAAAAAAACAAATGTAAGAAATCTTACTATTTTTTTATATTGATTAAATGTTTAAATGGCAGCATTTTGGATATATTGGGTTAAATACATTATTAATTAAAAATATTTTATTTATTTATTTGACAGAGAGCACAAGCTTTATTTATTTATTTATTTGACAGAGTGGCAGGCAGAGGGAGAGGGAGAAACAGATTCCCTGCTGAGCAAGGAATCTGATGCATGATGCAGGGCTTGATCCCAGGACCCTGGGATCATGACCCGAGCTGAAGACATGCTTAACCAACTGAACCACCCAGGCACCCCTTAAATACATTATTAAAGTCAATTTTACTATTTATTTATTTATTTATTTATTTATTCATTCATTCATTCATTCATTCATGTATTCATTCATTCATGAGAAACACACAGAGAGAGGCAGAGACACAGGCAGAGGGAGAAGCAGGCTCCATGCAGGGAGCCCAAAGTGGGACTTGATCCCAGGTCTCCAGGATCACACCCTGGGCTGAAGGCAGGCGCTAAACCACTGAACCACCCGGGCTGCCCTTTTTATTTTTTTATATGACTACTAGAAAATATAAATAATGGATGTGGTTTCCATTTGTTTTCTAGTGGACAGCACTGATCTGGAAGAAATAAATTAAAATTATTAATATAAGTTATAAAATAGTAAGTACCATAAAAGGATAAATTAAATGCTGTGGGCATATGCTAGAGGAAATGGTTAGGATCAGAAAAAAACCTCTTCAGAACTATTCATCCTTGTTCATGTCATGAAATTCTTTTTTTTTTTTTTTTTTTAAAGATTTTATTTTTAAGTAATCTCTGCACCCAATGTGGGTCTCAAACCTACCCTCTGAGGTCAAGATTGCATGCTCTACTGACTGAGTCAGCCAGGCACCCCCCCATATCATGAAATTCTTAATTTAGCTGCCTTAAAATGCCTCCTAATCTGGCATCTTCCTCATGCTTAATTTATGAGTTGTAAGGGGTTCTCCTTCAACTTGAGAAGAGCAATACTCATAAAAATGGAAGTCAGTAAGTGGTTCATCTTTATTTGGTTGAGTTATATAAATTTGAAACTTACGAAGGAATCTCTCAAGTGGTGGCCCTCAGAACTGTGCCAGTGCTAACTCTTGTATCTGCATTAAAATAGAGTGTGGAGGAACAAGAAGTGTGGACTGGAATCTAAAAACAATGAATTAAGAGAACCAGACATCTGTTTTCATTCAGTTTTAATAATCTTACTGAAATTAGAAAATTATGTTAGATTGAATGCATAGTATTTATAGTAGCTTCTTCTAATGAAGAGTTAAATAACATGTATAACTCTTTGTAGGGGGAGGAATCATAGTGAAAATGGGTGCAAACTTAAATTCTTAGATCTGTACACTTGTGAAATAGAACAGACTCTTAAATTGTTTTTGTGTTCCTTAAAAATAACAAATGTGATATATTTTTAGAATCGTGAGATACAGTGAATTGAAATGATTTGGAAGAAAAATTAACCAGGAGAATGTGCATATATAAGTCAATTCACATGCAAAGTAATAACAACAAAGAAGGAAAGAAAAAAATAACGTTTAAAGAAAGATACAGAAGATATTTAGGAATGATTTCATTTGTAACTTAAGTTGAAACTAGAAGGAGCCTGTAAGTCACTTAACAGATTTCCCAAAAGTCATCCTGCACTGTCCAAATCAGCTATGTAATGTGATAAACAATTGAACAGAAACTTCAAGGAGGGAGAAGAGGATGTAATGGAAGGTTTTAATCATGAACAAATCTGCCTTCTGTTAATTAGTACCATCTACTGAGCACACTTATTAAGAAATAAAAATCAGAATTACAGTCCTGGATTCAAATACCAGCTCACTTACTGTCACTTACTATGACCTTGGACAAATTTATTTCTTCAACTTTTCTTATCTGTAAAACTGAGATATGAAACCTCTCACAAGGTTATGATGAGGATAAAAATTGTTTAAATATGTAGACCATGCATCACATTTCATTTGCCCATAAATGGTCTTTCCCCTCTCTCTTTGTTGTTGCAGATTAAATCATTCAAGATAAGGTTTTGTGTTCACTGTGTTAAGAGAAATGTGAAGTGAATGTAATGTGCCACATACCTTTTATGTAATATAGTACTTCTTAGACTCCTTAATGAAAACTTTAGTTGAATTTACTTGAAGAGTAAGATCAAGAACATTTACAGTCTTTTTTTTTTTTTTAAGTTTTCTTTCGGGATTTTATTATTTTTTTAAGTAATCTTTACCAGTGTGGGGCTTGAACTCACGACCCTGAGATCAATAGTCGAACACTTTTCTGACTGAGCCAGCCAGTGTGTGCCCCAAGAACATTTATAGTCTTTACTGACTATTTAAAAAGTGTGTACTTTGAGATTATGGAGTGCAGAGGAGTGAGTTCTCTGGGCACAGGAATTCAGTTCTGCCAAATGTTCCTTAGTTCTCTTGGCCTAAATGATGCCTAAATTTGGAATATACTGCCTGTCAGACAAAGGAAAGTCCCGTTCTTAAATAGAAGAGGAAAAGAATTAGTTCTTGTATTCTGAAGACAGCATTGCTTAATGCAGACCCTCCCTCTGTAGAGCGGAATGACTAAGAACATAGTTTTTTATTAGCTGAGAAAAAGAAGGCATTGATTCTATTTGCCCTTTATAAAACCAGATAAATATTAAAAAAATCACTGAAATTTTCCTGAAGATTGGTAACTTTTCAGAGGAAAAGTAATGTTAGGACTTTGATATTGCTAAGGTTGAAACATTCTGTCCTGTAAACAATCTATATTAAAGTATAAATACATAAATTAGTCATACATTAAGGATAGTATAAAATATTTTCAGTATGCAAGCCTTCTTTCTGAGGTAAATAGGTAGCAGAGTTAGTTGTGGAATAGTTAAAATTCCACGGTCTCATTATTAAAACTGATTTGATTTATTAGGACCTCACTGTTTGCCATGTGCATAGATAGAGGTTTTTGGTGTGTCTGGTTGTTTTATCATTATAAGAAGTTTCAAGAATTTATACTATTGTATATTGATTTCCAACTTGAAAGTATATCTAAAATAGGAGAAATGAGAGCAGTGCAAACAATCAGACGACATTGATGTGGTTCCCTTCCACTTATAGACAAATTTACATTCTTTAGTGGGATGATCTCTGCTTCCTCCACCTCTACCTCCTGCTAACTCATACAGCATCCTGCTGTCCTGTGGCCCCTGCCTTCCCTGGCATGGTGTAGGCTTCCAGAGAACACCTCCTTACAGCTTGTGAGTTGAGAGTTTTTATGTAAATAATATTTGTTGGTAAAGATTTTATATTCAGTGATTTGTGAATTTTCTGCACCAGCATATTGTTCAGTATCTTTCCCTTTGCATAGCCCAGTGCCCTTCTCTCCTTCCAGTTCTTCTTTCAGCATTGTTTACTGGCTACGTTGTTTTTATTAGATTGAAACATAAGAATTACCAATATTTGATCATCTTTGACTTTTAAAAGCAGCAGTTGCATGTGGTTTAACCTAATAGTTCAGATTTTTTTTTAAGGTTTTATTTGTTTATTTGAGAGAAAGAGACTTTGAGACAGAGCATGCACAAGGGGAGGAGGCAGAGAGAGAGGGAGAAGCTGACTCTCCGCTGAGTAGGGAGCCAGACACAGGACTTGATCCTAGGACCCCCAGATAGTGACTTGAGCCGAAGGCAGACACTTAACCAACTGAGCCACTGGGTCACCCCAATGATTCAAATTTAAGTAAATAATATATGTGTTTGCAGCCATTCCATTGTTTACTTTTTTGTATCATCTTGAAATCTATAGCTAAGAGTGGGGAGATAGGATGAGTTAGTCATTTTAGTGGAGAGCTTCACCTTGGGAGTCTTCCTGAAATTTTTTTTCCCTGAGCTTTTTACTTGGTTTATCTGCCCCCAGGACCAAAAAAAAAAAAAAAAAAAAGAGAGAACTAGTCTAGTTTTCTTACACTTTTACTTATCATTTGTAAAATATTTACTGAACACTTACTGTATGGGTTAATTAATAAGCAAGGTTATTTGGCATAAAAAGGTGACCTGAGAGATTTGTTTCATATAAAATAACGTGTCCCCAGAAACTTTTCTTAACTCTTGCAGTAGAGGAAATGTGGAACCACATTTATCAGAACCACAAATATCAGAAAGGACCTTACCCAAATATACTTGCTTTTTAAAAACTAAGTATTGGCCTAACAGTCTTCTCCCTAAATATTTAATTAATCTGAATCAAATAAGTTGCTATCCATATGTGATTTATAGAATCCTTTTTAAATGTCATTTCACTCTTGATAAAGTACATGGTAGATAGAATAGATATCAGCCTTATTTTACAGATAAAAAAAAAATGAATCAGATAGATTGTGATTTGCCCAAGTCTCATAAGTATTGAGAAGAAAAGCTTAGACTCCAACCCAAATCTTTTTAAATGTAAAGCTTGTGTCTTTGTGTGTTATCACATTGCTTTTCTGATAACTTTTTTTTTTTGCTTTTCCGATAACTTTTACATTTACATATATACTTTCATTTTGGTTTTTGTTAAAGTTTTTTTAGATTTTTTTTTATTTATTTTATTTTTTTTATTTATTTATTTTTTTTAGATTTTTTTTTTTTTTTTTAATTTGAGAGAGAGCGAGTGAGAAGGCACAAGCAGTGGGGAAGGGCAGAGGGAGAGGTAGAATTGAGACGTTCTTTACCCTCTCTTCCCTACCAACCATTGTTTTCTTTCCCCACTCTGTTTCATTTTGGATAATTATTATTGCTGTGTCTTTAGGTTCATTGACTTCAGTGGTTTTCAGTTTGCTCTTAAAGGCATCTAGTATATTTTTTATTTTTGATATTTTAGAGAGTTAGTTTTAAGTAATTTCTCCACCTAACATGGGTCTTGAACTCAAAACCCTGAGATCAGGAGTTATACACTGTACCAACTGAGCTAGCTAGGTGCTGCTTCCTTTATACTCCCCCCCCCCTTCTTCCTTTATAGTCTTGCGTGTATTTATAGTGGCTGTTTTAAGGTCCTCATCTGCTCAATCCATTAGTTGTCATTTCTTGGTCTTTTTCTTCTGATTAATTTTTCTTTTTGTGGTCATATTACTATTTCTTTGCGTATGTGGTAATATATTTTTTAAAGATTTATTTATCTTAGAGATAAAGTGCCTACTTGCAGGACCAGGGACAGGGAGAGAAACAGACTCCTTGCTGAGTGCAGAGCCACCAATGAGCCTTGAGCTCACAACCCGAGATCATAACCCCAGCCAAAAACCAAGAGCCCAGGCTCAACTGAGCCACCTAAGCACCCCTACATGTATAGCAATTTTTTATTGGATATTTGCTACTATGCATTTTACATCTTTGAGTGCTTAATTTTGTTGGATTCCTTTAAATAACGTTGGATTTTGTCCAGCATAGAGGTTATATGCAGATCATTTTGAGCCTTTTGAGGCTTGCTGTTAAGTTTTATTAGGGTAAGTCCAGAGCAGCCTGTGGTATGTGCCTAATTTTTTTTTTAAGATTTTATTTATTTATTCATGAGAGAGAGAGAGAGAGAAGCAGAGACACAGGCAGAGGGAGAAGCAGGCTCCACACAGGGAGCCCGATGTGGGACTCGATCCCAGGACTCCAGGATCACACCCTGGGCCAAGGGCAGGCACTAAACTGCTGAGCCACCCAGGGATCCCCTGTGCCTGATTTAATTCTGCTACTAAAATGTGACTCTTCTGGGATTCTATGCAATGTCCTGAGTTATATGAGGTCTCTCCTTTCAGGCTGGTGGGAATGACTACTCCCTTCCTTGTGTAAGCATCAGAAATTATTTGGTCTATTTGCTTTTGTGTTTTATTTCAAGGGGATCCCTCTGCAGATATCTCAGGCTCTTTGTGTCGCTCTTTTTTCTAGTACTCTATCTTGCAAGTTTTAGCCATCTTGAGTCCATTGAACTCAGTGAGAACACTAGATTGTTTGGGCTCCCTCCTCCTGTGCTGCAGCCTAGAAACCATCTCTAGGCGATAAGTTGGGGTAATCATAGGTTCACCTTGTTTGTTTCCCTTCTCTTAGATATCATAAGCCTCTACTGCCTGTTGTCCAGTTACTGAAAATTATTTCATGTATTTTGTCCAGTTAATTACTACGGGGGCAATTCCTGTATTAATCGTAGTAGAGTTCACCATCGCTTGAATTTTAATTTCTGACCTATCAAGTGGGATTAAATGGGGAAAATTTGTTAGAAAAAGAGATCCTGAATTATTTATTAAAATTGTAAATAGGGGATTCCTGGGTGGCTCAGTGGTTTGGCACCTGCCTTTGGCCCAGGGCGTTATCCTGGAGTCCCGGGATTGAGTCCCACGTCGGGCTCCCGGCATGGAGCCTACTTCTCCCTCCTCCTGTGTCTCTGCCTCTCTCTCTATGTCTATCATAAATAAATAAATAAATAAATAGATAGATAGATAAATAAATAAATATTGTAAATATATGTATATATCTTTTGACCCAACAGCCCTACGTCTGAAACTATATGTAACAATATGATCAATGTGTAGGAAGTATTGAGGCGCTTTTTTTTTTTTTTTCCGGTAATAGCAAATAATTGGGAATAACCCAACATCCTTCAGTAAAGGAGTGATTAAATATATGCATCTATACAATGAGCTATTGTATTGCTATGGACAAGAAGGTTTTTACATCAGGTATGAAAAGATCTCCAAGATCTATTATTAAATTATTTGCTTGCGGGCAGCCCCGGTGGTGCAGCATTTTGGCGCCGCCTGCAGCCCGGGGTGTGATCCTGGAGACTGGGGATCTGAGTCCCACGTGGGGCTCCCTCCATGGAGTCTGCTTCTCCCTCTGCCTGTGTCTCTGCCTCTCTTTCTGTGTCTCTCATGAATAAATAAATAAAATCTTAAAAAAATAAATTATTTGCTTGCATTAGAATGCTCTGGAAGGATATAGAAGAAACTAGGCTAATGGAGGATAAAAATGGGTAGAAAACTTAACACTATATTCTTTATATTTTCTATTAAAAATTTTGAGCCAATTAGATGTTACCTATTTGACACTTAAAAAAAATTAAGATAAAGAGACCTTTTTTTCCCCTACGTTGACAAAACTACTTTAGCACAAGAGTGCCACAGGTATAATTTCATTATATGTCAGAGAGTCAGCTTCTCTGGCTTAAGCCAAGCCTTTTACTAACTTAGAAGGTAAAAGATTTTCTTTCAGGGATGCCTGGGTGGCTCAGCGGTTGAGTGTCTGCCTTCGGCTCAGGGCATGATCCTGGAGTCCTGGGATTGAGTCCCACAATCGGGCTCTCTGCATGGCGCTTGCTTCTCCCTCTGCCTATGTCTCTGCCTCTCTGTGTGTCTCTCATGAATAAATAAATAAAATCTTTAAAAAGATTTTCTTTCAGTTAATGTATTATTTAGGGCAAAACTAACTCCCCATAGTAAATCCCAAAATATCAATAGCTTAACACAAGAGAAGTTGTGGGGAAATGATCAGCCATCTGGTGATCCAGAGACCTTGCTTCCTTCCATCTTATGCTTTTGCTTCCTGGTGGTATTGGAGTCTTCTGTTTTCATGCTGGAAAGTCAGAATCCCTGCCTGTCTGCTGCCTTTTTTTTTTTTTTTTTAAATCTTTATTTCCCTCCCTCCTCTTCTTCCTTCCGTATAACTCATGTACCATAAAATATACCCTTTCAACCACCTTTTCTTGAAAGCCCTGGCCCTGAGGTGATGTATGTACTTTTTCTTATTCACATTCATTGGTGAGAATTTTTCACATGCAGCACCTGGCTAGCTGAGCATTCCCAGTGATAGTTTGGCACTATGAAAAGAGGAGCACACAATTCTAGCAGACAGCTAGCAAGCTCTCTTGCAGTTTGGGCAAGTCAGGTCAAGTTCATGTGCCAGCCTTTGATTTGTCACAATAAGAAATAACTTTCAACAGATGAATGGATAAAGAAGATGGGGTGTATATGTATGTATACACACAAACGCACTGGAATATTTCTCAGCTATCAGAAAGGATGAATACCTACCATTTACGTTGATGTGGATGGAACTGGAGGATATTGTGCTGAGTGACACCGCGGGGCCGCCCCAGACTTTTTTTTTTAAAGATTGATTGATTGATTGATTGGTTGATTTGAGAGAGAGAGAGAGAGAGAGAGAGAGAGAGGATACAAGGGGAGGGGAGGAGGCGGGAGGGGAGGGAAAGGACAAAGGGAGAGAATCCAAGCTGACTCCCCGCTGAGTGCAGAGCCCAACTTTGGGCTTGATCCCAGGACCCATGAGATCATGACCTGAGCCAAAACCAAGAGCAGGTCTGTCAACCAACCAAGCCACCCAGACACTCCCTTTTTTCCTCAGTTTCTAAAGATTTTTTTTTTATGGTTGTCTGTTTCTGGATGTGTCCTTTCCATTATTGTTAAGTATCAGTTCATGTAATCTAAAAGGAATTCCAGATGCTTTAAGATATACCAAACCTTCAAAAAAAAAAAAAAAAAAAAAAAAAAGGATATACCAAACCTGAGAAATTAAGCTTTCTCCTGAATGGCAGACCCTGCAGCTAGGCATGGCAAGCCAAATTGATGTATGTTAGAACTTTTGCTATTATACTGAGAGTTTAGCAGTGCGATATGATGGTGATTTATAGATTGCATTGAGATGGTGATAGTTTTATTCTTTAAGTTAATTAGAACATAGCAAGTAGAATAGCAAAAATGGAGAATAATTGTTACCCTGAGCCCATATCCTCCATCACCCAAAATAATTGTTTAATAATTTAGTCATAATAATAATTTGTATAGTATGTTGTTAACTTTTTGAAATGTCTGTGTTTAGTTTACTTAAAAAAATTCCAGGGACACCTGGGTGGCTCAGCGGTTGAACATCTGCCTTCATCTCAGGCCGTGATCCCGGGATCCAGGATCGTGTCCTGCATCAGACTCTCTGCAAGGAGCCTCTGCCTATGTCTCTGCCTCTCTCTCTCTGTGTGTCTGTCTCTCATGAATAAATAAATCTTAAAAAAAAAATTCCATTATTTTGTTTCTCCATTGGATGAGTGAGACCAGTCTTTTGTGATGATAAATTAATTCCATTGACATGCTAAAGTCTAGACATAGGTTTACTCTTGCTGTACAGCGCCTGTATTTTTTGGGTTCAGAAGTTGGCTGTTAGCTGGAGGGTTTTTTTTTCCCCCTAAAGACTTTATTTATCTGAGAGAGAGAGAGAGAGAGAGAGAGAGAGCATGAACACAAGCAGGGAGAGCTGCAGAGGGAGAGGGAGTAGCAGGTTCTCTGCTGAGCATGGAGCCCAATTCAGGGCTCAATCCCAGGATCTCAGGATTACAACCAAGTCAAACTCAGATACCCAACCAGCTGAATCACCAGGTGCCCCACCCAACCTGGAGATTTCTAAGAGTCAATTTAATAGAATTGGATATATGTTAAAATGTTGTTGGTAATGAATCCTTTTTGCCAGAAGGACATTTATTTATTTATTTTTAAAAAAGATTTTATTTATTTATTCATAGAGACACAGAGAGAGAATGAGAGGCAGAGACACAGGCAGAGGGAGAAGCAGGCTCCATGCAGAGAGCCCGACGTGGGACTCGATCCAGGGTCTCCAGGATCACACCCTGGGCTGCAGGCGGCGCTAAACCGCTGCGCCACCGGGGCTGCCCCCAGAAGGACATTTAAAATATAGGGTCCTTGTTTATTTTTCCTTTATTATGTGGTTAGGTTATAAACTAGAATACTTGTGAAACGATACTACTTGTTGAGGCAAACAAATTCATGTATTTATTTTTTAAAGATTTTATTTATTTATTTGAGAGAGAGAGAGAGAGTGATCGAGTAAGAGAAAAAACACAAGTGGGGTGGGGGGAGGCAGAGAAAGAGGGAGAAGTAGACTCCCGGCTGAGCAGGAAGCCTGAGGCAAGGTTCCTTCCTGGGACTCCAGGATCATGACCTGAGCTGAAGGGAGCTGCTTAATGGACTGAGCCCCCCAGGAACCCCTGTGCTTTAAAAACCTTACCTAAGGTTAATGGTAAGAACTTAGTGATAGAGACCTTTTGCTATGAGGTGCCTTTACTATTTGGTTTAACTTGAGGGCCTAGACTTCTTGCCTGTATTTGCTTTAAGCTTTTATCCAAGGTAATTACATTAAGTACCATTTTAAAAACGTTTATGCTGCGGTGTCATTCTTAAATCCTTTTTCCTTCGTTTCAATTTTGGGCAAATTACCTATTATCTCTGGGTTTAATGTAACACTGGTGTTAAAACACAGAACAGTTGGATTCCTTGTTTACTTCTTTTTGAAAAGCCAAATTGGAATTCTTTTTAAAAATTTGTGGTAGTGGTACCTGGGTGGGTCAGTGGTTGAGTGTCTGCCTTTGGCTCAGGTGGTAATCCCAGGGTCCTGGGATCAAGTCCCACATCAGGCTCCCCATAGGGAGCCTGTTGCTCCCTTTGCCTATGTCTCTGCCTTTCTCTGTGTGTCTCTCATGAATAAATACATAAAATCTTAAAAAAAATTGTGGTAAAATTCCCATTGTCTTTTTTGAATTTAGATATGATGTGAGGATAGGTTTATTTTATAGAGGAGTGTGACTGTTACAGTGTTTTTTGTTTTGTTTTTAGTAGTGTTTAATCATGAACTGAGGTCCATTTCATTCTCTAAAAGCAGTAAATTTAGCAAAACTATTTGATAGTATTCCTCTCCCTGCAAAATTTTTGTGTCATATTTGTGGTTTTCTAGTGGTGTGGCACCCGCCTGTCTAATGTCCTCTTGTTTGTTTTTATCTTAATCTAGAGAACTGTAATAGGAAGCAGCTTTTTAGTTCAGGAGGTTCTTTGCATTGAAACATGAATAAAATTATGCTGGCATGGAATTAAACCACTTAGAAGGTAGTGTACGTTTTAAAAATAAAGAATCTTTAAAATTTTTTTTTTCTCTATAAATCTTAACTGTATATATTATGAAAGATCCACCTGGGGAAAACATTATGCTTACCATTAGAATACACAGTTTAAATTATTGGATTAAAAAATGAGAAACTAAGCCACTGTATTGTGTTACACACTATATTTCATAAAGATTTTAGTATCATAGCATAGTGACACATTATGGTCTACTTTCTTTTTATCTTTAGATACATGTTTTGTATATTTTATTTTGTATAGAAATAACTTTTTTTTTTAAATGATTTCTTTTTTTATTTTTTATTTTTTTTTTATTTTTTATTTATTTATGATAGTCACAGAGAGAGAGAGAGAGAGGCAGAGACACAGGCGGAGGGAGAAGCAGGCTCCATGCACCGGGAGCCTGATGTGGGATTCGATCCCGGGTCTCCAGGATCGCGCCCTGGGCCAAAGGCAGGCGCCAAACCGCTGCGCCACCCAGGGATCCCAGAAATAACTTTTTGAAAAGGAAACATGCAGTTTCTTAATGGTATATTATTAGATTTTTTGATACTGAACTAGTTTTCATCTGTTGTTTTAGATGGTATAATTTAATTTGCCATGACTTTTCTTAGAATTTTTGAGTCTATCATCATTAGAATTTAAGGACAAATTTGAAAAATGAAACTTTTCTGAAACTATGACCAATAAGAATGTTATAAATAATGATGTTAATCATATCTTCTAAGAAACACATCCTAGGAAATGGTTTGTAAATCTATTGCCAACAAAACTTGGTTCATTAATGTTAGGTATTTGTGATGCAATTCATCGTAACATTTGAAGGTAGTATTACTGGTGGTGGTTTACAAGGAACTTAGAATAAGGAGAGTCAAGAGAAGAATCAGTGTTTTTCAAAGCTATGACCAGTGGGAAGGGCTGCCTTGAGTAGCTGACATTAGTGTTTATGGCAAATTGAGCTCTTCAGTGAAATGTCTGCTTAGTTTAGAATTGTTTTTGAGAGAGATAGGAAGTCAGTGAAGATTATTGGCATCACATGGTAAAATAGTTAAGGAAATTATTCTTGTGTGCATTGTGGATTGAAGTAAAGAAAATCTGAAGGAGCACATTGAGTGAGCTGCTTTTGTAATTAAACGATGAAGTAAAGACCTTGACTATAGTGGAATAGTAGGAGATGGGAATGGGGTTGATGGGAGACTCATTACTCAGGAAAAATTTAGATTGCTTTTGTTCATTTGACAAACTTGGATATATATTTACTCCATGTCCCAAGCTTAATGACAGATGATAGGAATATGGTGATTATCATACCCCTCACCTCCCACTCTGAAAAGACATGATCCCTACTCTTATGGAACTTACCATCTAGTGGAAAAGAGGTAGCCATTAAAGAATCACATACACACAAGTCACAAAATAAATGGAAAATTATAGCTATGATAAGTGCTGTGAAAGAAAATATATGAATATTTGGCTATTCAGAGAGTCAGGAAATGTTTTCCTGAGAAAATGATGATGGAGCTGAAGGAAGAGTGGAGTTTAACCAGGTGACAAGAAGTCAAAGTTTAACTGCTAGGCTACCTCTAAGAATATATAATTCTTAGCTTGTGTTTAATTTGAAATGACAGCCAGGTATTTCAAGCAATTTCCAGTAAGAGGTTGTAAATTTGGAACTAAATCTTGAACTGAACCTAAATTTTAGTTATTCAACTTAAAAGACTATGGTTGGAGGTATGAAAGTGGTTGAGGCCACTTAAAGAATGTGTAAGTAGAAGAGTATGATTGCAAGGACTGAGCCTGGAGAATGCTCACAATTGAGGGTTGGAAAGAGGCTTGTGGAGGGAATTATAGGGAACAGAAAGAGTGGTTGACAGTTAAAAGAAGATTTAGAAGAGTTTAATTGTGGAAGCCAAGGAGGGAAATTTTAGTTGTGGGAGCCAAGGAAAGGGAAATTTGAAAGGAGTTAGTAGTAATCACTAGGGTACATAGAATAATAGTTAAGGGTAATGACTGAGAAAAGAGCACGGTTTTGGTAAAATTGAGATAGAATAGTTTCTATAGAACCTAAATTTGAACTACTTGAAACTATTTTAGTCTATTTCAGGAGTTTGATAGTGGTAAGAGGTGAGACTATCTGGAAGGGAGGATGTTCCAGTTAAAGATTTTTCAAGATTAAGGAAATCTATTTTAGTTTAAAAGAAGCCAATAGAAAGTGATAGATTGGAGATGCTGAGGAGGAAGAAGATGAATATAAATACAAAGGAAGAAAGGAAGGGAGGAGATTCAAAATAGTTTGGTGACAGAAAAGTTGATTTATTATTAGTATTATTTTTTCTTGGAGAACTTAAATTGCATTTAAATTTGAATTTCACAAATCTTACCATTTCCCAAGAGAGTTGCCATCTCAGGTTGCTGTGATCCAGAGTAAAGATTATTCTGCTTTTGTCCTTTTCTCCTTCCTCAGAACTGCTTAATTCTGAAGTCAAATTTCAGCAAAAGTAAATAGAGATGTTTACCTCTGTTGTCCAAAATTATTGTGTAATTGCTTTCTATACTGTCAACCCTGTCAATTAATATTACAGGGTTGTTTTATTAATATTGGGGTGAAATCAAACACTTAGGGCTTTGTGCCCCACAAATAATGTTTAGTAAGCCTGGATGACCTCTAGGAAGGTAGATCAGAAATGACTTAAATGCCATTCTGGAGGTCCAGAATATTTGGGAAAAGGACAATAAGTAGTTACTCTAAAGAAGAATTGTAGCTTCAGGTATGCAAAATGTCAGGATCACTAAGAGTGAACATTCTGGGGACTCTTGGTTGGCTCAGTGGTTGAGTGTCTACCTCCAGCTCAGGGCATGATCCTGGAATCCCAAGATCGAATCCCACATCGGGCTCCCTGCATGGAGCCTGCTTCTCCTCCCTCTGCTTATGTCTCTACCTGTCTCTCTGTCTCTCGTGAATAAATAAAGAAAATCTTAAAAAAAAAAAAAAGTGAACATTCTGGATTTAACTAGAAGTTTTTCACACCTGATCTTAGCCAAAAAGCCAAGAAATGACAGAAGTTTGTCACTACATTGTGTAATACCTGAAGTTTATCAGTATGTCACCTGATTTTGTTTTTTGGTTTTTTATATATATATTTTATTTATTTATTCACGAGAGACACAGCGAGAGAGGCAGAGGCAGAGGGAGAAGCAGGCTCCATGCAGGGAGCCCAATGTGGGACTCCATCCCAGGACTCCAGGATCACACCCTGGGCTGAAGGCAGGCACTAAGACAGGCGCTAAACCACTGAGTCACCCAGGGATCCCCATCTGATTTTGTTTCTTTGTAGAACACCTGACTTCTACACCATGGCCATTTTGGAGTCGTTTAAAGGTGTCGGTACACCACTCCTCAGTCATTGGGCTATTGGGCTCTTGAGTATATGTGCTTGCTTGCAGCAACACAATGTTGCATTCCCAGTTCCTAGACCAGTGCCTCTTACATGCTCAATAAATCCTTAGTGGAAAAACAAAGTAATTTTTTTTACTGGCTGTGAGTAATTGGAAAATTATTTTCTCTGCCACTAATGCAAACAAGGAGTATCTTGTTTTGTAAAGTTTATTTTCAAACTTGACATCTATCCTGTTTTTTGTTTGTTTAGAGAGAGAGTGTGTATGTGAGTGTGAGTGAGGGTGGGGGCAGAAGGAGGTAGAAAGAGAGATTACTAAACAGGCTCCATGCTAATCGCAGAGCCTGCCACAGGGCTCAATCTCAAAACCTAAGATCATGACCTGAGCTGAAATCAAGAGTCTGATAACGACTGAGTACCCAAGTGCCCCCTATTTATTTGTTTGTTTGTTTGTTTTTTATTTTATTTTATTTATTTTCTCCCTATTTGTTTTATTGTCGTACCAGCAGCGTACAAGTTCAAGAACAACCTAAAACTATGCCATCCATTTTTCCCCATTTTTTTTATAGTGGTAAAATACATACAAATAGAATTTAGCGTTTTAACTATTTTTAAGTGTTCAATTCAGAATAGACTAAATGCATTCACATTGTTATTAAGCTATCAATCACTGCCGTCCGTCTTCAGAACTTTTAATCATCCCTAACTGAAACTCCCTAACTCCCCATTCTGCCTCCCTCCAGCCTCTGGCAACCACCGTTCTTTATGTCTCTGAATTTTACTCCTGTAGTGCCTCTTATAAGTAGAATCATAGAATATTTGTCCTTTTGTGTCTGGCCTATTTCTCTTAGTGTTAATGTCTTTAAGGTTCATCCATGTTTGGCATGTATCAGAATTTCCTTATTTTTTAAGGCTGAGTAATCATTACATTTTTACAACACCTATTGTTTATCCATTCATCTATTAAACACTTTGTGTTGCTTCTGCCTTTTGGCTATTGTGAATTATATTGCTAGGAACATGTGTGTAATAGTATCTGAGACCTTGCTTTCAGTTCCTTTGGATATATAGTCAGAATTGGAATTGCTAGATCATAAGGTAATTTTATTTTTATTTTTTTGATGAATGGGCATACTGTTTTCCATAGTAATGGCACCATTTTACATTACCACCAGCAGTGCACAGAGTTCCAATTTCTCCACACCCTCTCCAACACTTGTTATTTTCCGTTTTTTTTTTTTTTCATTTTTAAAAATAACCATTCTAATGGATGTGAAGCGATATCTTACTGTGGTTTAGATTTGCATTTCCCTAATGATTAGTTTTGTCAGGCATTTTCATGTGTTTATTGGCCATCTGTATACCTTTTTTGGAGAATTGTTTATTCAGGTACTTTCCTCATTATTAGTTGGGTTTTTCGTTATTGAGTTGTAGGAGTTTGTTATGTGTTCTGGATATTAACCTCTTATCACATAAATGATTTGCAAGTATTTTCTCTCATCCCACAGGTTGCCTTTTCACTCTGTTGATTGTATACTTTGATGCATAGAAGTTCTTTATTCTGATGTAATCCGGTTTATCTGTTTTTGTTACTGTGTGTGCTTTTGGTGTCATAGCCAAGAAATCATTGACAAATTCAGTGTTATAAACTTTGCCTGTCCTCTATTCTAAGAGTTTCCAGTTTTAGCTCTTTACATTTAGGTCTTGGATCCATTTTGAGTTAAATTTTGTACTTGCTATAGGGTAAGTGTACAGCTTTATTCTTTTGCATGAGGATATCCAGTTTTTCTAATACCATTTGTTGGAAATTCTGTCCTTTCCCCATTGAATGGTCTTGCCATCTTTGTTTAAAGTCATTTGATCATATATGCTAAAGTTTATTTCTGGGCTCTTTACTCTGTTCCATTGGTCTGTGTGTCTTTATGCTAGCACCACAGTTTTAACTATTGTAGCTTTGTAATTAGTTTTGAAATCAATAAATGTAAGAGAGCTCAAACTTTGTTCAAGATTGTTTTGGGGCGGCCCCGGTGGCTCAGCGGTTTAGCGCCACCTCTGGTCCAAGGCGTGATCCTGGAGACCTGGGATCAAGTCCCGCGTCGGGCTTCTCCCTCTGCCTGTGTCTCTGCCTCTCTCTCTCTCTCTGTTTCTCTCTGTCTCTATGAATAAATAAATAAAAATTTTAAAAAAAAGATTGTTTTGACTATTCAGGGTCCCTTGAGATTCTATATGAATTTTTGGATGGATTTTTCAAAAAGCATTACTTAGATTTTAATAGGGATTGCATTTAATTGTAAATCTTTTTGGTGGTATTGGCAATATTGTCTTCCAACCCATGTACATGGGATGTCTTCCCACTTATCTGTGTCTTTACTTTCTTTCCAGAATGTTTCGTGGTTTTCAATGTACAAGTCTTTCTCCTCTTTGGTTAAATTTATTCCTATGTGTTTTTTTTTCTTCTTTTCCTTATGTGTTTTTTTAATGTTATTGTAAATGAAATTATTTACTTAGTTTCCTTTTAAAATCATTCATTCCCCTGAGTTTTTGACCTCAAGCTTGACCACACCTAGCCTGGAGCAATTGTCAGTTACAATTCCTATGTTCCTCTGGATGCTGGCTCCAGCGATGGTTTTCTTCTCCTGGGTTTTAGCATCCAGTAAGCTGTGATTCTCCGTATTTGCCTGTCTCTCCAATTTTTGGCCAAGAGTTTGCCCTATGACTTGAGTTCTCTTCTGGATCTAAGAAGAGTTAATTTATAGTTAGTTCATCTTTTCTTGTTGTGAGGATGGGAGTGATGGGAGTGATGGTTTCTTTTTGTTGTTATTGTTTTGGTTTTTTTTGGGGGGGTTTAACAGTTTATTATGATTTATAAGTATCATTTTAAAAACATCAGTCCATTAAATCATGTAGAGGGATCCTTGGGTGGTGCAGCAGTTTAGCGCCTGCCTTTGGCCCAGGGCGCGATCCTGGAGACCCGAGATCGAATCCCACGTCGGGCTCCCGGTGCATGGAGCCTGCTTCTCCCTCTGCCTATGTCTCTGCCTCTCTCTCTCTCTCTCTCTGTGACTATCATAAATAAAATAAAATAAGTAAAAAAAAATCATGTGGAAATAAGTATGCAAAAAGTCTGCAAAACAAAACATACTTTAAACATGTTTAAGTAGAGGGATTATCTGAAATTCCAGATTTTTCAGTCACTTGGTTATTATGCTATGGCAGCCAAGTAATCCTTAACTTAAGTCGGAGTGAGCCTTCTGAATCCAGCTTCATTGCAGATTCCAACCTCTATGTTGTCTTCTGTCATTTGCCCTTCAAAGCTTTCCTTTAGGGTTAATATGGCTGTATGAATGGCATCTTCAAGTTCCAGGTCTTCATTATATCTTTTCTCAAGGAAAGTCTTCCCATTCACGTAGTTCTTTCCCATTGCTGTGGCTTTCCAGGCAAAGTAAGCTCCAGATGGATCTGACTGAAATAAGTGAGGTCGCCCCTCATTCCAACCACAAATTAGTAGGGAAACTCCAAATGGATGAACACCACCTGATTGAATGTATTCTTGCATCACTGAAGCTACTCTCTGTACCAGCTGAGCTGTGGGAATGGGTTCTTGGTAAACAAGATAGTATTGCTGAGCAAGTTTTTGAGCTCTGTGCACAAGCACTCTGTAATCTGGGCCCATGCCACTATACACCAGGCCTGTGTGCTTGATAATTGGTTCTACTTTGTGGACACTTCACTCATCATACAGAATAGGTTTCTGTTTCTTCTCAGTTGCTAATACCACACCATTTGCAGCTTTAATTCCCACTGAAGGGGCTCCTCCAGCTACAGCAGCCAAAGTATTCAATCTGGACAAGTTTACCAGATGGGCTGAATGTAGTCAGCGAAAAGCTGTAACCGTGCTCCGCCATCTTTACCTGGAGTCGGGAGTGATGGTTTCAAAGCACTTTATATATTGGCCCAGAAGCCAGAAGTTTTCTAGGCTCTCTTACACTTTTCTAGTTCTAGCCCTGCAATCACTCACTTCTCCAAGGAATTTTCTTTCCTTTTAGTGGAGAATGATATTTAGAAGCCAAGATTCAGGTGCTAGGTATGCTCATTGCTTCTGAAGTTATTGCTTCAGCAGGCAAAGCAAGAAAAGTGTATGTGTGTGTGTTTGTATTTACACAAATACATTCGTATGTACATATCCATATCCATATGTGTGTATATACACATAGACATCTAATCATATCTGTATATATATAGACACACATGTTAAAAAGTGATTTTTTTTTTCATATCAATGCCTCTGATACCACAGGATTCATTCTAGCTTTCTCCTTTTCCACGTTTATAATTTCCTTCTGTCACATAATAGGATATTAGGAAAACGTGGTTCCTATTATCAAGTTATTTATTTATTTGCTGAATCTGTAATAGACTTAAAATAATTTTAGAATGCTAAGCTATGCCATTGTGAGAAAACAAATCTCCTGGGATTCAGTATTTGTTTACAGCTCTTTTTGTCATTGGACTGAGTATATATAGTCAGAATACTGTTTTCATGAACCTTTTTTTTTTTTTTTAAGATTTATTTATTTATGATAGACATAGAGAGAGAGAGAGAGAGAGAGAGAGGCAGAGACACAGGAGGAGGGGGAAGCAGGCTCCATGCCGGGAGCCCGATGTGGGACTCGATCTCGGGACTCCAGGATCGTGCCCTGGGCCAAAGGCCGGCGCTAAACCGCTGAACCACCCAGGGATCCCCTTCATGAACCTTTATTTTATTTTATTTTTTTAAATTTATTTATTTATGATAGTCACACACAGAGAGAGAGGCAGAGACACAGGCAGAGGGAGAAGCAGGCTCCATGCACCGGGAGCCCGATGTGGGATTCGATTCCGGGCCTCCAGGATCGCGCCCTGGGCCAAAGGCAGGCGCCAAACCGCTGCGCCACCCAGGGATCCCCCCCCCTTTTTTTTTTTTTTTGGACCTTTAAAGTTATCTCCCTCCTCTTTACTTCTCTATTCTTCATGATTATGCTCATTTGAAATATAGTTAGGTTAATTTTCTTTCCTTCCCCTTCCCTTTCTCTCCTCTCTTTCGTCTTCCCTTCCCTTTTGGGAGAGAGGGAGCAGGGGCAGAAGGAGAGGGAGAGAGAATTTTAAACAGGCTTCACACTCAGCACAGAGCCTGATGCAGAGGTCCATCCATCTCATCACCCTGAGATCACAACCTGAGCCAAAATCAAGGGTGGGGCACTTAACAGACTGAACCACCCAGGCACTCTTTTTTTTTTTTTTTCTTTTAGTTGCATTTTTGCCACCCCTCAGTCTTACTTTAAAAACTTTGAGTCAGTAAAAATAACATGGTTTTAGGGGCACTTGGATGGCTCAGTTGGTTAAGCATCTGCCTTTTGGCAGATCAGGTCATGATCTCAGGGTTCTGGGATTGAGCCCCACATCTCAGGCTCCCTGCTCAGTGGGGAGTCTACTTCTCCCTCTCCCTCTGCCCTTCCCCCTTCTCTCTCTCTCTCCCTTTTTATCAAATAAATTTAAAAAAAAAAACATTCTGAATTGCCTTCCTGCTATGCCTTTTATTCCATTCCCATCCCTCCATTCATTGCTGCACATTCTCAGGGTAGCCAGTCTGTTTATAATTTATACTTTGTTTATGTACAAGTGAGCAGATACATGTGTATTTTCTTGTTTGTCCTTCATTCTTACCCAAAAGTTAGCATAGTTGATCTCTTTTGCACTTTGCATTTTTTTTTGCACTTTGCATTTTTTCATTTAACATTATATCTTGGAAATCACTTTAAATCAATTCATAGAGATCTTCTATTGTTTATTCAGCCACTTTCCTATACATGAGTATAAAAGTTATTTCCCATATTTCACAGTTAAGAACAATTCTACCCTGAAATGCCCTGTATTTAACGTATTTTTATATTGTTGGAGGTACTGTTTCTAGAAGTGCCATTTTGTTGGCTTTTGTTACTGCAGCATCAGAATATAAGTTCCAAGGCAAATTAAAATTTTTTGAAGTTTTGTACAATTTATTGCTCACAAGCAGTTAATTTTTCAAAATCCTATTAATAGATGACTCCCAAATACTGCTACTGGGTGATGTAAACTGGCTGAAAAATTTCACTATCTGAATTTCTTTAGAAGCTAAACATGCAGAAAATTTGAACCAGGAAGACTCTCCTATCTCAGGAAGTTATGTTCAAGTTCATAAACTCACTTTAAGTCACAAAACATTATATACTATTTCATAGTTATTTTTCTTAATTAGTTCTTAGTTGTGATTTTTGGGGAAAGATTGTCATGTATATATCTCTGCAAGTAATATGAAGTACATATTACAAGTACATACTTGTTAGAAAAAAATCTAGACATATATTCACAAGACTTAAAGTTTCAAAAATCGGTGCTTGATTTAAAAAACAAAACCATCACAGCATTTATTGTTAATATGGCTTTGTTTTTCAAGGACTTTTCTGTGTTGAACTGTTGCTTTTCTTTTACCCAACTCTTAGATCTCCTGTTATTCAGATAGGCCTAGAAAAGCCTCACTGGGATTTTTTTTTATCTGTACTAAGAGCAATGTTTTCAATTTAGTTCTTTGATTTAGCATCTTTAGTAGCCTTTCATTTAGGTCTGTGTTTTTAAAAAATAGTGCAGCATTAGCTTCAGCTATTTTGGAAGTGTTATGCTAATACCTTTACATAAAGATCTCTTGAGTTTTTAAAATAGTTCATGCATTTAATTTCTCAAATCATGGTATGTTATTAGTACTCAACTAATACTGGGGCAGCCTTGAACCCTCTGATTCAGGATCCCAAAGCATTTATGGGGATTATTAAGAGCTAACTCTTAACATAGAACTTTCAGGACCAGAATACATTTACCTATTTTTAACTAGTTAAATATTACTTAAATGCCTTGTAAGATGAAAAATTGTTTCAAAGGTCTTTTCTTAAATCTTATTCTAACTGGAGGACTCAAGATAATCTATGTAAATGGTATTTGGGAAGAATTTAAGAAAACAAAACCAAACTGTTATCTCTAGACTAGGTCATTTTTTTGTACTGAACCATAACACAGCAGAATAGGAATACAAGTTCAGAAAATGCTCACATATTCGCATAGACACCATACGTCCTGGCAGGCATATGATTATTGGAGTAATACATACATAGTTTTAATACATGGTTGTAGAAGTCAGAGTGCTACCAGGTTTATAATAGAAAATGGTAATTTATTTTAGCACTTCCCATTTTTAGCTCTTTTAGCTCTTTATTCTTGCATTTATTTAATTTTTAAGTAGAATACTTATGCTGTCTTTTGGTTTTGTAAAAATATTACACATTATTGATTTCTTACAAATGATTTACATTTAGTCCTTATAAAACACACTTCACAGTATTTACTCTGAAATTGAACTTCATAGAGCAAGAAATCCTACAAAGCTAAAGCAACATCTTTTGTATTAGTGCTGCCCAGTTTGTACTTGATTATAAAAGAAAAAATAAATTCATTGGTGAATTTTATATAAATGATGTAGACTCTGCTGCACCACAGACAGTATTCAGACAAGTCTGTAGCTGTAGCATATGGCATTAATTGGCTGACTTCTGCAGAAAGCTTTTACCTACTTTAATGAGATCAATTTTGGTCCATTTCCTTTTTGTCTCTGATTCATCAATCATGAATCATCAACATACTCATATAAGTAAACAGTTTTTTTAAAGAGAGATCAAACTCGTTGCTACTTAGATCTGATTGGTTAAAAAAACAAAAGCAAACAAAAAAACCAACCTGAAAGTTGTGTTTTATTCATTCTTTCTGTTTTAACAGAGAACAGAGAACAAATCTAAGTTCTTGCTATAAGAATGTTTTGGTGTGAAGTCAGAATACTTAGAGTATGACATGTGATTCCCTTAGTTTGGTATTTTACAATTTTCATCATTGTATTTGAGATTCTTATTACAGATTACAGTGTATGAGCTGTGTTTATTTTGCACTGCTGGACAAGTAAACTTAACTTTGCAAACAAAGGTCTTTGTTAGAAAACATTTCTAGAGGGACACCTGGGTGGCTGAGCGTCTGCCTTCCACCCAGGGCGTGATCCTGGAGTCCCGGGATCCAGTCCCGCATCCGGCTCCCTGCATAGGGCCTGCTTCTTGTCTGCCTATGTCTCTGCCTCTCTCTCTGTGTCTCTCATGAATAAATAAATAAAATTTTAAAGAAAAAAAAAAAACGTTTCTAGAGTCTACCTTTGGGGATTTCCTTTGTGATTCAATTTATCAGAATAGATTTACTTTAAATTTCTGTGAATGGTAGTTTTTAAATTGGGAAATATTTTCATCTACATAGAAACAGCTATGGGTATAGTTTGACATATTTTTCTGAATTGGTATTCAATTTTAAAATTTCTTTTAATAAAAAATAAAATAAAATAAAATTTCTTTTAATAACTCTTGAAAACATCATTTATATAAAACTCACCAATGAATATATTCTTCCTTTTATAAGCAAATACATACTGGGCAGCCCTAATACAAAAGTTGTTGTGTTAGCCTTGGCATTTTCCTGATTTTAGAGACTCATTTCTCTTTTTTGATGTTTATCAGAGCCTGTATGTATAGGCTTTGCTATTTGCAAAGTGAATAGGATAATCCTCTGAAAGTTATTTTTTGTGCATTTTTATTGAAGCCCAGGGTTGTGCAGGGTTGGGTCCTATGTATAGAGTATGATAGAAGTCATTAGAAAAAATGATTTGACCTCAATAAGATCTCAGTGTCTATTTTTCTGAATTAGAATTGGTTTCTCCAAGAAGTAAAAATACGAAATAGTTCTTCAGCCACTCATTTAGGTTCCTATGCATAAATAAACAGAAACTTGTGAAAGATTAGATTTTTTAAAAAAGATTTTATTTATTCACGAGAGACACAGAGAGGGGGAGGGGCAGAGAGAGGCAGAGGCATAGGCAGAGGGAGAAGCAGGCTCCTTGCAGGGAGCCTGATGAGGGATTCGATCCCAAGGACCCCAGGATTATGCCATGAGCCAAAGGCAGATGCTCAACCACTGAGCCATCCAGGCATCCCCAAAATTATATTTTTAAATGAAGAGAATAAAAAGTAAAATTTTTCTTCCCTAAGCTTAATTGATATTTTTGGCTTAGCAGTTCTTGTTAAAACATTTTGGAAACCTGTTAAATTAAAATCTGGAATAGATCTGTTCTCATTTCCTCAGCATCCCTCTTTTATGAAGCACCCATTTATGCCCATTTATATCTTAGACTAGAAATTGGCAATCTATAGCCCATGGGCCAAACCCAGCTCATCAGCTCACAGCCTGGTTTTTTTTTTTTTTAATGTTTTTGGAGGGAAGAATGGTTTTTACATTTTATATTAATTAATTAAATTAATTAAGATTTTATTTATTTATTCATGAGAGACACACACACAGAGAGAGAGAGAGAAAGAGAGAGAGGCAGAGACACAGGCAGAGGAGAAGCAGGCTCCATGAAGGGACCCTGATGTGGGACCCGATCCCGGGACTCCAGGATCACGCCCTGGGCCAAAGGCAGGTGCCAAACCGCTGAGACACCCAGGGATCCCTGGTTTTTACATTTTAAAAGATTGTTAGGAGAAGACACAGAGATTGCAGAGATTGTAGAGATTGTGGGTGGCCCACAAAAACTAACAGTAATTATATGTTCCTTTATAGAACAAATTTAATATGTAATGTATAATGTACATACAGTTCTTTTTAATGGTTTACAATCCATGCAAATTAGAAAAATGTTTTGCTATAATCTCTTTACATAATCCTGCATTTATTATAGGAATTCACTGAATTTGTCAATTTGTATTTTGGTATGGACTTTTATTAATCAGGGCCAAATGTGTATGCACGACACTGCAGACTTTCATTAAATTAGTTGGGTTTTTGAGAGACAGAAAATGTGCATGGTGCACAAGTAAACTTAGCATACTTGTTTAATCTTTTGGGAGAATATGTGCATTTTTGTGATACTACTTTAGGGATGGTGATGAATTTGAATATTGCTATTTCTCCATTGAGGTAACATTTTCTCTTTGATACCTTTGTCTACTGCATAGAGAGTTATTTCCTTGAAGCTGTATTTTGATATTTTTTTAAAAGATTTTATTTATTTATATATAAAGACACAGAGAGAGAATGAGAGGCAGAGACACAGGCAGAGGGAGAAGCAGGCTCCATGCAGAGAGCCTGACGTGGGATTTGATCCAGGGTCTCCAGGATCACGCCCCGGGCTGCAGGCGGCGCCAAACCGCTGCGCCACCGGGGCTGCCTGTATTTTGATATTAAATTGGGTTGTGTATGGTTGGTTTGGCTGAGAGTTTTTTTTTTTAAGATTTTATTTATTTATTCATAGAGATGCAGAGAGAGAGAGAGAGAGAGAGAGGCAGAGACACAGGCAGAGGGAGAAGCAGGCTCCATGCAGAGAGCCTGACGTGGGACTCGATCCGGGGTCTCCAGGATCATGCCCTTGGCTGCAGGCGGCGCTAAACCGCTGCGCCACTGGGGCTGGCTGGCCGAGAGTTTTAATACAGTAGATAGCTTCTGGCAAAAATCCCATGGTTACCTGGTTATAATGCTTTGTTATTTATCATATTTTATTGACTGTAAAGTGTACTTTTTATTTTTCACCTTAACATCTTGAAATCAGGATCCATCTTAAATTCCATGACATAGTTATGATTGGCAGAGTTTTTTCCTCCAGTGATAGATGAAATAATGGTGCATCTTAAAATCAATAAGGTATGGCTTATATATTCTACTCATTGATAATATCTCTTAGTTGCTTCGTTTTCTTATTCCTTATGTTAATTCCACCCCTTCTTAATTTGCTATTAGGCCATAATTCATTATTTTGGAAATCTTTCATCATTTAAGGGTTTGCTTTGAGAGTTATTTTAGTTCTGAGATTGGTGTATTGATTTAGATCAAAGCACCATCAACCATATCTAGTCAACAGAACAATTTAGGAAAATGAACAGTTAACATAGAGTGTTTTGAATAGCATACTATTCTGATCTGTTACTGGTAGCAGATGGCCTGGGGCTGGTCTTTTTTTTTTTTTTTTTTTTTTAAATTTTTTTTTTATGATAGTCACAGAGAGAGAGAGAGAGAGGCAGAGACACAGACAGAGGGAGAAGCAGGCTCCATGCACTGGGAGCCCGACGTGGGATTCGATCCCAGGTCTCCAGGATCGCGCCCTGGGCCAAAGGCAGGCGCCAAACCGCTGCGCCACCCAGGGATCCCTGGGGCTGGTCTTAATATTAGCTACTATTTTGCTAAAGAGACTGTAGAAGAACATTAACTAGAAAACCTTTTTAGCTTTAGCCTTAGCTAAGACTTTCTTGAATGCTTGCAACTGGGAACATCTTATAGTAATACCTGTTGATGGAAAATAATTAGGGGATCCCCAGGTGGCTCAGCGGTTTAGCACCTGCCTTCGGCCCAGGTGTGGTCTTGGAGTCCTGGGATCGAGTCCCACATCGGGCTCCCTGCAAGGAGCCTGCTTCTCCCTCTGCCTCTGTCTCTACCTCTCTGTGTGTGTCTCTCATGAATAAATAACTAAAATAAAAAAAAAATTAACACAGTAATTGTTTTAAGACCTTAAGTATCTCCTAATGTGAGCCCCTTTGTATTAACAGAGAGAGTATGTTTTTAAAATCTTATTTCAAAAGAAAAATCAGAAGTCAATAATTCAAAAAAAGGCAAGCCAAATAGCAGTGGAAAGGAAGTCGGAATTAATGCCAACTTTAAATATACAGGCATTACATTTTTTAATTTAAGTTAGTGATTCAAGCTGTAGTTGCAACCTGGGGTGATTTTAAACTATCAGTACCTGGATATCTCAGGTAAATTAAATCAGAATGTCTCTGAGTGGTTGCTGACATTGAAATTTTTTAGTTATTGTATTACAAAAGCAGCTGGTAGTGAATTTTTTTCATTCTATTATTACTGTATTACAAAAGCATTATTTTTATAGATTTACCCATGTACTTAGCCCCTTCTTTGCTCCTCATGCCTTCTTGCATCTTTGATCTTCCATCTGGGACCACTTTCGCTCTGCCTACAGTACATTCTTCAGACTTTCCTTTAGTGAGGGTCTCCTGGTGGCCAGCTGTCAGGTTTTGTTTGTCTGGAAAGGTCTTTATTCTACCCTGTTCTTAAAAGATATTTTTGTTATGTCTAGGTATCAATTATCTTTTTCTGGGTAACAGACCATCCCAAAGTCAGTGACTCAAAAACAACAACTGGTTCCCCATGTATCTGTAGGTTAGCAGTTTGGGCAGGGCTCAATGAGATGTCTTGTCTCTGGTCTACATCGTATCAGCTCAGCTTATTCATCTGTAGTCACTTGTCAGGTCAGCTGGGGGCTGGGCAGTCATATGTCTGCTGTTCTGCTATAGAAATGGCAAGTTCCAATGCACAAGCATTTTTCAAGCTCATATTTGCTGATGTCAGAGCAAAGGAGAGCAAGACCAGTGGCCAAGATTCCAAAGAGTGGAGGAATTAAGACTCCATTTCTCAATGGGAAGGGTGGCGATGTCATATTTAAAGGAGTGTGGAGTGTGTGTAAAGAAATGGGAGAGATTTATGGCTTTAAAAAAATCTATTACAGTATATAGAATTTTAGGTTGGAATATTTTTTCTTGTTAGCACACTTTCTTCTTTCCACTGTCTTTTGACTTTCACTGTTGTGCTATTGAGCAGTCAGTTCCTGTAGCTTCTTTTCAGATATTCTTTGTGTTTTCTCATTCATTATAATTTGTCTAGGTGTGAATTTCCTTTTATTTGGCTTTATTGAATTTCTTTTGATTTAGTGTCTTTCATCCATTCTGGAAAATTCTTAGCCATTATCTGCCTCTGTCCCACTCTTTCTGTTCTTCTTTTAGAACTTCACTTAACAGAAAACTTCTTTTTCTTGCTGTTTTCCTATGTTTGTTTTTCTGTGAGGGTTTTATTATATACAGAGTGGGGAGAGGGCTCAGTCTTTGGCAGCTGGTTTCCTCTTGGCAGCCAGGACTTCACTCAGTTCCTGTTTGCTTTCTCTTGGCATGGATGTATGTCCCCACTTTTCTTGATGATGTTGAGGGCATACTTGTCCTTGGAGATTTGAACAGCTCTAAGGTAGTCTCCTTGTATGAGGCAAAGCCACATAACTCTCCGATCATGTCCCTTAGGAATTTGGTATGCAGGTGAGGTGTTCATGGTTGTGGCTGTGCCTCAGCTGGCTCATGTTTTGGGTTGTGTGGCCCTTCTTGAGGCCTGTGGCCATGGATCATCACAGAACTATGGTGGCTGTTCTTCAACCGCTGCTGCGGTGTAAGGAAGGCTTACATTTTTTTTTAATTAATTTTTATTGGTGTTCAATTTACCAACATACAGAAAAACACCCAGTGCTCATCCCGTCAAGTGTCCACCTCAGTGCCTGTCACCCATTCCCCTCCAACACCCTCCCTCCTCCCCTTTCACCACCCCTAGTTCGTTTCCCTGAGTTAGGAGTCTTTATGTTCTGTCTCCCTTCCTGATATTTCCCAACATTTCTTTTCCCTTCCTTTATATTCCCTTTCACTATTATTTATATTCCCCAAATGAATGAGAACATACACTGTTTGTCAGGAAGGCTTACATTAATTGTAATGTAATACATTACATTAATTAATTTCCACTTCTTGCTACATTCTGAATAATTTCTTTTGACTTACCTTCTAGTTTATGAATTTGTTCTTCTATTATATCCAGCTGCTTAACTCTACTTTTTTTTTTTTTTTTTAAGAATTTGAGAGAGAGCACAAGTTAGGGGAGGGGGTAGAGAGAGAGGGACAAGCAGACTCCCTACTGAGGAGGGCTTGATCCCAGGACCTCGAGACCATGGCCTGAGCTAAAGGCAGTTGCTTAGCTGACTGAGCCACCTAGGCATCCCTCTTTGCTACTCTTTTTTTTTTTTTTTAAACATTCTTTTTTTTTTTTTTTTTTAAATTTATTTATGATAGTCACAGAGAGAGAGAGAGAGAGAGAGAGAGAGGCAGAGACACAGGCTGAGGAAGAAGCAGGCTCCATGCACCGGGAGCCTGATGTGGGATTCGATCCCGGGTCTCCAGGATCACGCCCTGGGCCAAAGGCAGGCGCCAAACCGTTGCGCCACCCAGGGATCCCTGCTACTCTTTTTAAAACTAAATTACTGGGACGCCTGGGTTGCTCAGCAGTTGAGCATCTGTCTGCCTTTGGCTCAGGGCATGATCCTGGGATCATGTCCCACATTGGGCTTCCTACATGAAACCTGCTTCTCTTTCTGCCTATGTCTCTATCCCTTCCTCTGTGTCTTTCATGAATAAACAAAATCTTAAAAAAAAAAAACAACTAAATTACTGTAGTTCATCATTTTTTCCCTTTTTTATTAAAATATAGGGATCCCTGGGTGGCGCAGCGGTTTAGTGCCTGCCTTTGGCCCAGGGCGCGATCCTGGAGACCCGGGATGGAATCCCACGTCGGGCTCCCGGTGCATGGAGCCTGCTTCTCCCTCTGCCTGTGTCTCTGCCTCTCTCTCTCTCTCTGTGTGACTATCATAAATAAATAAAAATTTTAAAAAAAATTAAAAAAAAAAAAATATAATTTACATGCAGTAAAATTCACTTTCGTGTGTGCGTGTGCATGCAGTCTTGTGTTTTAATGCATGCATAGATTCATTGTCTACATATCTATGCGTTTGCCAACATCACACTTTTTTTTTAAAGATTTTATTTATTGAGAGCACACATATGTGAATGGGGGAGGGGCAGAGGAAGAGAGAATCTCAAGCGGACTTCATGTGGAGTTCAGAGCCCAATGCAGGGCTCCATCTCAAAACACTGAGATCATGACCAGAGCTGAAATCAAGAGTCAGATGCTGGGGATCCCTGGGTGGCTTGTGGTTTGCCACCTGCCTTTGGCCCAGGGTGCGATCCTGGAGACTGGGGATTAAGTCCTGTGTCGGACTCCTTGCATGGAGCCTGCTTCTCCCTCTGCCTGTGTCTCTGCCTCTCTCTCTCTCATGAATAAATAAAATAAAATCTTAAAAAAAAAAAAGCAGCACAAGTAATGATAAACTGGAATCTGTTAGAGATGTATTTGAAATCTGATATCAGGGACACTTGGGTAGCTCAGTGGTTGAGTGTGTCTGCCTTTGGCTCAGGTCGTGATCCTAGGATCCTGGGATTGAATCCTGCATTGGGCTCCCCCAGCAAGGAGGAGCCCAATGCAATCCTGCTTCTCCTTCTGCCTGTCTCTGCTTCCTCTCTCTGTGCGTGTCTCTCTCATGAATAAGTAAATAAAATCTTTAAGAAAAAAATCTGAGGTCAGTATTTACAAGATGGATGTGTTCTGGGTTTGTTATTGACAGTTGATAAATAGCTAGCTATTTATACTTCAGCTGATAAATAGCTAGCTATGTATACTTTCAAACCTAGGAAAATATATAATAATAATATAGAAAACCTAGGAAAATTGGGTGTACTGTGTTAAAAGAATATTAAGATTTCTAGTAAAGTTTTCTGCTTTTACCGTATTCTGCCCTAAATTCTTCATAAAGTATTTAATATAAAAATAGTAAATAATCATTTACTTAATATTTTTCCTAGTATTCTGAAGGTTAAGTATAGCAATTAGGATTGTTCTGTTATCTCTGTCAAATAGTTCTGTTAACTGAAATTTTTTAAGATATGTTTGTCTTTCTGTTCTCATTCAACATGTCTTATTTTGTAGTATGTTTATTTTTACTGTATGTCACTCATTGTCTTTTGGGAAATTATTTGTAGGAATGATTTGGTGCCTAAGATAAAAGTGCTGTTTTTCAGAAAAGGATTTTTATTTGCTTCTGTCAGGCAGTTCTGACCCCTGCCAGTCCAGGACCACCTTAAGTCATTTTCATAGTCTTGAGGTTTTCTGAAATGGCCAGACAATACAAATCTGTGGAAGGGATGGTTTACTTGTAGTTTTTCCTAAAAGTGTAGCCTTTTGAGATTCCAACTTAAAGGAAGAACATCTCTTATTAGACTTTCCACCTTGGGAAGATCTTTGTTTCTGCCCACATAGCCCTTCAAAAAAGGAGGCCCCATTTTGATGAGTTTAGCAAGACTCTTCAAGGCAAAAATAGATTTTGAGTTCTCCTGTTTTTGGGTATCCCCCTTTCAGCATTGGCTTGACAATATCTATAATATTGTTATTAGCTGTTAGTTGCTTTTTTTTTTTTTTTAAAGATTTTTTTTTTTTTTATTTATTTATTTATGATAGTCACAGAGAGAGAGAGAGGCAGAGACACAGGCGGAGGGAGAAGCAGGCTCCATGCACCGGGAGCCTGATGTGGGATTCGATCCCGGGTCTCCAGGATCGCGCCCTGGGCCAAAGGCAGGCGACAAACCGCTGCGCCACCCAGGGATCCCTTTTTTTAAAGATTTTATTTATTCATTCATGATAGAGAGAGAAAGGCAGAGACACAGGCAGAGGGAGAAGCTGGCTCCATGCCGGGAGCCTGACATGGGACTCGATCCCGGGACTCCAGGATCACGCCCTGGACCAAAGGCAGGCATGAAACCACTAAGCCACCCAGGGATCCCCCTGTTAGTTGCTTTTAAGATTTTTTAATCTTTCACCATTTTTAGTTGATTATAATTTGAGGGTCATGCCAAATACAACCCACCATTACAAGAAATGGATTACCATGTCTTTTTTTTTTTTTTTTTTTAAAGCTTCCCTATTAGTTTACATGTATACTAGATTTAGGATACTCTTGATTAAGCAAATAGAAGATATGTGTAGAACTATAAGAATTAAATATGTGGGGAGTCACATTTTAGGAGCAAGAGTCCAAGAGTCCTTAAAATCATTGAGTGAATACCTACCATTTACCTCATCGTAGATGGAACTGGGGGTTTATTATGCTGAGTGAAATGTTAATCAGAGAAAGGCAATTATATGATTTCATTCATATGTGGAATATAAGAAATAGTGAAGGGGACCATAAGGAAGGAGGGGAAACAATGGGGAAAAATCAGAGAGGAAGACAAATCATGAGAGACTCTTAATTTTGGGAAACAAACTGAGGGTTGCTGAAGGGGGGAGGTGAGTGGCAGGATGGGATACCTGAGTGATGGGTGTTAAAGAGGGCGTGTGATGTGATGAGCATTGAGTGTAATACTATATGATGGCAAATTGAATTTGAATTTTAAAAGTTTAAAAAATCATTTGGTATAATGTTCATTTCAGTTTATTTTATTTATTTTTTTAAAGATTTTATTTATTTATTCATGAGAGACACAGAGAAGGAGAGGCAGAGACACAGGCAGAGGGAGGAACAGGCTCAAGGCAGGGAGCCCCATGCAGGAATCGATCCCAGGTCTCCAGGATCACGCCCCAGGCCAAAGGCAGGCGCCAAACCGCTCAGCCACGCAGGGATCCCTCATTTCAGTTTAAACACACACATCAGACAAAAACTTGATTTTCTTCAGTTAATAAAAGGATGAAGCCAAATATTTTTGTTATCTTTGGGGCTTTTGAGTTGGACAGATATATTTGTGGTTGTGCTTACCAGTATGGAAAATTGAGGCTTGGTATGAAAAAAAAAAAAAAAAGAGTACCAAAACCCTTATTAATGGCTGCTATAGTGCCTGGATGACAGAATATGACCCACCCCATACTCATGAGTTGTGACATGCCTAGTGGAAATGTAAGGTTCTACTTTTTTTTTAAAAAAGATCTATTTATTTAAGAGAGAGAGTGCACGTGTGCATGTACACACAGTAGGGGGGGAGGGGCAGAGGCAAAGGGAGAAAGAATCTTAGGCAGACTCCATGCAGAGGACAGAGTCCGCATGAGGTTTAATCTAATGACCCTGAGATCACGACCTGAACCAAAACTGAGAGTCAGACGCTTAACTGACTGTGACACCAAGGCACCCCTAAGGTTCGACTCATATTAACCTTATTTTGAAGGAAGCTTACTCTAGTAATTTTTTCTTTTATTTATCTATATTTATTTTAGAGTTCAAGGTTGTTTTTTGTTTGTTTTTTACAATGAGCTATTTTTCTAAATTACCTTATATGTAGCAAAGCAATTGTAATTTGACATTCTCCAGTCTAAATTGACAGGTGAGATGTAAAAGGATGTCATCTAATTATTTTGTTTCCTAAAGACTTTTTCCCTTCCACTAAAAACAAACAGGTCTTTCATACCCAGTTATTTTCTGTTACATTTACACACTGGTATAGCCAGGGAAATGACAAGTTTTTTCTAAACACTTAACAAGGAGCTTTGCTTGCTACTCCTCTTTAAGAATGTGGTTTTTGGGTGCTTGGGTGGCTCAGTGGTTGAGCATCTGCCTTTGGCTCAGGTCGTGATCCTGGGGTCCTGGGATTGAGTCCCACATCAGCCTCCCTATAGGGAGTCTGCTCCTCCCTCTGCCTGTGTCTCTGCCTCTCTCTATGTGTGTCTCTCGTGAATAAATAAATAAAATCTTTTAAAAAATAGAATGTGGTTTATTATGTTGCTCTTGACTATACAAGCTAGGAATTAAGGTATTTAAGTATTATAGGAAGGTCAGGTATTTTAGTAATTTATAGTAGGCTGTTGCTATGATTCTTGGCTTTGGTAGTCTCAAATTAGATGTCTTTTCTTGAGCAGCAAAATAAATGGTTTAGAGCAGTGTGTCAAAGACATGGCAGAAAGTAAATCAAATTGGTGTGAATAGAAGCTTAAGAGCAGGAATTTATGTTCACAGTTATATTGAATCTTGCAATTGACAAAGGCAAAAGAAGAAATTAATTAATGTAGTTGTGCCATAAGGAGTGAAATTTTTGCCCTTTATGTGATTTGACAACTCTGTGTGCCTTGTAACATGTTTTAGTTTATTATGCATTAAAGTCAATACTGATGTTTACATTTTCCCAGTGAATTAATTATGTTGAGGATCATTGTCAGCCTAGATAGTCACTATAAGTCAAATTGGAGTTATTCCAAACATTGAATAATTCACAATGCTATGAGTTGAAAAATTGAGTGTGTTAATATTTATTAGATTATAAACATTTAAAAAAATATTTTTTTATTTATTCATGAGAGACACACAGAGAGAGGCAGAGACCATCAGAAGCCCGATGCAGAACTCGATCCCGGGACTCCGGGATCATGCCCTGAACCAAAGGCAGATGCTCAACCGCTGAGCCACCCAGATGTCCCTAGGCTATAAATACTTTTTATATATTCATGAGAGACACACACACAGAGGCAGAGACAGAGGCAGAGACACAGGCAGAGGGAGAAGCAGGCTCCCTGCAGGGAGCCCAGTGTGGGACTGGATCCTGGATCCTGGGATCACGCCCTGAGCTGAAGGCAGATGCTCAACCTCTGAGCCACCCAGGCGTCCCAGCTATGAACATTTTACCACATTTTTACATCAGTGATCCAGCCCCACTTCTGTTCCTTGTACTTGTCTTTTTAATACTTTTTTTTGTTTTTCTCTTGACTCTTGCATCTTTATAGTAGTTGCTGCATCAACTACTACAATCAGCAGGCACAAAACTATTTTTTGGTTAGTTTCATTTCACAGACTTATCTCCAAGGAAACAAACATGATGACTTCTTTCCAGGGGTACTTAGATGTCATCAGCTTCTGGGTCTTCCAGAGAGACGTTTTATTTTTAATAGTTCTACAAAGCTCATGTGATTTGTTCTGCTATGAGACTATCATTGCAGATATCATGTGGGATTTCAGCATTATATAGTTGTAGCCAGAGATCTGTTACTAGAATTTGTGTAATATTAAGATATAAACTTAGTAGTTTGCCATCTGCCCATTAAAAAGTAGATGAGGGGATCCCTGGGTGGCGCAGCAGTTTGGCGCCTGCCTTTGGCCCAGGGCGCGATCCTGGAGACCCGGGATCGAATCCCACGTCGGGCTCCCGGTGTATGGAGCCTGCTTCTCCCTCTGCCTGTGTCTCTGCCTCTCTCTCTCTCTCTGTGACTATCATAAATAAATAAATTAAAAAAAAAAAAAAGTAGATGAGACTTCAAATAAGCAGGTGAAAATTTAGTAACTCTTTTAGGCCTTACTGAAGAATGTAATTTAGAAGGCAGAGAGATCCCATGGTGATTAGAAAATAAGTGATACCGAAGTATGTCATGTTCCTTTGGAAAATTAGAAGTTGTTCTTCAGAATAAACAGACTGTAGAGTAATATGCTTTAATGTCTTAAAAGTACTCTGTTTCTTTTTCCTGTATCATCTTAAACTTGACTGAGTGACTTCATTGCACTTAGCATTTACTGTCTCTTTATTTTTAAAGAAATGCAGTTGTTTCTGTGTTGTCATTATTACTTTAAATAAACATGGGCTAGACCAAAGATAATAACATTATTCTAATGTTTCCTTCATCTTTGTTTTATCCAAGTGAGATTTAAGTAAGAAGTACATGTTCCTCACTAAATCAGTTAGGGGTTATGATTCTTTTGTGGTAACAGGAAGCCCTATCCAAACTAGGTTAAGCTAAAAAGAGAATTTGCTTCATATAACTATAATAAGGAAGAACACTGGCTTCGGGCTTAGCTAGATATTAGAGCTCAGCTCTTAGCTGTTTTCATTTTTCTCTTCCCTCTGCTTCTGGATTGGCTTCCTTCATAGCCTCTAACTCGTGGTGAGGTAGCCAAAGTAGCTCTTATCCCTACTCCATCTGTGCCAGCATTATTTGCAAATGTTTTATTGTTTGTCACTAAGTCCCTAAAACACTTAGGAATGTTACATGTATAGTTTGAAATTGAAATAATTTGATTTACCTTCCCAAGAATGAAGTTCCCACCTGAAGTGCTGGAACAGAGTAGGATTAAAAGTGGGAGGGACAAGCAGGAGCTCACTGTGTGTAATAGGATTTGAATATTAGAAGCAGTGATTTTTGTCTTTGGGAGTTTTAATTTCTGAGGTGACCCAAATCCAAGATCAGTCCTATGTCCTAGGAGACTGTAATGTTTTTACTTCACTTCCTTCATTAGAATACTACAGAGATACCTGCCACTTCTCTTAATTTCTCATTCTCAAGAGCTGGCATCACAAACACCCCTGAACCACTCTGAGCTAGGCTAGAGATGAGGGAGGTGTTCAAAATACAGGTGACTTACTGTGTTCTTTCCACTGAAAAACAAAGGAGACAAAAAATTCTCTCCATCTGAAAGGCAAGTCCAGGAGGCCAGTGCTCTTGTTTCATACCATGAATTATAGCTCTCAGCTGTTAATCAGTCCTCAACAATAAATTTGAGAACTTGATAATAACGAAGTTTTAGTGTTTTGCTGATTTAAACAGTTTTTAACCTCTATGCAATCATATCTCTATATTAAAAATAAGAATTTAAAACCCTTTCCAGTCAGAAATGTTATTAGCATTTTATAAAAGCAAGGAAAAGTAAATGACATTTGGAGAGCTCACACTTTATTTCCTCAGCAAAAATAAACACTGTCCCCTTCCCTGCCCCCCCCCTTTTGTCCTACCATCCTTTATTTCTTGTGTTAAATAGTTGGCAAAGCATTACTACATTATCTCCTGCTTGCAGGTCAAGAGACAGGATTGGGTCCCTGTGGTATAGTATGTCATTTTAGTCAAGATTTTCTCCTATGGGAAGTTCAGAATACTAGGTTTTGGAAGACTATTGAGGAGTCTGGATTCTTAGACTCCCTACTTCTTTTTTGAGGCAAAGATGTTTTCTTTCCTTAGCTTCTTAGTTATTGTTTTGGAATACTTTAAATATTTTCTTATCTGACATTTACATTCTTCCTGTGATTTTATGTATTTTTCATTCACATCTTAGGAATATGTGTTAGCTTTAAAATGACATATAAATATTTCTTTTGGGGGCACCTGGGTGGCTCAGTCGGTTAAGCATCTGCCTTCGGCTCAGGTCGTGATCCTGGGGTCCTGGGATCGAGCCCTGCATCACGCTCCCTGCTCAGTGGGGGGCCTGTTTCTCCCTCTCTCTTCCTGCTGTTCCCCCTGCTTATGCTCCATCTCTCGCTCTGTCAAATAAATAAATAAAATCTTTTTTAAAAAATAAATATTTCTTTTTTTTTTAAAAGATTTTATCCATTTATTCATGAGAGACAGAGAGAGAGAGAGAGAGAGAGAGAGAGGGAGAGGGAGGGAGAGGGAGAGGGAGGCAGAGACACAGGTAGAGGGAGAAGCAGGCTCCATGCAGGGAGCCTGACATGGGACTTGATCCCAGGTCTCCAGGATCATGCTCTGGGTTGAAGGTGGCACTAAACCACTGAGCCACCCGGGCTGCTCTAGGCTGTTTTTTATTTCCTAGCATGAAGACTAAACTGTGGTGGAGAAAAAATTTTGTTGTATTTTCTACTTCCTAGCAAATATTTATTCACTTTCTATATTCTATGTACAAAACCAGAGTCAGAAATACTGTTTCTGCCTCTGCAGACATTTCTGTCTCATACAGTATGACTGTGACATGAAAGGCAGATTGGAGCACAAGAACACATGGAAGAAAAAAAAAAAAAAGACCTGCTCAGGCTTATTTAAATTATCTAGAAAGTGAGGATGGCCTGGATTAAAGGAATAACAGAAGAAAAAGAGATCGACTAAGTCTGAATAACAGTGAAAAATGATGACTTGGGAGAGCTTGTTAGTAAGATATGGGACATGCAAAAGTAAAAGGAATCAAAGGTAAACCCAGAGTCCCATTGGGTATAAGGAGGTTGCTCAATGCAGATGCCATTCGTGGTAGAAAGGAGAACTGACTTGGGGACAGAAATTAATTGTATTAAACAAATAAATGGAGAGAAGAGACAAATCTGTATGGAATAGCAGATAATTTATATAGATACTTCTCCCTGTAGAGATAGAGCTTAACTCACCATTTCCCCTTCAGTATGGGCTGAACTTAGTTATTAGTTAATTGCTTCCAAAGAGTAGGCTGTGGGAAGGTGGATGGGAGTCATTTTACAGTGCAGAAGCCTGGCAGACACTCCCTTAACCAGGTGATCAAAGTTGCATCATCGATGATGTCATATTTATATCCTTTATCCCTTTAATATGATGTGTTGAGAATGGCACTTCCTCTCCAAAACTTATAAGCTCTGAGAAAAATATCACATAAACTTAAATTGAAGGATAGTTTGCAAAATACCTGACCAGGCTACCTAAAAGCTCTCAAAGTCATTAGAGAACATAGAGGCTAAGGAGGTAGAATGACTAAATCCTGGATAGGAATAATGTTTGACCAAATATCTGGGTACCCTTTGGCCTAGTCAAGTTGATACATAATCTTGTGTCACTGTCTAAAACTAAGAGAGGATAGAGGTTAAAGAGGATAAAGTATTAAGGAGGAGAGAGTTGTGTCTTACACAGCTAAAACTGCAGAAAGCTTCAAGATGATAAAGAGATTATTTTTAATGATAAAAGCCACATGAAGTAGGAAATAAGGAACTGTAGGCAGACTATTTAAAAAGTGAAAGGAAGATGCACAGTGACAGAATGGATAATAGAATTTTTTTTTTTTTTTAATTTTTATTTATTTATGATAGTCACACAGAGAGAGAGAGAGAGGCAGAGACACAGGCAGAGGGAGAAGCAGGCTCCATGCACCGGGAGCCCGACGTGGGATTCGATCCCGGGTCTCCAGGATCGCGCCCTGGGCCAAAGGCAGGCGCCAAACCGCTGCGCCACCCAGGGATCCCAGAATGGATAATAGAATTAACTTAAAATTTCATTGTAGGGGATCCCTGGGTGGCTCAGCGGTTTAGCGCCTGCCTTCGACCCAGGGCGTGATCCTGGAGTCCCGGGATCAAGTCCCACGTCGGGCTCCCAGTATGGAGCCTGCTTGTCCCTCTGCCTATGTCTCTGCCTCTCTCTATATATATATATCTATCATGAATAAATAAATAAGATCTCTTAAAAAATTTTATTGTATTTTAAGATGAGATTCATTTTTTGAAGGTGGTTATAAACATTTTTATCTGCCCATAAGACATCCTTTTCTTCTGACTACTTCAATCTTCTAATACCTGTAGGGCCAAAATAAATAACTAATATATAAAACTTTCCTCAATTTTGGGGGGGGGGTGTAAAAGAAGCTTAACAGCCCCTCCTCTCAAAAAAAGCAGATTCTTCACATCCTCTAAAAATGTCTTGAGATTCTCACGTATTCAGATTTATGAAAGTGTATCCATAGAAACATGGATGAAAGCCACATAGGTTAAATCAGACTTCTGTATTATAAAGCAGGTGTTCAGTGAGTTAACCAATATTATAAAATTCTAAATTGCTCTTATCCTTTTAGGTTATAGTCTCAATAAGGTAGTTCAAATATTTGTATACATTATTTTATTTTATTTTAATCTTTTTTTTTATTCATGAGAGACACACACAGAGAGAGACTGGGGGGCGGGGGAGAGACACAGGCAGAGGGAGAAGCAGGCTCCATGCAGGGAACCTGACGTGGGACTTGATCCTGGGTCTCCAGGATCACGCCCTGGGCTAAAGACGGTGCTAAACCTCTGCGCCACCCAGGCTGCCCCACATTCTTTCATTTTATTATCTATACTTCATAATTGAGTACATGGAACACTGGCTTAAGAACAGAAAACAATTAAATTTGAGATGCTTCTTTTTGCTAATATTGGTACTTGCACCTCTCCTTTCTTCCGTAATCCTGAGGATTCTATTAATTTCACAAAGATGCACCTTAAGTGTTGATAGTGCCAAAGGTGAAATATTGGTGGGCAAGTAGAACCTTAAGTAGAACTTAGTAGTTCAGAAGTTTGTCAGCTGGCAAAGTTGCCGAGCACACACAGTCTGCAACAGGGGACAGACCACACACAAGATCATTCCTTCAACTTTAGGAAAAGTAGCTCTTCTGCCTAATCCGTAGAAACAAATACAGAAAGCCAAGTAAAATGTAGGGACAGAAGAATATGTTCCAAAAGAAAGAATAACAAAGGACTGCAGGAGAAAAACTAAATGAAAGAGAGATAAACAATATGCCTGATAAAGAATTTAAAGTAATGACCATAAAGACACTGGGTTAGAGAGAAGAGTGGAAGAACTCAAGGAGACCTTCACTAAAGAGATAGAAAATATAAAAAAGAACCAATCAGTTAAAGAACACAATAACTATAATAAAAAGCACAATAGAGGGAATAAACAGATTGGTGATGCATAAGAATGAAGCCATGATCTGGAACACAAGGCAACGGAAAGCATGCAAAAAGAGAAAAGAATCTGAAAAATGAGGATAGGCTAAATGATTTCTTGGACAACATCAAGCAAGTGAAGGGCTGGAAAAGCATTTACTGTGCAAGTGTAAGCAAAAGAAAAGCCAAGGTAGCAATACTTATGTCAGACAAAATAGACTTTAAAACAGAGACTGTGGGATCCCTGGGTGGCTCAGCGGTTAAGCGTCTACCTTCAGTTCAGGTCGTGATCCTGGAGATCCAGACCCGGGATCGAGTCCCACATCGGGCTCCCTGCATGGAGCCTGCTTCTCCCTCTGCCTCTGTCTCTGCGTCTCTCTCTGTGTGTCTCATGAATAAATAAATAAATAAATAAAATCTTTTAAAAAAAATGAAACGACTGCGATGAGACAAAGAAGGGCATTACATAATGATAAAGTGATCAATGCAATAATATCTATAACAATTTTAAGTACCTACATACTCAACACTGGAGTAACTAAGTACATAGAACAAATTAACATATAAAGAGAGAAATGGATGGTAATACAATAATAGTAGAAGACTCCAACACCCCGCTTACATCAATGGATAGATCAGGCAGAAAATCAACAAGGAAACAGTGTCTTTGAAGGACACGTTGGACCTGATGGACCTAAGAGGTCCAGAATATTCCACCCAAAAATAAACAGAATACACATTTTTCTCGAGTGCACATGGAGCATTTTCCAGAATAGATCACCTTAGGTCACAAAACAAACCCCAACAAATTTAAGATTGAATCAAACCATGCATCTTTTCTGATCACGATGGCATGAAACTATAAATAAATCACAAGAAAAAAACTAGAAAAAACACAATACATTGAAGCTAAACACATGATACTAAACAACTAGTGGGTCAATGAAACAAAGAAGAAATAAAAAAAAATACATAGAAACAAATGAAAATGGTCCAAATCTTTGGGACACAGCCAAAGTAATTTGAAGAGAGAAATATATAGCAATATAGGCCTACTTCAAGAAACAAGATAAAGCTCAAATAAACTATCTAAACTTACACATAAAGGACCTAGTTAAAGAACAAAGAAAGCCCAAAGTGAGTAGAAGGAAGGAAATAATAAAGATCAAAGGAAGAATGCTTGGGTGGCTCAGTGGTTGAGTGTTTGCCTTTGGCTTGGGTTGTGGTCCTGAGATCGAGTCCCACATCAGGCTCCTGCACAGGGAGTCTGCTTTTCCCTCTGCCTATGTCTCTGCCTCTCTCTGTCTCTTGTGAATAAATAAAATTTTAAAAAATCTAAAAAAAAAAAAAAAAAAAATCAAAGCAGGGCAGCCCGGGTGGCTCAGTGGTTTAGTGCTGCCCTTTAGCCCAGGGTGTGATCCTGGATCCTTGACCCCGGAATCAAGTCCCACGTCAGGCTCCCCGCATGGAGCTTGCTTGTTCCTCTGCCTATGTCTCTGTCTCTGTCTCTGTCTCTCTCTCTCTCTCACAAATTAATAAATAAAATATTAAAAAAAAATCAAAGCAGAAATAAAGGACATAGAGACTTAAAAAAAAAAAAAAGAAATCAATGAAATCAAGAGCTGGTTCTTTGAAAAGATAAACCAAATTGATAAGACTCATCAAGAAAAAGAGAAAGGACCCAAATATATAAAATCAAAAATGCGAGGGGAAGTAACAGCTGACACCACAGAAAAACAAAGGATCATAAGAAAACAGTATAAAAAATTATATGCCAACAAATTGAATAACCTAGAAGAAATAGGTGAATTCATAGACACGTAAGATCTTCTAAAACCGAACCAAAGAGAAATAGAAAATCTAGACAGACCAATTACAAGGAACAAAATTGAATCAGTAATCAAAAAAAATAAAAATCCAGGTCCAGATGGATTCACAGGTGAATTCTACCAAACATTTGAAAAAGAGTTAGTACCTATTCTTTTCAAACTATTCCAAAAAAATAGAGGAAGGAAAGTTTCCAAATACACTCTACAAGGTCAGCAATACCCTGATACTAAAACCAGACAAAGACGCCACAAAAATGGAAAACTACAGGCCAACATCTCTGATGAACATAGATGCGAAAATCCTCAACAAAATATTAGCCAACTGCACATAAATAAAAAAGATCGTTTACCATGATCACATGAGATGTATTCCAGGGATGCAAGGATGGTTCAGTATTCAGAATAAATCAATCAGCATGATACACCACATTAACAAAATGAAAGATAACAATCATGATTATCTCAATAGATGTAGATAAAGCATTTGACAAAATTCAATATTCACTTATGATAAAACCTCTCAACAGAGCAGGTTTAGAGGGAATGTACCTCTACATAATAAAGGCGATATATGAAAAACTCACAGCTAACATCATCCCCAGTGGGGAAAAACATAATTTTTCCTCTAAGACAAGGCAGAAGAGAAGGATGTCTACTCTCACCACTTTTATTCAACACAGTACTGGCAGTACTAGCCAACAGCAGTCAGACAAAAAAAAAAAGAAACAGGAGGTATTCATATTGGTAAAGAGGAGGTTAAGCTCACTATTTGCAGATGACATGATACTATACATAGAAAATCCTAAAGACTTCACTAAAACAACTACTAGAAGTAATAAATTCAGTGAGTTGTAGGACATAAAATTAGTACCCAGAAATCAGTAGCAGTTGTGTACACTTGTAATGAAAGTAGCAAAGAAATTAAGAAAACAGCACCGTTTATACTTAAGACAAAAAAATATATATATATCTAGGAATAAACTTAACCAAAGAGGTGAAAGACTTGTCTTCTGAAAAGTATAAAACATTGATGAAGGAAATTGGAAATGATGTGAATGGAAAGATACTCCATACTCACGGATTGTAAGAATTAATATTGTTAAAATGTCCATATTACCCAAAGCAATCTACAAATAGTGCAATCCCTGTCAAAATACCAACAGCATTTTTCACAAAACTAGAACAAATAATACTAAAATTTGTATGGAACCGCAAAAGACCCCGAATAGCCAAATAGCCAAAGAAAGAAAAACAAAACTGTAAGTTTGACAATTCAGAATTTTAAGATATACTACAAAGCTGTAGTATTCAAAACAGTATGGCACAAAAATAGATATGTAGATTAATGGAATAGAATTGAGAGCCCAGAAATACACCTATTTATGGTCAATCTATCACAAAGGAGGCAAGAATACACAATGAGGAAAAGACAATATCTTCACTGAATGGTATTGGGAAAACTAGACAGCTACGTGTAAAAGAATAAAACTGGATCACTTTTTGACACCATACAGAAAAATAAACCCAAAGTGGATTAAAGACCTTAATGTGAGACCTGAAACCATAAAAATACTAGAAGAGAACACAGGCAGTAATTTGTCTGACATAGGCAATAGCAGCATTTTTCTAGATATGTCTCCTATGGCAAGGGAAAAAAAACAAAAATAAACTGTTAGAACTATTCAAAATAAAAACCTTTTATATAGTGAAGGAAGCTGTCAACAAAATCAAAAGGCAGTCTACTGAATGGGACAAAATATTCTCAAATTCTATATCCAATGAGGGATTAACATTCAAAACGTAAAGAATTTATATAACTCAACACCAAAAAACAACCTGATTAAAAAAAGAGGAGGGGCACCTTCCTCAGTTAAGCAGCCAACTCTTGGTTTTGGCTCAGGTCTTGATCTCAGGGTTCTGGGATCAAACCCTGTACTGGGTTCCCAGCTCAGTAGGTAGTCTGCTTGAGACCCCCCCCCCCCCCGCCTCTCTCTATCCCTTCTTGCCCTCGCTCGTGTACACTCTCTCTCAAATAAGTAAATAAATCTTTTTTTCTTTTTAATGAAGAGATGCCTGGATGGCTCAGTTGGTTAAACGTTCAACTCTTGATTTCAGCTCAGGTTGTGATCTCAAGGTTATGAGATCAACCCAGGTCAGTCAGCTCTGGGCTGAGTGTGGAGCCTGTTTAGGATTCCCTCTCATTCTTCCTCTCCCCCTTCTCCCTGCTCGCATGCACTCACTCTCTTTAAAAATTAAAAAAAAAGGTAAAAATAAAAAGAGCAGAGGACTCGAATAGATATTTTTTTTGTAAAGAAGTACAAATGAGCAATATTCACATGGAAAGATACTCAACATCACTAATCATCAGGAGAATGCAAATCAAAACCAGAACAAGAGATTCCTTTACATCTATTAAAATGGCTAGAATAAAAAAAAAAAAAGAAAGAAAGAAAGAAATAACAAGTGTTGGCAAGAATGTGGGGGGAAAAGGGAACCCTCATGCATTATTGATAGGAATGTAAATTGGTGCGGCTGCTATGGAAAACAGTATGGAGTTCCTCCAAAAATTAAAAATAGAAATAATATAGAACCTAATAATTCCACTCTTGGGTATTTACCCAAAGAAAATGAAACACTCATTTGAAAAGATATGCAGTCTTATGTTTATTATTATTTGCAGTAGCTAAGATAGAGAAGCAGCCTAAGTCCCATTGATAGACAAATGGATGTGGAAGGTGTGTTATACATAACACAATAGAGTATTATGCAATGATAAGAAAGAATGAGATCATACCATTTGAGACTACATGGATAGTTCTAGAATATATTACGCTAAGTGAAATAAGACTGAAAAAAACAAATACCATTTGAGTTCACTCATAAAATCTTAAAAAAAACCCTAAGTGAATAAACAAACAAAAAAAGAGTCACATGTATGAATATGGAGAACAAACTGATGGTTTCCAGGAAGAAGGAGAGAGAGGAGATAGGCAAAATGGGTGAAGGGGAGAGGGAGATAACAGGCGTCTAGTATGGAGTCATGGGGATAAAGGGAACAGAACAAGGAATGTAGTGATATTTAATAGTCATGTATGGTGATAGGTGGTAGGTACAGTTGGGGTGAATATAGCATGTATAAATTTGTTGAATTACTATGTTGTACACCTGAAAATAATGTAACACTGTTTTGGCTATACTCAAAAATTATAATTTGTATTCCTTGCATTAATAAAAAAAGTTTGTTAGGCGGTAAACACAAAACAGGAAGTCAACGTTTAGAACCCTCTTTGTTGGGACACGTGGGTGGCTCAATTGATTAGACATTCCACTCTTGAACTCAGCTAAGAGTTGTGAGTTCAAGACTATGCTGGGTGTGGAGCCTATTTAAAAGTCTCTGGCGTGTAAGTATATATGTATGAAAATCAGACTGAAAGTTGAAGACCATCTGTAAATCAAAATGCAAGTCTTAAATTCTTAACTACCCAGGGTTTTATTGTTTTATTGCTTTTTTGTTGTTCTAAGGTTTTATTTATTTGAGAGAGAGAGAGAGAGCAAGAAAGACTGTGAGCAAGGGGGAAAGGGAGAAGCAGGCTCCACACTGAGCAGAGAGCCTGCTGCAGTGTGCTCTGCCAGGACCCTGGGATCATGACCTGCCAGACGCCCAGCCAACTGAGCCACCCAGGCACGCACCCCTATAGCTTTTTTAAAGTTAGTACATATTTACCATTTTAATTTGTTCTTCATTCAGCACATGTTCTTTCCAGATAACTAGTATATCTTCTAAAACAGAGTCATTTTACTTCTTTAGTATAGGGGAGACTGATTAAAGGCTCAGGCTCAAGACAGGACAGCTTCTACCAAGGAACCAAGGCTACTGTTTGTAGATAATTACACTAGACTTCTTTTTGGATGCTTCTGGGATATAGTCTACTTACCAGGATCTTCAGCCTTCCTTGCTTCTTGTTATCTGTTAAGTTTTAAAACTCCTCACTCAAGCATTTGACCTGTTTTTCTACAGTGTTCAAACCTGGAATAGTGTCTATGCCCAGGGTTTTAGCCTCTCTGTATTTACAATTTGTATCCACCATCCAGTCATGCCCTCTTAGATGAGTGTATACTCTGGTTGTTTTCTAGACCCAAACAGAACATCTTGCCTATTTTCATACATAAAAACCTCTATGATTAAAACTTGCCTTAATTGGGAGTCTTACTGCTTTACTTCAGCTCACTTATTATATAGTAAAATGCATAACTGTCTAGTAAATAAAGATGCATAAAAATACAGTGAAACTCACAACCTCATAGTATGTAGTTACAGAAAAGTTTTTTAATCATTCTGGATCGAAGAATCTTCTAGTTTTGCTAACTATGCCAGTTTGGAGCGGGAGTGGAATTGGTCAGTGGGAAAAGTAGATTCGCCCTGCTGATTCAAGTATGAAGCATCAATCTTCCTCTTCTCAATCTAACGAAGTTCTTCACTGTTTCTCAACCGTGGAAATCTGAATACATTTTCTTCCTTTTTTTTTTTTTTTTTAAGATTTTATGTATTTATTCATAAGAGACACCGAAAGAGAGGCAGAGACATAGGCAGAGGGAGAAGCAGGCTCCTTGCGGAGAGCCTGATGTGGGGACTCCATCCCAAGTCCCCGGGACCACCACCTGAGCCAAAGGCAGACACTCAACCACTGAGCCACCCAGGTGTCTCTGGATACATTTTCTTTATGAGAATCCAATTCAGTTAATTAAAGTCATATTACTAGAATTGTTCTTATCTGTTCATTTAATATAAGCAGCCTACATATTGTTAGACTGTTAATTTTTTTTGTTTGTTTTTTAAAAATATTTCATTTATTTATTCATGGGAGACACAGAGAAAGGCAGAGACAAGCAGAGGGAGAAGCAGGCTCCCCACAGGGAGCCTGATGCGGGACTCCATTCTAGGACCCCAGGATCACACCCTGAGCTGAAGGCAGACAGTCAACCACCCAGCCACTCAGGTATCTCTAGACTGTTAATTTCAGCTAGCCTTTACTCTTTGGCTCCAGGCTTTAGGTTATTTTGTATATAATCTACGTGGTCCATACAAAAGTTGGTTATATTAAAGTGCTTGAGTTATTCTCAAACTAAAACAAAAATGTTATGGATAGAAGTCTGTGTCTCCTAGTAAAAGACTTTAAACGTAAAAGACCTAGTATTTAAAGTCAAATTTTATAAAATGATGAAATCAATAGGCTTTTATTGTTTGTTTCTAACATCTTGCTTTTCTCCTATAGGACTGTTTTTGCTTTCTTGTAGTAAAAGCAAAAGAGATTTTCAGCGGTTTAGGAATTTGAAATTGACTCTTACTATAATGTAGATGAATTATCACTAGCTTATAATTGTTCCTGAGTAAACTAGTGACTGATTTTTCTCCCTGGAAATCGTTTAAATCCTGGGCTAATTATTTGTGAGCCATTGGCCAACCTGTATTCAGTCTTTATTATATAAAAAAAAAAAGCATAAAAACAGTTGCAGATCATTTGAGAATGGGATCACATTTATTTATTTATTTTTCTAGAGACTTTATTTATTCATGAGAGACATACAGAGAGAGAGAGAGAGGCAGAGACACAGGCAGAGGGAGAAGCAGGCTCCATGCAGAGAGCCTGACGTGGGACTCGATCCCCGGTCTCCAGGATCAGGCCCTGGGCCAAAGGCGGCGCTAAACCACTGAGCCACCTGAGCTGCCCAGGATCACATGTTAAATGTACTGATGGAATTGATGATTTAAAGGAAACTTGTGCTAAGTTTTAATTTGGATCCTTTCACAACACGAATAATTGACCTATTTTAAAAATGTTTTGTCAGTCTGGAACAAAGCCACTAGACAAAGACAAGATTATGATCGGGGTGGTTGTGACTTGTACCCAGTCCATTTTAAAAGAAGGAAAAGTTGCAATTTGTGAACAGGCTTTAAAACCACTACAGCGATCATTTGATCAGTATGTGACAATAGTCCATCTGGTTAGTAATCTCCTAAGCACAGCTATAACTAAACTTTTTTTTAATTGATGGATTTTTTACATTTTACCACAGAATCCTATAAAATGAAGGAAATTACTTTTTTTTTTTGTATTAGCATTTCATCTTTGAGTATCTATCAGTTGGTCCACTGTTGAGCAGAAAGTGAGTTCAAGTGACAAATAATGGTATCATTGAATTTGCAAGTTGAGGAAATGAATTAATAAGATACATCCATTAAAAGATGATTTTATTCACACATTTTACAAAATTTCTGTCTACAATAATTCTTTTCCTGGCTGTTCATTTTCACCATGATTTAATGAAGTCTCATTTGACTTTAAGTGACCAACTGATATTCAGCAGCACTATATTGAGAAAAGTGTAGGAGTCCAGCCCATTTATTTATTTATTTATTTATTTATTTATTTATTTATTTTTTCCAGCCCATTTATTGAAGAAATCCTGTCTTAAATACTTTTGGAACAAAGTAGGGTTTAAATACGTAATGCTGAGGAATTTAACAAAAAATTTTTTCAGGACTGATTTTGTGTGATTTTGACCCTAGTATCTCCTGAGGGTAACTGTTCTGTGTTGAACCACCTGGTTTCTAAAGACTTCCTCCTCAGGTTTACCATGGTGGTAAGCCATGTTGCCATGGTTAGGAATGTTAAATGACTATGCTTTGGTTGAAGATTTTTATTAATCCCATAATCTAGATTGATAATTTGTATCTTTGTATATGTGAGTTCTGCTGTTATCACATGGCTCCTTCTATAAAAGAGTTGTTTGCCATTATGGACTTTGGATATACAGTGAAAACTCAGTAGCTACAAGAAGACCAAAATCATGGCAAAGTGTGAGAACTGGAGTTGAAACTGTTGTGAAGTCTATCCCTATTTTAAAGAATGTTCCAAAAAATTGTGATTTATTTAACAAATGTTGTTAAACTAGAATCTGATATAGTCAAATTTCAGGATAGCCAATTTAAAAAAAATTTAGAGAGCACATGCACATGTGCAAGTGAGTGGGGGAGGGGCAGATGAAGAGGGGGAGAAAGAGATATAAGCAGACTCTTTGCTGAGCACAGAGCTCCACATGGGGTTTGATCCCAGAACCATGAGATCATGACCTGAGCCAAAACCAAGAGTTGGCTGCTTAATTGACTGAGCCACTAAAGCACCCCCAGAATAGTCAAATCTTGAAGAAAGAGATAAAACAGGGATTCATGACTCAACCATGAGCTAAAATACAAGTTACAAGGGAGAGTTTCTCTCTCCTAGAAGAGGAAGTAAAAGCTGAATTTAGTGAGGTATGTAGGAGAATGGAGAATTCTTTCTAAATCATAGCCCACACTGTACTGAGGGTATGGCTGAGGTATGGCTGCATAGACACTGTAAAGGCCACTCCTCGGAAGCCACTTCTATTCCTTTGGGCTCCTGTTGTGCTTGAAATGACTCAAGCTAATTTTGATTTTTAAAAAGGCAGTTGTAGGGTAGCCCTGGTGGCTCAGTGGTTCAATTTAGCACCGCCTTCGGCCTGGGGCCTGATCAGGGAGACCTGGGATCGAGAGTCCCACGTCGGTCTCCCTGTGTGGAACCTGCTTCTCCCTCTGCCTGTGTCTCTGCCTCTCTCTCTCTGTGTCTCTCATGAATGAATAAATAAATAAAATCTTTAAAAATTTTTTAAAAATAAATAAAAAGGCAGTTGTAGAGCAGCATACTGATTCACCTCATACACACCACTTTCACACTGGTGAATTTGTGGCATATTTAATTTTTTAAAAAATTTATTCATGATAGACACAGAGAGAGAGGAGAAAGAGGCAGAGACATAGGCAGAGGGAGAAGCAGGCCCCATGCCGGGAGCCTGATGGGACCTGATCCTGGGACTCCAGGACCATGCCCTGGGCCAAAGGCAGGCGCCAAACCGCTGAGCCACCCAGGGATTCCCCCATTTGTGGCATATTTAAAAGGAAACAAGCTTCTCTTCTTATTTTTTAAGAGTGTGGTATGATAAAAAATTGGTTTTCATCCCTAGATGAAGGCACAGAGCTCCTAAAACCTTTGGAATTTCCTGAATGCTAGGAATTCTTTTGTTACTTGTAACAAGCCTACTTCCATTACACCTGAGTTTCTGTAAATGAGGTGATTTAAGGTGGGGCCCCTAGATGGGGCTGGTCATCTGAAAGACCAAGAGCATTGGAACTTTCTGTCCACCTACCCACCTCCGAAAAGGTCGTGGGGACAGGTCGCTGGAGATTGAGCTTCATAAAAGCTCTTGAACTAGGAGACCTGGGGAGCTTCTGGGTTGGTGAACTATCAAAGTTTTGGGAAAATGCTTGGAAGCCCTGTGGCTCCTCCTCCTCCTCCTTCTTTGCCCTTAAGCATATTTTCCATTTGGTTATTACTCAGTTGTATCCTTTATAATAAACTGGTAAATGTAAATAAAGTGTTTCCCTGAGTTCTATGAGTCAGTCTGTCAAATTACACAGCTTGATGAGGGGAGTCTTAGGGCTCTCAAATTTGTAGCCAAATCGGACCAAAGTACAAGTGTCCTTGGAACTTGGGACTCCTGACTGGCATCTGAAGTGAGGACAGTCTTGTGGGACTGATCCTTCAACTTGTAGAGTCTCTGCTAATTCCAGGGAGTCTAGAATTAAAGTTTTTGACATCGAGTCAGTATAGGAGAATTTGAGAATTGAGGTCATGAAAAGTGAGCTCTGCTTTGCTTTTATGGATCTTTAGTAGATATTAAAATTTGCATTAAAAAACAATACATGGATAAATCTGGTAAAAGAAAATAAAGATCTAACTAAAGGGAGACAATCTTCCTAGGTTTGGAAGACTTCAGATTCAATTCAATGCAATTCCACTCAAAATCCTAGCAGGCTTTTTTTTGGCGGGAGAAGGTGGGGAGTAGAAAACTGACCGGCTGAGTCTAAAATTTATAATGCAAGTGAACTAGGAATAGTTTCAATAACTGAAAAAGAAAAATAAAATTAGATGTTTTGCATTACTTGTGTTTCATTATAAGAATATAAAGCAATTAGGACAGTGTGGTGCTATCAGAAAGATAAATTTATAAATCAGAGGTCCATAAAATGGCTATTTTATTTTTTAAGATTTTATTTATTTATTCATTCATTCATTCATGAGAGACACAGAAAGAGAGAGGCAGAGACATAGGCAGAGGGAGAAGCAGGCTCCTCACAGGGAGTCTGATGTGGGATTCAATCCCAGGACCCCAGGATCACGACCTGAGCCAAAAGCAGGCATTCAACCACTGAGCCACCCTGGTTCTCCAGCTGTGTGTTTTATAAAGAAACTTATATTGGAACAAGGCAAAACCTGTTAGTTTACATATTCTCTAAGGCTGGTTTTGACCTGCAATTACCAAGTTGAGTATATAACAAACCAAATATGGCCCCTTAGCCTAAAATACTGTCTGTCCCTTTAAGATCAGTGATTCAGAACAGGAAGTCCATAACTAGGACTACATATTATGGTGTCTCCTGATCTGACTGGGGCCCCCCAAATGTGGGGTGACCTGATCGAGTGGAAGCTGGAGGTGCAGACGGTGAAAGAATTCACTTGAGGTATCCCAAAGGAGTAGTACGCAGGATGGCAAAGCAGAGATTGTCTATAGTGAGGCAGTGGTTGGGGCCTGTATTTAAGGGGAAGGTGAAAAGGTACGGGAACATACGGAACATTCCTTTTTTGGTAACTGTGCCTGGTAGTAAGTAGCCCTTTGGTTAATTAGGGCATCTGAATATTTTCAGATGGGTCACCTGAGGGGCCTGTTTGTATTCAGCCAGGGAGTTATGGTGGGCCCCTTTGCCTTGATTTAAGTTTCTACTATTCAAGCCTGTTGTCTAAAAGCGGCCTTTACACATGTGTGGCCAAATAATTTTGACAGAGGTGCCTAAAGGGAAAGGTTAGTTGTGGTAGCACAATTTGATGAGGAGTCTATTATACGGGAAAAAAGTTAATTTCAGCCCGACCTTAAAACCTTTACAAAAATTGTCTTTAAATGGATCATAGACCTAAACTAAAACTTTAAGAATTCTAGAAGAAAATATAGAATTTTTATTTATTTTTATTTTTTTATTTTTTATGATAGAGAGAGAGAGAGAGGCAGAGACACAGGCAGAGGGAGAAGCAGGCTCCATGCACCAGGAGCCCGACGTGGGACTCGATCCCGGGTCTCCAGGATCGCGCCCTGGGCCAAAGGCAGGTGCCAAACCACTGCGCCACCCAGGGATCCCCTAGAATATTCTTCATCGACTTGCAATAAGCAGATTTTTTTTTTAAGACCCAAAAGCATTAACTATAAAAAGAAAAAAATGGATAATTTTCATTTCATAAAAATTGAAAGTTCTGCTCTTTAAAAGTCACCATCAGGTATGCCCAGGTGGCTCAGTTGGTAGAACATGTGACTCTTGATCTGGGATTATAAATTTGAGCACCACATTGAGTGTAGAGATGACTTTAAAATCTAAATACATGAATATCACTATCAAGAAAATAAAATGGAAAGTGACAGACTAGAAGATATTTGTATCTAGAATAAATCAAAAAGTCTTTAATAATAAAACACCTCCAGGGATGCCTGGGTGGCTCAATCAGTTAAGCATCCAACTCTTGGTTTTGGCTCAGGTCGTGGTCTCAGGGTTGTGAGATGAGCTCCCCTTCAGGCTCTGCACATGGAGCCAGATTAAGATTCTGTCTCTCCCTCTCTGCCTCTATCCCCGCTCTGTCTCTCTCTCTCTGCCCCCCCCCCCACTTGTGCATGCATACATGCTCTCTTTCTCAAAGAAACAAAAAAAACCCAACCAACTCCATTTTTAAAAATTAGAAAAAGATTTGAATAGTGCTTTACAAATAATATTAAAATGGTAACTTATCACATGCATAAATTCTGTATATCATTAGTCATCAAGGAAATTCATATTTAAACGATGAAATACCACTTATCCACTAGAATGGCTAAAATTAAAAACACAAGCAAGTGATAAGGAAGTGAAGCAGCGAGAGCTCTCATACATTGCTGGTGGTGGTAGGGTCTAAACTGACATAACCACTTTTGAAAACTGTTGAGATTATCTTATATTTCAACATATACCTAACGTATGACCCAGAAATTCTAGCCTTAGATAGAAATGAAAACGTATTCACATATAAAGATCTGTACATGAATGTTCACAGCAGGTTTTTTCATAAGAGCCCAAACCGGAAATACCCCAGTTATTTGTGGGTGAATGGATAAACAAATTATGGTATGCTTATATAACAGAGTAGCACTCAGCAGCAAAAGGATGTAAATTAGGGATATACACAATGGCATGGAAGGCCTTCACAGACGTTTTATAATTGAAAGTGGATAGACATAGAAGTGATTCTATTAATATGAAATTTTAGGCAGATAGGCAGATGTTTATCTACTGTGATAGAAGACAGACCATGAGTTGCCTAAGGAAGGGGTGGAGACAGAAGAGATTGTAGAGGGGCACAAGTGAACTTTGAGGGGGATAAAAATGTTCTGTATCTTGACTATTGTGATTAAACAGATAGATACATTTGTCAAAAGTCATCAGCCTGTGTGGTTAAAATGTGTGAATTTTATTATTATAAAGTATATCTCAAAATTTATTTTAAAAAATAATTGAAATGTGATAAACAATATCTCTTCCATAAAAATAACTTCATGTCCATCCCCTAATTGAAATCTTTTAACACTTTCTCATTGCATTTCTTTCTTTCTTTCTTTCTTTCTTTCTTTCTTTCTTTCTTTCTTTCTTTCGAGATTCAAGCTTACACAGGTGAGGGGAGGGGAAGAAGAAGAGGGAGAAGCAGACTCCCCACTGAATTTGGGGCTCAATCCCAGGACCCTGGGATCATGACCTTAGTTGAAGGCAGTGGCCCAGCTGACCCAGGCACCCCTCCCATTACACTTCCAATAAAATCCAAACTCCTTCCTGACTTCCTTTTGAATGCATTTTCTGCTACTTTACTTCCTTCTGGGCTCTTTCCACACCTGTTGTCTTTAGCTGCTCAAACTTGGCCAGATTCTTTCCAATATGATGTTCCCTTTGCTTAGAATGCTCTTGCTACACCTTACCTTTCCCCTGCTTTTGCATAGCTGCATCCTCTCCTCAGAGCTCAGCTTAAAGGACATCTGCACAGAGATTTTCCTGCTCTCCCCAACTAAAATAAACTTTCCACCGTTAACTCACTATTCACTAATTTGTTTCTTTCACAACAAAATTAGCTGTAATTTTAGCTGTCTGCCTATTTTTTCGTTACCTTAACGCTCTCAAATGTCAGCTCCTTGAGGGAGTGCCTATGATTGCGTTATTCAGCACACATCTCCAGTGCCTACACCAGAAGAAATGAAGGAGTGAACATTGTTCCTGAAGCCTGAAATCTCTCTTCCTTCTCCTCTGTGGAAGTTCCCCCTCATCTTTCAAGGCCTAGCTCAAATGACAAATATTCTTCAAAATCTTCTTCCAGTACCATATTTAATTCCCGTAAGAATTATTTTCCTTCATGTACAGGCTAGTGTTGGTCAGATGTTTTCAAAACTGGTGAAGGAACTTAGAACCAAAGCATAGGTTCTACATTGGTTTAAACAGAAGGACCTAAAACTTAACAGAGTTCATATCTTCCAAGTCAAGACACTTGAAGGAAAACATAGTAATTAATCCCATAGAAGACAATACTGAGTCTCAGGCAAATGTTGGATATGCTTTTGATTGTTCAGGAAAATTTTTATATAGCCTATTTTCCACGTTCCCAAACTAGGTCGTAGCAGTGGCTTAAACTGTATATACTTCAAACTTCTTTGGTTGAAAATTCTTCAGGAGGAAAGGTGAAGGACTGTAGATAAAAACTGGAAAGATATTTTATATTTTCTTCTAGTTGTAATTACCTTCTTGTTCTAGACTAGCTTCTATGTGTCTACTTGGACTAGTGCGTAAAATCTTTAATAGCCTGTAGGTGAAAAAAAGTATTTTATTTTTAAATCTTTTATTTTATTTTAAGTAGGCTCCGCACCCAGTGTGGGGCTTGAACTCACAACCCTGAAATCAAGAGTCATATGCTCTACTGACTGAGCCAACCATGTGCCCTGAAAACAAATATTCTAAAGAGATATCTTCTCTTTCCTCCTCTTCTTCTCCAATAAGTCTCTGGTACATGATTCACCTCATACATTTGAAAACAACCATATAACATCATTATAGCCTTTAGTATAACATTTAAAGGCAATCCACTGACCATCAACACACACACCTGTACACAAATTGACCAACTCCACTTTAAAGTTGGTCTTTTTTAATTAAAAAGGGGGGGGGGCACTTGGCTGGTTCAGTAGGTAGAGCATGTGGCTCTGGATGTGATATCAGGGTTGTGAGTTCGAGCCTCACCTTGGGTGTAGAAATTTTTAAAATAATAATTAAAAAAAAGATGGAGCACTCAAAGGAATTTCTTATTTCTTCTTGTCATCAGCTTCTGATTAATATAAGTTCTAGGCATTAATAGTCTCAGGAAATTATAACAGCAAGTATAACAGCAAGCAAAAATTGTTAAATTGCTTTTCAGCAATAATAATCTGTGTTTGGCATACTTTGTCTCTTTTTTTTTTTTTTTAAGATATATTTATTTGAAAGATGAAGAGAAAGAGAATGCATGGAGAAAAGGGGCAGCAGGAGAGGGAAAGAATCTTCAGCAGATTCCCCACCGAGTGTGGAGCCTGACTGCTCGATCTCACAATCCTGAGATTACTACCTCAACTGAAACCAAGAGTCAGATGCTTAAACGACTAGGCCACCCAGATGCCCCTGCAAACCTTTTCTTTTTTTTTTCAAACCTTTTCTTATATCAAAAATCCTTAGTGGTTCTTAAACTTGAGCATCCATTGAATCACCTGGAAGCTTCATTAGAAGACAGATTTAGTAGATCTAAGGTTGAGGGCCTAAGAATTTGCAGATGCTGGTGTTGATGCATTTTGAGAACCTTAGTTGCTTGTACGAATGTTTCTACATATTTGGGTTGGCTAGACCAGAGCTCTTTTTAGGTGAATGTTACTTGCATTTACAGTTCACCTTAATCCAAATCACCTAATCACAAATCTTAATAATTTGTGTTTATTGTTATGGAATATGTTGGGTGGGCAGGAAAATGGAGTTTTCACTTGTAATTTTATTTTTATTTTAAATTTTTTAAATAAAGATTTTATTTATTTATTCATAAGAGACACAGAGAGAGAGGCAGAGACACAGGCAGAGGGAGAATCAGGCTCCATGCAGGGAGCCTGATGTGGGACTTGATTCAGGGTCTCCAGGATCAGGCCCTGGGCTGAAGGCAGCGCTAAACCGCTGAGCCACCTAGGCTACCCCTACTTGTAATTTTAGATTCAGCTTAGTCCTTATCTTAAAATTTTTTGCCTTATGTAAAGCAGTTCATAAAACCCATTTTATTTCAGGGCAAACGAAAAGCTATTTTTATTACCTATAATTAACCTAATTCAGGAGAAAGGAACAGGCTTGGGGAAAAGGCTAGCATTGACACAAGTGTGGAAGCTCAAAAATTGCCTTTCTGAAATTAATATTACCAGCCTCAATATAGCATTTGAAGTTCTTTTTTTTTTTTTTTTAAATCCTGGACCCAATTATTCCAAACTACAGTTGCACTTGTAAGGGTTAAATAGTTTGTTGGATTCAACATGAGTATCTCTAGGCTTGTTCTGACTTCAAACATTAGATCATCTTATTTGAGTAGTTGGAGGTGTGTTACTGTGCTAAAACTTGTAGAAGTGGCTAGAGAGAAATATAGAATCCATTGTATTGATGAACTGTCTTTAACCTTCTCACATCACTGCCCTTATTTGTTGTTTTCAAAATGTAGTATTTCAAAAGCTACACATTGTACCCTTATATTTATAGTATAACTATAGAGTTTCTGTTTAAATCCTTTAAAAATGTTATTTTCAGAGAATAGCTGCCAAGCTTATTCCCCAACTCTTGACTTTTGTTTGTGTCTTTGTCTGATTTCAAGGACTGAGAGCTGTTACCCAGTTGAGCCTTGAATTACAAAAGTCCAATATTTGAAATCTTAAAAAAGATCTTTTTTGGTTAAACAATTCTTAATGTTTTAAATTTGGGAATTATCACGTTTCATGGCCCAAAATAGCACATTGGATTTTTGGCAGCTTCTATCCTGCCCATGCCAATAAAAGCAGCACCATATGGTATAACTGCTGTTACACTAGGAAACCCACACCCTGTGGAGACATTGCCTGGCATGAAGCAGAGCCGCTGCTCCCCATGTGCTTATCTTTTTAAGTCAGCATATTGGCCAAGATATATTAAGATTCCAGGACATCATGGTATCCTATCAGTTGAGTCTTGCAGCTCTTTTTCCCACCAGCTTTAACGTTGGCCATATTATAAAAACACATACTCAAAACTTGATGGAATTTCTTACCCATCTTCAGAAAAAAGCTTTTGAATGACTATTATAAGAAAGGAAAGGATTTACTTTTTAGGACACAATTAGTACAGTCAGTTTAGTACCCCTTGCAGTGCTAGTACTCCTCCACAGCTGTATGTTCTCTGAATAATAATCTCACACCTTCCTCCCTGACCAAATATCTGGAAGGAAAATAATTCACAAATATTGATCCTAGGCGTGGGTGTAAGTGTTGGAAGGTGGGCTAAAATTTGTAGTTCTGTGTGATGGAAAAATTTTAGAACACGACAAATAGAAGGAACCAATTGCTGTCCTTCCTGCTCTCACTTCTGTGTATTTTGTCCTTTGTTGACTAGGTGTATGTTTTCCAAATAAGTGCCCTCTTCCTGCTCTTTGTTCTCTGCTAGAACAGTCATTTAATTCATTGTGACCGGGATCCCTGGGTGGCGCAGCGGTTTGGCGCCTGCCTTTGGCCCAGGGCGCGATCCTGGAGACCCGGGATCGAATCCCACATCAGGCTCCCGGTGCATGGAGCCTGCTTCTCCCTCTGCCTGTGTCTCTGCCTCTCTCTCTCTCTCTCTCTGACTATCATAAATAAATAAAAAAAAAAATTAAAAAAAAAAAAGATTTAATTCATTGTGACCTTCATCCATATGTTTCTCAATTGTATAAAATTACTATTAAGCCTTTTCAGTATAAAATTAGCTAATTCTCTGGAAAATAAAGGCACACAGGTAGGCTTTCTTTTTCTTTTTTGAAGATTTTATTTATTTACTCATGAGAGACTCGGGAGAGAGAGAGAGAGAGCGCGCGCGAGAGAGATGCAGAGGGAGAAACAGGCTCCATGCAGGGAGCCTGATGTGGGACTGGATCCCAGGACCCCAGGACCACGCCCTGGGCTGAAGGCAGGCGCTAAACCACTGAGCCACTCAGGGATCCACAGGTTTTATCATGTAGTTTTTTAGTTTTCAGTAACCTTGTTTAGTTATTCTTGAAACAAACATAAGCACCTACTGTGTACTAGATATACTAGGCACATGAATAAAAAATGGAATAGATAAAATTTCACCCTCCACAGAAAAGTATAATACAGTTAAAGGATTTTTAAATTTATTCACTCATTTTAGAGAGAGAGCAAGCATGTGTGCAGGCAGGGTTGGGGGAGAGGTGGAGGGAGAGAGAGAGAGAGACCTGAAACAGACTCCGTGTTGAGTGTGCAGGCTGACTCAGGGCATGATCTCATGGTGGTGAGGCCACAACCTGAGCAGAAATCAAGAGTTGGATGCTTAAAAAAAAAAGAAAAAAAAAAGAGTTGGATGCTTAACTGACAGCGCTACCCAGGCATCTCTGTAATACAGTTTAATCCTTTATTAGAGATATATACTATGCTTGTATTTTGAGGCAGCTGATGAAATTATACTTTCTAAAAATTCAAAAGAGGGTCACCAGGATGTCTCAGCGATTGAACATCTGCTTTGACTCAGGGCATGATCCTGGGTCTGGGGATCGAATCCTGCCTTGGGCTCCCTCTGGGCAGCCTGCTTCTCCTTCTGCCCCTGTCTTCTGCCTCTCTCTCTCTGTGTCTCTCATGAATAAATAAAAAAATCTTAAAAAAAAAAGATACAAAAGAAAATATTACATTTCAGCATTACAGAGAAGTGCTTATAAATGTTATTGCCTGGTCTGTCAAAAAAATGCTTAAAGCTCAGAATTATAAGCCTGGTTCAAACTAAATGACAAATAACTGAAAAAATAAATATCTCTTTAAATATTTGATGCTATTTCTAAAATTTGAATATATAATGTCATGTGTGATTTTTCAAACAAAATTTGGGGAAATTATATTTTTAATTTGCATATAGTGGAATATTTTGTTGGTAAGGCAGATGCCTTATATTTAAATATTTTAGAATAAGAATCTATAGTTATTTTACCTTGTGACGTGCTAATAGGAACATGGTTTAAGTCAGTGTTTTTCAGTAGGAATACTTTGGGCAGTCAGTGGGGACCATTCTTTATTGTGCAGTACTATCCTGTCATTGAATGATAGTTAGCATACTTAACCTCTCTTTATAATTTTTGTGTTTATATAAAAAGTTAAATGCCTGCTTACAACTGTTTGGCCCAGTAACATCAAGGCAGCTTTTTTTTTTTTTTAAAGATTTTATTTATTCATGAGAGAGAGAGAGAGAGAGAGAGCGCACGATTGAGATTGAGAGGCAGAGACACAGGCAGAGGGAGAAGCAGGCTCCATGCAGGGAGCCCAACGCAGAACTCATTCCCGAGTCTCCAGGATCACACCCTGGGCTGAAGGCAGGCACTAAACCACTGAGCCATCCAGGGATTCCCCCCTCTTATGCTTTTTTATTTATTTTATTTATTTTATTTTATTTATTTTTTTTTCCTCTTATGCTTTTTTAAAAATTAAGCCTTAAACATAGATTCTTCTGGCTTTTATCTCCTTTCTCCCTTATATTTTAAGGAAAGTTTTCTACTTTCTGTAGAACAAAAGTATAATTTACAGTTTCATTTCTCACAAAACAAAATTGCTACTCACATAACAAATTGAATATCTGGGGCAGCCCAGTGGCTCAGCGGTTTAGCGCTGCCTTTGGCCCAGGGCATGATCCTGGAAACCCGGGATCGAGTCCCATGTTGGGCTCCCTGCGTGGAGCCTGCTTCTCCCTCTGCCTGTGTCTCTGCCTCTCTCTCTCTCTCTCTCTCTCTCTCTCTCTCTCTCTCTGTGTGTGTGTGTGTGTGTCTCGTGAATAAATAAGTAAAATCTTAAAAATAACCATACAAATTGAATATCTGTAGTGGTTTGAGACAATTAGATGGAAGCAGTACCACTGTTTATATTTCCTTTTACAAAGAGTCAAGTTCCTTTTTATTCTTTCACTTAGCAAATTTTACTTGGATAAAGAGCATTTTAAATTTTACACAGAATCTTTATTGACTTAGACTTCTGGGGCACTCAGATTGTGAAAACTGACTGGAATTGGTGAAGAACAGAGGTACAGATTTGTTAGACTCAGTAGGAGCTAGCAGGCTTTCTTTTCCTTTCCTTAAGCAGCTGTTGAGAAACTAAGGAGAGGGGTTTTTCTTTCTGTTTAGGAGATGGCTTTCCTATGATTTCTCTTCTGAATTATTTTTCCATTTGTTGTCTTGGGGACATAATCACATTTTGCTCTTTATTTTTATTTTTTTAAAGATTTTATTCATTTATTCATGACAGACACAGAGAGTGAGAGGCAGAGACACAGGCAGACGGAGAAGCAGGTACCATCCAGGGAGCCTGACGTGGGACTTGATCCTGGATCTCCAGGATCACACCCTGGGCTGAAGGCGGCGCTAAACCTCTGGGCCACCAGGGCTGCCTTAGAAATTTTTAAAAGGATGTATATGAGGAGGAAAGTTTAAAAAGATAATATCCTCATGATGTAAGTCAGCTTATCAGAAGTTGTCTTTTTTTCCATTCAGATCTAACCCATTGGTGTTTATTCATATGGGATTTTTTTTTTTTCTTGGTCAGTTCTAAAAGCTTCATTTGAAGCTTGAGCAGTTTCTGCCAGGAGAATTGGATTTTTTTTTTTTTTTTTAATTCATAGAGATGCAGAGAGAGAGAGAGAGAGAGAGGCAGAGACACAGGCAGAGGGAGAAGCAGGCTCCATGCAGGGAGCCTGATGTGGGACTCGATCCAGGGTCTCCAGGATCACGCCTTAGGCTGCAGGCGGCACTAAACCGCTGCACCACCGGGGCTGCCCGAGAATTGGATTTAAATAAATGATGGTGATGAATTCCTTCAGACATGTGCAGAGGAACTCCAGAAGTGTAATTCTTGATAACCTTTTTCTTCTCTCTCCTAGTGCTTTTCCATTGAGAAACCAAAATAGTGAGCTTCATTTTCTCTGAGTGGTGCTCTTTGATCTCTTTAGTAATATCTTGTCCTGTCCAGCTTGAAGCCATTGCATAGTTTTGGTTTTAATTTGGTGCTGTGTTAGAGAATTGATGTTAAAGTTAAGAAGCCTGAAAAATAGACTCAAAAGGAAGAAGTTGGGGAGTAGCTGTTTATTTCCTTGTGACCCCAGTGATTGAGGGCTTGCCTTTGGAAGCCTAGAGATCAGATAGAGTTTCTGTCAACCAAATAAAAAATGTATATAGAATGCTAGTATGTGCCTGGTATTGTGATGGTTCAAACTGTGATCACTGCCGTCCTGAAACTGCCTTCAGTCATCTTTTTTTTTTTTAAAAAAAAGATCGTTTATTTAATTAGAGAGAGGGAGGGAGACAGGCAGGCAGAGGAGGGGCAGAGGGAGAGGGAAAGAATCTCAAGCAGACTCTGCACTGAGCACAGAGCCCATCATGGAGCTCCATGCCACAACCCTGAGATCACAAACTGAGCCAAAACCAAGAGTCCAAGGACCAACTCACTGAGCCACCCAGGTGCCTCACTGCCCTCAATTATCTTATAAAGAAAAATACTGCCAGAGAGGGTGTGAATGTTTTGTGATTAGCCAAGAACTTACTTCATTAGGATTTTAATGTTTAAAGGCAGAATTTCAGGATAGTCAAAACTTGTAGCCAAATTACTGTAGCAAAATTATTTGTGCCATTGCCTATTTTGTGATGTCATGGTTGCCCCAAGTAAGAATTAGAACATAGATTTGAAATTCTTATTCAGTTCAGAATGAATAAGGTGCCCTGTGGCAGATATTTTTAGAATGGAGAAGCAGCTCCAAGGATTGCTGTGAGTCAAGTTCTCATTCAGAGACTGATCCTGAATATTGACTTTAAGGATTGGAATCTTTCATCCTGAATTATTAGTTACTCTTGTGTTCTGAAAATGTAAGTTTAAGCTGTCATCAGTAGATTAAATCAATACATCTCATAAGAACGCAACTTTTTGTATCAGAGACAATTTAAATGATCCCTCTATTTAGAAGTGAATATTTTTCAGATGTAAGCTGTTGTGAGTTGGTAGTTATACTATCAAAATTGTCAGAGGACTTCAGAAAGGTATGAGTCTATTATTTTTTATAGGGGAAATGTTTGAAAAAAATGTGTTTTTCTCTTTTCACCATAGTTCAGATTCAGAGAATTCTAATGGCAAAAGATGAGATTAATGATTGGCTTCTCCCAAATCATAGCATAAATTAACTGGTAGAATAGGAATTGAATTAACAATTTCATAGTCTTACCCAGTCAGTTACTTTCCTTACTATGTGAAAAAAGAAAGCTGAATATGAAAAAAAATTTGAATTTTGTCATAAGTAGAAACTGTAGCCTTAAGCCAACACGCAGATGCATGATACTTTTGTCTGATCTATTTTGGTGGCAGTTAATGATGTAAACTAGATCTACTTAATCTTAAATTCTAAGGCAAGGATGATTAGTCATCTCTGGAAAAAGAATCTGCTGCTTATCTTTTCTGTTTTTGTGTTTCTGAGACTTATGTATAATTCTATTAAGGTATTAGTGAAACAAGGAAAAGATAACTTGAAAAGATAACTTACATTTATAGGAATTTTCTTGTTTTTTATTTTTTAAAGATTTTATTTATTTATTCATGAGAGACACAGAGAGATGCAAGAGACACAGGCAGAGGGAGAAGCAGGCTCCTCACAGGGAGCCTGATGGAGGACTTGATCCCAGGATCCTGGGATCACAACCTGAGCCAAAGGCAGATGGTCAACCACTGAGTCACCCAGGCATCCCTCTTGTGTTTATTTATTTTTTTTAATTTTTTAAAAATTTATTTATAATAGTCACACACACACACACAGAGAGAGAGAGAGAGAGAGAGAGAGAGAGAGAGAGGCAGAGACAACATAGGCAGAGGGAGAAGCAGGCTCCATGCACTGGGAGCCTGATGTGGATTCGATCCCGGGTCTCCAGGATTGCGCCCTGGGCCAAAGGCAGGCACTAAACTGCTGCGCCACCCAGGGATCCCCCTCTTGTGTTTATTTTTAATTGAGGCACTACCCCTAAGAGGGCAGGGGAACAAAGTAAAATCAGAAAAACTTAGAAATTTTTAATGGCCCCAAAATGAACCAGTAAGAGACTCTATCTTATCTTTTGAGAGTGTAAGAACCAGGATGGGGAGGGAGAGAGAATCTTCAGCAGACTCCACACTGAGCACAGAGCCCAACAAGGACTGATCTCATGACCCTGAGGTCATGGCCTGAGGTGAAATCAAGAGTTGGAAACTAAACTGACTAAGCCACCCAGGTGCCCCAAGAGACTGATTTAAACCAGAGAAGCCAGCTTCCCATTCTTATACACTGTTTCTTTGTCTGGAAAGCAGGGATAATTTTAGTAACCAGTTGAATAAATTATTTTGATAAGTCATGGATAATGAGATAATTTATTCAGTGGAAGACCTTTTGGAAAGAAAGGAGGTATTAATGCATACTCTTCTGAAACTTCATTAACTTGCTCTTAGGCCAAAATTATCCCATATTTATATTTTAAAATGTGTATTTGCTCATTTTTAAAAAAGATTTTATTTTTAAGCAATGTCAAAATCCAACTTGGGGCTCAAACTCAGAACCCCAAGACCAAGAGTCGCACGCTTCTTTGGCTGAGCCAGCCGTGTGCCCCTGTGTATTTGCTAATTTTCAGATAAAGTTTAAACATTAAAGTAACAGCTAAAGGTTTTTAGTAAGTTACTTAATTAAATAAAATATTCTAAGGTATCTTAGTATGTCCTACGTTTTTATTTTATTTTTATTCTAAAATCCATCATGGATTATATAAATTGGTTTGTGTATATGGGTCTGAATTCCTTATGTTTTTTTTTTTTTGAATTCCTTATGTTAATGGCATAATTATCTATCAACATTTATGGTGTTACAAGATTCTTTTTTATTATTTTTATTTTTTGTGTTATAAGATTCTTAATCAGACAAATGACGCAGAGTAGACATATACAGAGTGTACAGTACTGTTCACAACTAAAATGTGTATATTTTAATTCACAATGTTTTATTTTGTGGATTTTATTTAGTATGTATTATAGAAAGGGTAGGTCTCATTTAAATACTTGAAGCTGGGGATCCCTGGGTGGCGCCGCGGTTTGGCGCCTGCCTTTGGCCCAGGACGCGATCCTGGAGACCGGGGATCGAGTCCCACGTAGGGCTCTCGGCATGGAGCCTGCTTCTCCCTCCTCCTGTGTCTCTGCCTCTCTCTCTGTGTCTATCATAAATAAATAAATAAATCTTTAAAAATAAATAAATAAATACTTGAAGCTTTTTTCTTGCATACTGAGGTAAAAATAAGGAACATAGAAAATCCAGGTAGATGGGTTAAAAAAAAAATTACTTGGCACCAGAAGCAAGATTTTTAGAGAAAAAGCAACCCAAAATTGACTTTCTACTAACCATCCTATTTCCATCTTCTTTTTTCCTTTTTTTAAATTTTTATTTATTTATGATAGTCACAGAGAGATAGAGAGAGAGGCAGAGACACAGGCAGAGGGAGAAGCAGGCTCCATGCACCGGGAGCCCGACGTGGAATTCGATTCCGGGTCTCCAGGATCGCGCCCTGGGCCAAAGGCAGGCGCCAAACTGCTGCGCCACCCAGGGATCCCTTCTTTTTTCCTTTTAAAATTAAAACAAAAATATGTTTTCCGTTATTAGTTATCATCTCTTGCTTCTGAATAGGTATATAAATTGAATATATTCACCTAATACAGAGAGCCTTTCCCCAGTCAAGTTCTATGATATAAGTAAGATTTCTCTTGGAAAAGTGATGTTGTAAGATTTCTCTTGGGAAATGTTTGCCTGTTTTTTGTGGCTTACTTAGGTTATTCGGTCTGTCCTCTTTCTGTAGTCCATGAGGCATTTCATTTGTATCACATGTTAGAATTTAAAATAATATCTTTGAAACAGAAAATTTCCTCCAGTCGTGGATCTTTATCTGCTCTATTTCTGGTGTAGACCATTTAATGATTCATAGACCTTTAATCAAAGCCCTGGATTTTAGATGTTAAATTTCCCAATATTCTCTGAAGAATAATTGTGATCATCAAAATTTTAAAGATACTGTTGTAAGAGTGTATTTGGAAGAATTATGGTAGTGTACCTCTGGACCTCTTTTGCACTGATTTATGCTACCTGTTTACAGGTGGCTGTCAAGTGATTTGAAATAATAAACCCAGATGAATGCAATACGTTTAAATTGAATTGTCAAAGTCATTGATCTTGCTTATTTAAAAGTTGACCAGTTGGCCACAAGTAAGATTTATTTTCACAGAATGAATCAACTTGAGTTTGATGTGATACGAGAAGTGCATTGACTGCCAATGGTGGGCTAGAAACATTTCCCAAGTGATTGAAAAAAATGATTTTTAGATGGCTATTAGCCTTGGTCTATTTGCATATTCAAAGATAACTGGATCTTAACAGTTGGATTTAAATATAAAGGCTCTTAAGAGCCTTAAAACTTGAGTGAACAAAATCAAAACTGTTTAATCCTCTGATATTTACTTGGAAACAGCCTAAATGAAATTCAAAATAGGTATCACATCCGGATTTGTTTATGGATACTAGATGGAGAGATGAGGGTAAGAGGCAGGCAGAAATTCTTCACTTATTTGGGCTAATAAGCAAACTTGATGAAGTCCTTTAAAACTGTTCTTTCCATTGGGATAAGATTTTTCGACCATAATTTCCTAAATTAATTTATGCCTTTACTATACTTTATTCTAACGTAATTGAACTATCTATCTATTTATTTTAAAGATTTTATTTATTTATTCATGAGAGACACAGAGAGAGAGGCAGAGACATAGGCAGAGGGAGAAGCAGGCTCCCTGCAGAGAGCCTGATGCGAGACTCTATCCCAGGACCTGGGATCACGCCCTGAGCCAAAGGCAGACACTCAACTGCTAAGCCACTCGGGCATCCCGTCCAATGGCCAGTTAACCAGGATATTCCTGTAGGCTTGCTAACTTTTAATACATAGTTTTGTTGTCATTCAAAACAAGTTAGATGCCAGGTAGGAGAATATAAAGTGGAGAAATTATCAAGTAGATAAATGGTTAGAGCTGATAGGGAACCAGAAGATTTACTTAACATTAAGTAAAAGGCCTGTGACCATGAGACAGGTATTAAATACATACCATCTTTTTTATGTGACAGTTTGACTACAGACTATCTCCTGAAAATGGTCATTAAGTATTGTTTCACTGGAGGCAGAAACCTTTCCTAGATGTGACATGACGGAAGATTTTAGATTTGGGGTTTAGAACGGAGTTATAAGAGGCTAAAAGAGTTTGGGTTCTTGTGTTGGGGTGCTGGTTTTGTTTTTGATATTTGAGGATTATATTTGTTTTACAGCTGTGTTTTCAAATCTCAAAACAATGCTCAGGTATGCTAGGTTTTCCCAGTTCAGTTTTCACACAGATTTCATTTTTTCCTGGACTTGATAGCATTTATATGGAGCCTTAAGATTTTCATTCAGCTAGCAGATGATTCGGTGACATTGAGCAGATGACTTCCCCATTTTGGACTTAAGTGAGGGGGGGTGGCAAATGGTACAGGGGTAGTTGGGGAAGTAGTTTTGGACTACCTCAGTGGTGTTCAGTCTGAAGTGCCTCAGACTGTCGTGAGGAGTATGGAGGAAGTTCCCCAAATTTGAAAATCTCTCGGATGTTTTGCTAAATTATGCTTTTAATTCTTTGACCTTCTGATGATTCTGTGAGCTTTAGGACATAATATCCTTTAAAGCTTTTGGTCAGGACTATGTACAGGAGTTTCTATAGGTTCTGATAGCTGTATTTGTCATTATCTTTAACTGTATTCAGATTTTCTTTTTATAGTAGCCTGCTATTTTATGTTTACCTTTCTCCATTTCTGCTGTTGTTCAGTAGGGATTACTTTTGCCCATTCAGTTTTTTGACAGGACTCTCTTTCAAGAAGAGACTATTTGTGTAAAACTATTTGCTGCTTCTCTGGCACTTTTCAAGTCCATTGATGCTGAGGTATGAGGTACTGTTGTACTTCTGTTGTAACTTATCATTTCCATATTCATATGGTCTTTATCTCTCTCATCTAACTTCATGTTTGTCCTTCTACTGGCTCCTGCTTCAGAACTTACACATCCTTCAGAATTACCCAGTTATTCTCTTACTCAGATGGAAGGCCAGTCCCCGAATCACAGCTCGTCTCTTGAGAAGCACTAGTCACTTGCATTGGGTTATACAGTTCTGCGCATGCTGGCTGCTCAGCGCTATTTGCTTCTCTTTAGGCCAATTAAAGTAATCAGTGCACTAGCCACTGGTTGGTATGGAAGAAATGGGATATTTTTAGATATTTGGGTATGGTGCATAAGAAATTATATCTCATTTTGGGGCCCTTTTATGCATCTTGTAATTAAATGCATTTTTTTTGTTTTATCTTTTCAAAAGTATAGAAGTAACTTAAGTCAGAATAGAGGTACTGAGCTACATTGACAGAATCATTCCAGATTTACTGGGTATAAACATTAATAGTATTAAGTCAAATGCCTGTAAATTTTCTATTTTAATTTCCCACTTTGCATTTGGCTGTAGTAGCTATTGCTTTGACAAATTTGGACCTGCATTTAGCTGTTCCAAATCAACTGAGATGACAAATAAAGAATATAAAGGATGCCATATAAAAGTTGATATTCTGTTCCTTACTCATACCGTGTCTTTCGAAGAGTTTTGATTTCACCTCTCACTCTAATACTCCCAAAGAGTTGACCATTTGGGGAAAACTAAACCATAAAATGGTTAATGTGCTTTTCTTAGAATAGAACTACCACTCTGGAGCTCTTAAGAGGGCCAGATTGCTAATTGCCATGTCTCAGAGAGTATAGATTTCTCATACCTCCCTCCTCTGTCCCCGCTGTCCCTTTGAAATAGACTGCAGAAGAGAAAGAAAATAGAGAAATACAGACTGTATCGTCAGACGCCTTTAGTGCCTCAATCATGAAGATGTATTCCAAGTATTTTCAAAAGTGTCGCTTTTTAAGTTTAAGCTGGGATTATCTTTGATTTTTTTTCCATTTTGCACAAAATTCAAAAAGTATAGTGAAAATACATTTTTAATGTATTCTTTCAGAGATAATATGTACATACAGTTAAATACGTGTGTCATGTATTTTTGAGTTCATATTCTTTGCATGAATTATGGCCTACTAGAAAGCAATAATGTTTCTTTTGAGGCTTAAATGATTGGATTATTTACAGAGAATGAAAGGCTAGTACTCTCATATTTGCAAAGGCTTCATCTACTTATAGTACCTCCTTGAGGTAGGTAAAGCAGGATTTATCTCTGTTATAGACATGAAATTTAAAGCCTAAAGAATAATGTGACTTGATCAAGGGTGTTACACAATGAATATGCAATGGAAGTAGAATCACAACTCATGTCTTTTGGCTCCTAGTCCAGAGTTCTTGCCTCTGAAACATGATGATATAAGAAGATCTATTATACTGTGTCTGCTTTTATGAGGTATAAAAAACACTATGAGTAGCTATTTTAGAAGAATTTTGATACCATGTTTTTGTAGTAGCAGTATAGTAGTAGTATTTACAGCTTCATGGTTCAGAGCAAGTATGGCTTTGTGATGAATTCTCTACAAAATAGTTTATTAATGCAAGCTAGACTTTAGACTGAATGATAATGCTCTAGGTGTCACTCTGATAACATAGGCTCCAAACTGACTTTATCCAGGCAACTGGGCAGTGAAAAATAAGGCCTTTTATCCCTTTACAACTGTGTGCCTGCCATGGGTGGGAGCCAAGCTGATGGACTGACCTGTTGAACATTCTTTCCTTTGAGGCGAAAAGGGAATCTGGCCAAGTATTTGGTAGAATGCTTGACTGTTTCCTTCACCCATCAGTGAGGTCAAAATTGTTCCCACCATCACCAAACTGCATTCTAGATTTCTAACTCATCTCCTAGGGAGAAAAAAATGATGGTAGTAACTTTTCCCTCCCTGATGATTCTACGCTCTCAGAGAGAAGACTTAGTCCCAGAGAATCTCATTCATTCACAATGGGGAAATGAGACAGAATCTTTGTAAGGCCGTAATTGGATTTTAAAATGCTTGTCATTATAAAACAATCCCTTCATTTCTTGAATATTGGGCAGTCCTCAGTAGGAGGTTGATGAAAAGGTTGGGCTCTTATCTGAAAAGAAATAAACTTCAAACATTCCTTTGAGGATAGCCTATCTCCTATAGTTTATAGGTATCTCTATTTCTAATTCATATAGTGAAATAAGGGGAAAATAGGGAAAGAGTTCACATTATTTCTTATGGTAGAGAAATTACATGTTTTTGTAATTTACATTTTTAAAATAAACTTTAAGATTTGTAAAACAATAATGCTATGTGTATCATTTTGCCATAATGTGATTATGAAATTTTTGTTCAATAAGTAGATCACTGTATCCTTATTTGGTATTTTCCATTTCCTGTTCTGGGCAGAGAAGATGATAGATTATATTAATTTTATATGTTTCCATTTAATCAGTTTAACTAGTTCTAAAGTTTTCTTTAAAAAATATATGTAATTTGACATCTCAGAGTAAATTTTGGGGCATGGATTCCATCCATCTTCATGGATATGGATTATTCGGTTATTGAGTCAAGAGTTGCTCAATTTGTTGTTGTTTGTTTTTTGTCAGCCATTAAGTTCAGTTATTAGCCGGATTGCTATGTGTTTTCGTACTTTGAGGATCAGGGTATAACTTCACTGAAAATGAATGAATTAATACTTGACAGAGCTGAAAGTCTTGCCAATATTTATGTGTATGAGTCAAGTATGCTATCTGAACCAAAAGCAGAACTATTTGCTAATTCCCACTATAGTGTGTATGTGTTATGTCCTTTAACTTTATTAGAACTAAGGGTTATTGAAGGTATTTTTCATTTTAAAGGTACAGATCAGTCTTGACCTCAACATAGCCCCCTTACTGCCCTGCACTTAAGTGAGACTATCCAAGAACCAGGGCTCTAATTTGTCTGTGTGTGTGGGGGGTGTGTGTGTGTGTGTCTTTTTTTTAAGATTTTATTGTTTTTTAAGAGAGAGAGTGTTAGTGGGGTGGAGGGACAGAGGGAGGGATAGAATCTCAAACACACTACCCACCAAGTATGGATCCTGACAAAGGGGTAGGGGTGGTTTCATCTCATGATTGTGAGATCATGACCTGAGCCATCAAGAATCTGACACTTAACCAACTGAGCCACTCAGGTGCCCCTGTCTGTGGGGGTCTTCTCTTTTACCCCTTTTAAAACTGAAAATGTTCTTAAAAAAGAAACTAGTATACATTATTCTTTATTTGGGCTTGCTCCTCTGTGCCTAAAGAAGTGTCCCAGGGAGTAGTCTTCATAGATGCTTGGGACCAGGATAATGGCAAGGAGTTTTTCTGTCTACCACTGGCTGTGCAGCCAGGTGATCCTGGTGCTGGCCTGTCAGAGAAATTGTCCATGAGGCCCTGAGATTGATTCTGTGTGATTGATACTGACAAACATGCCCACAAATTTTGTAACAGGGAAGATGAGGAAACTGTATCTTCAGAGGCCCTGAAGGTATTGAGCAATAAAAAATACAGGAAGAAATATGCAAAGTGTGGACTGCCACTCTTCTGCCAGTCCCAGGAAGCATGCTCCTGTGACTTTTACTGTGAATGGAGCAGTAGTCAAGTTTGAGGTTTTTAGAAAACGGATATTTATGCTCAGAAACAAGAGTCTCCTAAGAAGTGATAATGACCAAATAGACTAAAGACATGGGCAAGTTCAGCTCTGATACTGTGTCAACTGTGGATATGGAGGAAGAGGAGATTGAGGCTAGGGAGGTTGCTGACTCCTGCACACAATGCTAAAACGACTGAAAAACAACTGGAGCACAAAGTCCTGAGTAAAAGACAGCTGCAAGAGCTGGCTCTACTGGAAGCCAAGAAAGCAAAAAATCAAGGGAACTTTGACAACCAAATGATCAGCACCTTTCTTCGAACCCATACTGGAGGCAAACAGTGAATCAGGAGGAGAAAGAACTTTTTCAGGACTACAGGATCTGGCTCAGCAGAAGACTTCACATTGCTTCCCATTGATTCTCCTGTATTCAGCAGGATCTTTGCATCCAGATGATCTGCTTTCTAGGGATGGATTTTTCTAAATCTTTCTGTATATGGATCTTCTGTACTATTTTTTGTCTATTTGGTGTAAACTTCTTCAGCTGTGTAGAAACCCTATGAATAGATCAGTGCCTGAGTATCTCCAGTTCTAAGGTAGCTGTTCTTATTCCTTCTTCAAAACAAAAATGTTTGAAGATTTGAAAAAAAAAAAAAAATAGTGGTGACAATACAGTATTTACCAGCTATTACTCCACCCACCTCCTGGGGAAGCACGTAGGTAAATAACAGTAAACTAAATTACTACTCTCTGCACTGTGTTTAGCATAACATATTAATTTGGATTATGGGAAACCAGTATTGGATCAGCATTGAGATTTTATTAAAATTTGTATTTTTCTCACCATATATTAGAAGGCATTAAATATATAAGCCTGAGAATGGCCACCATAGGGTTCTTCACCTTCTCACTCAGGTCTCTGCCCTCTGCACAGAATGTGTTTTTCCAGTTCCTCCCACACCCTAGTGTTCTGGCTTGCACAGTCCCATATCATTTGGCTCAGCATACACACAGCATCACATCACCAGATCACAATCTCCTTTTAAAGCTCAACTCAAATGTGCCCTCCTCCATTAGACCCCCCTCTGACTTCCTTTCTATCATCCTACTCACTGGCGGTGGGAAGGGACTTTTTTCATTCTTTAAAATATCAGGCCCTCCCCGTCACCCCAAACGCCACTCTTTTTGTGGTGGTTACATATAGACTCATGTTTTGCCTACCACACTAATTTACTTGGGAGCCAACATCTATAATCTGTGTCTCATACCCTTTTTAAAAAATCTCCCACTAGACCTTTATTGTAAATCCTTTTTGAAAAGATGGTTGAATGTTAAAGAATCCTACAAAAGCACAACTCTTTAGTAAATCAGACAGAGCATTGTTGGAGGGCACAAAGCCTGTGTTGGTCACTGTCCTTTTGGATGAACAGTACTTAGTAGCAATCCCTGGATACAAATGAGAAAAATTAATTCTTACTGAGCCAGAATAATGCACTAACAGGTTACGAATCTGACAGAGAGTTAAGATTTGGTGCACTTACTTGGGGAAAGTTTGCCGAGACTAAAAGACTGACTGTGTTTGTTACCAACTATATTATGTTCCATTTGCTTTTTTTGGTTCACCAGGAGTCACGTGAACAAATGAATTGCTCATATGATCGGCACTTTACTAGGTTCTTAATGAGTAAACTCCCAGAAGAAGAATCTCCTACTACTACTACTACTACTGCAGGAGAGTGTTTCTAATTACAGGCAGACATTCTCTTGTTGCCCAGCCTTCAGATTGTTGCAAGGCCATAAAAACACTGGTATTGTTGACATTTTTTGTTTGTTTTCTCCCAGATGATTAATAAACAGAATCTGTTGTCGTTTAATTTAGTGCCAGGTGTGATCTTGTGGGTAGTTCGATCTGACTGTAGAATGTTCCAAATTTTAGACACAATCCATCTCCCAGGCATTTCTGTTCCAGAAACTGAGGTAACTTCCAAGTTAGTTTTGTGAATCCTTTCATTTCTCCTGCCAGACTCATTAACTCAGCCTGTTCACCTTGAGAAAATCATAGTTCAGACTTGTACTTTCTGTAAAAACCATCCTCTTAAATGAATGTGATAGTTGACTTAATTGAAAACCTTGAGACTCAAGTTTTTCAGTAGTTTATTCTGAAACCTGTCTGCTGTGCTTTGACCAGGAGAGAATGATTAAGATAAAGCACTAGGAAACCCATAATCATAATATGCAAATTACCTACATTAAATGACATGGAAATCAGTAAATACCTCTACTTCTGTATTCCACATCTCAAATCTTATAGACTCCTAAAGCTGCAGAGAATCTCAACCATAGACCACTGTTTCTTAATTTTTAGGTGTCCTATGGGTCTTTCTGAGATCATGATAGCAGCTGTGAATTCCCAGAAAAATATACACAAAAGTTTGTATTCAGTTTCAAGACAGTTTCATTCTTAAAGTCAGTTCATGATCCCAGGTGAAGAAATCCCTTTTCTGTCCTCCTCAGGGGTCTTGAGGAGTTAAGTGATACATCCAAAGTCATACAGCTTTTGTAGCTGAATATTTCTGTGAGTCTGTTGTCCTTTTTCTACCATTGTATCCCTTTAGTTAAAAACCCGTTTTGGGGATGCCTAGATGGCTCAGTGGGTTAAGCATCTGCTGTCTGCTTTCGGTTCAGGTCATGATTGAGCACCACATCCTGCTCAGTGGGGAGCCTATTTCTCCCTCTCCTCCCACTTGTGCTCTCTCAGTCACCATCTCCATCTCTGTCTCTGTCACTCTCTCTCTCAAAATCTTTTTTTTTTTTTAAAGCATTTTGAATTACAGAGCTTAGAGGAAAGACTTGTGGTTTTAAGCTTTGAAATCAACTATTCGTCTTTTGCTTACCCCACGAGGAGATTAAAGTACAGTAATACCCAAAACATTTAAATCATTGATTCAAAAAGGCCAAGTGAACTACGCTAACTTTTGTTATAACTTCCTGTGGTTATTGTAGGGCCGATGTGGATTTTGTAGTTGATCT